>NC_052171.1:4830154-5132039 GCF_902713615.1 Scyliorhinus canicula
CATTGCTTGTTTAATCCAATGTTGCGAACTATGTTATAGTTCATGTGGATGCTGGCGTGACAGAGGGAGAGAATTAATGTGGAGCGATATTTGATTCCACAATACCCAATGTTATAAATCACTTTTTGTTATTTTAAATTAGACCAGAATTTTATTAAAATGTGACACAGTGACATTTCCAGATAATTGATTACCTCCTTTCATAAGGAATATATTAGATCTTCTCGTTTTAACAAATTGGACATTGTTTTTTGGTTTACAGTCTTAGCTTTTTGTTCTCATGCAGTTGATTATTTTTCCCATCGTTCTGGCGTTTGCTGTAAGAAAATAAATTGTCAACTGAATTAGAACAATTTTACAAGGAACTTTTAGAAATGGAGCTGTGTAAACAAATAGCTTGAATGCTCACATTTATATTTTAAAGAGAAAAACAAGTCAAAGAACCAAAACATTAATTAGGTCGCTGCTGATCGAGACATTTTTGTAATTCATAATTCTCCAGGAAAGAAAATTAGGCTGGAAGGGAGGTCTCAAAGGCAATTTTTTTTTCGGAAGAAAAATAAGCTATTATTTGGGGCCTGTGCAGAAAAGAAATGTAGTGGATCTCTGGCTGGGAAGAGCAGTGACTCATGGGCAAATTCAGCGCCAGCAGAAATTCTTTTTTTTTCTCACACCTATGATCCTGTTTCCCACTGAGCCGAGCAGAACTGGTCAGTCTGTGAACATCATTAAATCTGTTCTGAAACATCAAGCGCAAGACCGAGATCTCAATGGGTATCCAGTGAAACAAATACAGCCTCACTGTCTTCCTCCTGGACACGTCTGATCAATGCAATGTATTGTTCGGCTATACGGAGACACTGGAGATGCCGGGGTCATTTTCCTTAGAGCAGAGAACATTAATAGTAGATTTGGTGGATGTTGTTCAAAATCACCAATGCTTTTGATGGGGTGTTGAGGTGAAACTTCTTCCAGTGACTGAAGATTCGGCAACCAGAGGACACATGCTCAGGAGACCCAGAGGCAGCATGAGGACAATTATGCCTTTTTACACAATGAGTTGTGGTCTGGGATGCACTACCTGATAGGATGGTGGAAGCAAGTTCAGCAGTAAATTTCAAAGGGAAATTGTGTAAATATTGCAAGGGAAAAAAATACCGGGCAATGCGTGGGTACAGAGCTGGAAAATTGAGCCAGTTTAACAGCTCTTTCAAAGAGTCAGCACAGACATCCAATGTGACGTGATGGGATGCATCATTCTATGATCGGATGAAGACAGTGAAATTGTTTAGACATGATACGTGTCCAGTCACATCTTTGAAGTATTTCACACAGTGAACTTGCTATGGTTCAATTGACTATTTCTATACAAAGCATATAATTGGCTGTGAAGCATCTTGGTAGGTCCTGAGGTCATGGTTGCTCTAGAAAGGCAAATTGTTCTTTCTTGAATCACTGAGCAAAGAAATCAGTCAGAATCCATAGAATTCATAGAATCCCTGTGTGCATCAGGAGGCCATTTGGCCCATCGAGACTGCACCGACCCTCCGAAAGCGCACTCTACCAAGGCCCACTCCTCCGCCCCCATCCCCGTAACCCCACCTAACCTGCACATCTTTGGACATTAAGGGGCAATTGGAGCCTGGCCAATCCATCTGATCTGCACACCTTTGGACTGTGGGAGGAAACCGCAGCACCCACAGAGACACGGGGAGAACGTGCAAACTCCACACAGACAGTGACCCAAGGCAGGAATTGAACCCAGGTCCCTGACGCTGTGAGGAAGCAGTGTTCTAAGATTTCACCTTTCACCATTTCCATGCAGTACTCCGAAAATGCGTTGTGCAAACTGTTGGCCAAAACAATGACTGGGACTCAAGGAAAGCCAGTGAGGGTCAGAACTGTTCTGTGCCAAATGAAGAAGAAACTCTCAAATGGTTTACGTCTTAACAGTAATATGTAAAGATAAAAACAGTTCAACGAGTCACTCCAGAATTGAAGACTGAACATACATCGGTAGTAATCAGTGCTTCAACTGAAGTTCTACCAAAACTGAAGGGTTTTGGTCAATCTTCATTAGGAAGGATTTATAAGGCTGTAATTCACTCTTGCCACTTAGGTTTATGATTATCAGGAAAAATCCAGGATTGATTCCAGCTTTAAATTGCCTTGCTGGGATCCAAGTATTTGTTTCACATAATATCAATGTGCATTTTGAATATAATGTATTTATTATTCCAAGTATCTGCCACCACACGATTGGCTAGCGAGCCATTTCAGGTATCCCTTCGAAGAAGTGGTATGAAATTTGCCTTGGTGAAGGGATTTCCTTGATGGTCACTTTTGGTGACAAATATAAGTAGCAACTTGTGCTGGAGAAAAAAATATTAGCAATCACAGTGAACATAAAGCCATGATCATTGACTGCTTCATGAGGCGTGAACCAGTCAGACAGTATGTGTATTCTGTCAATCATAATAATTGAGCTGAGAAATCTTATGATAAGTGGCTTGACAAAAATTGAGAAAATCCTAATTTACTGATGAAGCCTTGCAAATACTTGAAGCCAACATGCATATGTCACTAAAACTTTTCAATATCATGAAGAAGATGCTGCTGAATGCCTACCGTGATTAGCAGTAGGTCCCAGCCACACACACACCACCGAACAACCAGGAGTGTGTCTGCTGTCAAAGCTGAATTGACGACAAATTGAATTTATGATGTAAAGTGACAGGCGTCGAGTGGTCGCACTCTGAACAGGAGTCTCACTGGACAAATTGAGAAGCTGATCCTCAGTGTATCGCTCGGGGAATGCTGCACTGTCGGAGGAGTCATCTTTTGGCTCAGAGGTTAAACTGTTCTGATCTGCACCCTCAGGTGAACGGAAAACATGCAAACATACGAATCAGGAGAAGGCCACCCAGGCCTCCTCCATCATACAATAGGATTGTGGCTGATCTGATTGTAAGCTCAACTCTACATTCCAGCTTATCCACAATAACCTTTTACCTCCCTGTTAATCAAGAATCTGTCTATCTCGGCCTTAAAAATATTCCAAGATTCTGCTTCCACTACCCTTTGGGAAGAGAATTCCAAAGACTCACAACCACCTTGAGAGAACAAAATCCTTCTCATCTCTGTCTTAAATGAGCAGTTCTTTATTTTTAAACGATGACCCTGAGTCATAGATTCAGGAAAATCCTCACCACATTGACTGCCCTCAAGATCTTAAAGGTTTCGATCAAAGTCATCTCTTCCCTTTCTGAACTCGAGTGGATACAAACCTGTCCAACCTTTCTTCATAAGACAATGTGCCCATTCCTGGTATTTGTTTAGTCAACCTTCCCTGAACTGCTTCTCCTTCCTTCTTTCCTTCCTTCCCTCCTTCCCTGCCTCTCTTCTTCCCTCCCTTGTGTTCCCTGCTTATCATTCGCAAAAATAAATATAATTTCCTGGAATTGAAGATCTTTTAACACCTTAAAACTGCTTCTGCTGGAGTGTGAATTGGGCTGCTGATTTGCTGGCGCCCATTTTACGTGACAACCCAACGCTATTTCACCCCTCTGACTTTTGTGAACCTAGAGTTTAATAATTTTTTGAATAATCTTTATTGTCACAAGTAGCTTTACAATAACACTGCAATGAAGTTACTGTGAAAAGCCCCCAGTCAACACATTCTGGCGCCTGTTCGGGTACACGGAAGGAGAATTTAGAATGTCCAACTTAGCTAACAGCGCGTCTTTCGGGTCTTGTGGGAGGAAACCGGAGCACCCGGAGGAAACCCACACTAAGACAGAGAGAATATCAGACAGTGACCCAAGCTGGGAATCGAACCTGGGACTATGGCGCTGTGAAACAACAGTGCTCACCACTGTGCCACCGTGCCACCCATGAGCCATTACTTAATTGTGCAGGACGTGTTGGGCAGACCTTGTCTGCATGTTTGGCTCTTCTGGCAAAAAACACTCCAGACCATCAAAGCCACTCCAAAGAACATTCGAGCAAGGATGGGTGTACTGTGTACTTTGGCACAAATTTTAGTGACAACAGGAACACCTACATGTACGGTATGCAGCACCCATCGTCCTCACCTGTAGCAGCAGCACTTTTGGAAGGTGAGAAAAAAAAGCAAGAAAGAAGTGGATGGGTGGCTAGGAAGGAGAATGCAATGAGTGGGGCAGGGAATGAAAGGCAGTGAGTGGTACGGGAAGAGCTAGAAGCAATTTTTTAAAATAAATTTAGGATATCCAATTAATTTTTTCCAATTGAGGGGCAATTTAGCTTGGCCAATTCACCTACCCTGCACATCTTTTGGTTGTGGGGGCGAAACCCATGCAAACAACGGAGAGAATGTGCAAACTCCACACTGGCAGTGACCCAGAGCCGGGATCAAATCTGGGATCTCGGCTCCGTGAGGCAACTGTGCCTACCACTTGCGCCACCATGCTGCCCACGCTAGAAGCAATGCTTGAAGCTGAAGGACTAAGGAGACTTACTGCATTAGCTGAGTAGGAGGGGGGAGAGAGAGAGAGAGAGAGAGAGAGAGAGACAGAGTGCCAGTTCAGACTAAGTGGAGGACAGCCTGCCAGCGGAACATAGGGGTTAAATTGCAGGACGTTTAATCCTGAGGTCCTGACTAATGATCTTAAGACATGAGTTCAAATTCCACTACGGCAGTTGGGTAATTTAAATTCAATTAGATAAATCTGCGATAAAAAGCAATTAGAGGTAATGAAACCATGAAACTACTGGATAGTCATAAAAAGCCATCTGGCTCGCTAATGTCCTTCAGTGAAGGAAATCTACTGTTCTCCCCCCAGTCTGTCTTCAATCTGACTGCAGACCCACTGCAGACCCACTGCCATGTGATTGACTCTTAAATGTCCTCTGAAGTGGCCCAGTATACAACTCAGTTGCATTAAAGAAGATGGCTCACCATTGTTTTCTCAAAAGCAATTGGGGACTGGCACTAAATGTTGATTTTGACCATGATACCTACAGGACATGAATGAATAAAATGAAGACTTGCATTGGGGATATGGGGAGATAGAATGGCAACTTCAATAGCAGGATCGGTTTGATGCACAATCAATGGACACGAAACGTATATGAAGTCCGAACAAAAGGCTTTAATTAGCGAGACGTGAACCCGGCAGCAGACGTACAGAAGAATGGCTGGCTGCCGGCGAACACGGGTTCTTATACCCCACCTCGTAGGCGGAGCTACCTTCCTCTTAGCCAACCGGGCTGAGAGGCACACGATACCTGGGCCAATGGGCAGCGAGTCCTCTGCACCAATGGCAGCTCACACTCCCAGGTACCGTAATACCCCTAGTCATACTACCACAGGGTTGCAAATGCTAACTTGAACTTCATAGGAAGGGTGAAGGATGTCTGTTTGAATTAAGGGACAACAGAGAGATTACAACCAGTATGAGCTGTGGTGGTTGGAGTCGGAGATGTGGAAGAGTGGGGAATTGAATTGGGTGTGATGCCTCTGTGAACTGTGTTCAGAGGGGTGGGTTACCAGCATGAACTGGATTTAATGTAGGAAAGTAACAATTGTGGTGACTTTTGGGAATTATTCTGTTGAAGATCCAAATGCTTTTTTTTTATGCTTAATAAAAATACTTAAGCAAAATCCATCAGGTTAATGTAAAAGTTCAGACCTGTCCAGCTGACTATGCCTCAGATGATTCCGGCAATACTTTTGTGTCAAGTATGACATTTGAAATGAAGAGAATGGGAAGCGGGTTTTTGGCTGTTTGAAATGAAATGAAATGAAAATCGCTTATTGTCACGAGTAGGCTTCAATTAAGTTACTGTGAAAATCCCCTAGTCGCCACATGCCAGTGCCTGTTCGGGGAGGATGTTACGGGAATCGAACCGTGCTGCTGGCCTGCCTTGATCGGCTTAAAAAGCCAACGATTTAGCCCAGTGTGCTAAACAGCCCTGCTGTTTGGGATTGGGTGAGAATCAACCCCGCTCCAATGTGATCAAATTCATTGAAGTTTAAGACCAGTGACCTAGATCTAGAATTTATTGAATCATTATACACTGCCTGAAGACAGGTCCTTGACTCATTGGTTGCTGATGATTCATCCTGAGCTCTTTCTCCTGGGCATCTCTTGTCAGTTGTAGTTTATCATTGCCTTCCATTCTCAGGGAAAGGGCAGGGACAGGGCGAGGAGGCAGGTACCAAGTCGGCCTCGTCCAGAGCAGGAATCGAACCTGCACTGTTAGCGTCACTCTGAACCATATGTTAGCCATCTACCTAATTCAGCTAATTTCCCCCAGAGACTAATGGCTGAAGTTTGAAATACGGGGTATGATCTGAATCGACTTCCCTTCCCCTTGTGATGGGAATAATGCTGGTAAGCAGAGTGAGATAGGCAAGAAGGTGGTGTCACAGTTTACATATTTACATATAATTTACAGTGCAGAAGGAGGCCATTCGACCCATCGAGTCTGCACCGGCTCCCGGAAAGAGTTCTGAAATGTTTCCTTCTGCACCCGCTCTCCCCTCCAGCCATGGTTACTTATTCCAATCAGCTGAGCACTCGCATGAGGCAGACAGACGACAAGTTAAAATGAACCTCAACCTCCATCCCCTATATATGTCCCGAATAAAATAATACTCATAATGTTAAAACGAGCATCTGTTTTTTTTCACGACGCTGTTTTGAACTTGGGTTCACCTTGTACTGAACATTCACTGGCAATGCAAAACCTCACTGTACATATACTTTCCAATTGCCAACCTTCTGCAGTATGAGACAGGCAACTCATACCCTTTTAATAGGTACATTGGGTGAAGGAGAGTAACAACAGATACACTGTATTTAAAATTTAATGGAAAACTGCTATTTTACAGGAACAGTTTAGACTAGGATTTGTGCCCAATGGGCAAGTGTCCTGGGCAGCATTATAACGACTGATCCATTGCTGGACTAGTATACAATGTATGTACAGTATACGTGCTGTTACAAAGTGGATTTTGTAAATTTAGTAGGTTTTGCACAACTTCTTCTGTTGCCAAATAATGTAGGGAGTGCTGACACTCGCAACAGATGTAACCATGAGTTTCACTGCTGTACACCCAAATCCGATGAAACAACCTCACGCTATTTCATGTTTTGCTGGTTGATCATGTGACATTTGCTTTCACAGGGTCACTGAAGAATACAACTAATGCGTGGTTATGGACACATTTTACAAATTGCCAACAGGCAAATTGCTGCATCGGTTTTTATTACACTAAATATCTGATACCTTGACCTTGTCAAGAACATAAGGAAGCATCAAGCATGAGCAAGAAAAATGTTCAGATCCATGACCCTGAGCTGGTCTTGCTCATAGCTTGTTCTGTAACTCAGATTCAATGATGGTGGTCGGTTCAGAAATAGTCTGTTGATTGTGAAAGAAAGAACGAAGTGGCAGATTCCCTGGGCCCATAAACCCCAGGCAGGAATCGCGATGCTCGTTGAATGGGTGGGATGGTCAAAACAGGATTCCTTTCATTGTAAGTGAGAGTACCCAATTATTTTTTCAATTAGGGGCAATTTAGCGTGGCCAATCCACCTACCCTGTACATCTTTGGGTTGTGGGGGTGAGACCCACGCAGACACGGGGAGAATGTGCAAACTCTACATGGACAGTGACCAGGAGTCGAGATCGAACCCGGGGTCCTCAGTGCCGTGAGGCAGCAGCACTAACCACTGTGCCACCGTGTATGCCCTTGATGTCTCCTGTTCATTTAAAATTCCGTGCACCCTGAGCATCTGGAAACCTTCATGGTTGTATCGGCTATCACTCCAATTAAAATGGCCTTGGTTAATTTCAGGAGCCCCACACCTCATTGAACCCCTTTGATTGACAGCTCTGGAGCAGTTGAAGGAGGCGATTAGCTGAGGTTAGTTGACACAAGGAACAGATGCACCAGTAGCTTCTGAAAGCTTTCTTTGGCAGACAGCTCATGTCAGATCAAAGAATTCATTGTTGTTACAATCAGGTAAGGCTCTATGAAAACTCAGGCACTTTCTCTCGGCCCCACAGCTGGTCAGTCTGACCCCATTTTTAACACTGCGTTATTCTTTTCAACCTCGGACCCTTCTTCGAGAGCAGAACTGCTTTCTGACACTATTTATATTTTAAACAGTGGCTACATATTTCATTGCTGCAAAGTTCCAGCAGAGGCACACATCTCTCAATAACTATTATCTTTCGGCAGTGGCTTCACTTCAGCGTCTGAAGAAAGAGCCGCATGCCTGTACAATATCAACATCACCACACAAGCAGCTGCCAGAGCTCAGACAAGAAGGCACAAGGGTCCCTCAGTGAGGACCATGCCCCCTTTCCCATGTCACTCCCTGGAAAACCCAAGGGTAAGGCCACATCGCCCATTGCAAACACCTTATGTTGCGACCACTGGATCCTCATTCAGGCGAGAGGGATTGTGAGGATTGAAGCTTTTCAGAGCAAGGAGTAGGTAAAAGCCACTGATGGTGTCAGGGCTGCAGTGTCAATCAATATCCTGAGGACCGGGGTTGGTGGGGGTGCGGTTCAGAGAACTTTAATTTCTAGACATCGACGGACTGTTTAAAGGGTTTAAGGCTGCAGACGGGGAGACTTTCATTTTGTCAGAGAACTTTAATTTATCGACACTGAATGATTGTTTAAAGGGTTTAAAGTCTGCAGATGGGAAGAGCGGCGCACTCCCGCCCGTGGGTTTCCCAGCGGCATCAATGGGAAATCCCAATATCAAGCGGTTGGAGAAGAGAATCCTGCGACCAGCAATTGACACACTGCCATTCTCTGGTCCCCGACCAGAGTGTGTTTCTCGGCGATGCATTCACTGGGGCAGGATTCTCTTCTCCCACCGCTTGTCAATGGGATTGCCCATTGGGAAACCCATGGGCGGGTGTGCACTGCTAGCGGGAACAGAAAATCCCAATGGCCGGAGAATTCTGTCCATTGTCCAGATAATCCTGTGTTTTGCAATGATATTGGTTGAGTGATTATAAGCCTGGGGTATAGAGAACACCTTCATCTGTTTTCAGATCCATAGGACCACCTGCTGAAAACACAGGTAAAGCAAACTGCAATTTACCAACGGCGACATCAGGCATATGCTTGCTTTTCCATTAAACAGACATTTATTAAGTTGCCTTGGTAAGTTCTTTGCTGCCCTGCATGGGACGCTTTGGGATGCCAGTACAGCTTCTGCGAGCAGGCAGGGGAAGTGCAGGGCTATTGTGCAGGAATGTACTCAATCAATCACTTTGCAAAGGATGCGAACTGGATCTATGTCCATTGTGAAGTAGCTTTTTGGAACCAGCCTGCAGATCTTGTGAACTGCAGTCAGTGGAGCAAAATACGGTGGGTATCAGATTACAATTTTGAAACTTGTTGATATAATATGCATGTGGAATAGGTTATCGGGACCAAGAAGGCACCCAATAATGGCATGGTAATGATTAACATCTAGGCTTATCTTCATTGTCTACTATTTTTGAATTTTAAACTCTGGTTGATACCTGTGGGAGCCTTCTGCGTAACGTTTGCCGAGGTGTAAGCCTCACTCGTGGTGGAGGGGTTGTTCGAGATCTATAAAAATCAGTTTTTGAAGGTCACAAGTCCTCTTGAGTCCTGCATTTCAATTTCCAGAAAGAGAATTTGGGAGTTCGGCAAGTATTAGGTGCACAATACTGGGCCTTTCCTGCATCTATTGCAGCCCCAATCAAAAATGCTCGTGTTTACATATCTGACTATTGTGTGTGTTTTTGGTCATGAGACTGCAAACTGTGATAGATCAGGCTAACTTTGTGTCATCCAAGAACAATGGAAAAGAATTGGCATGAACTGATGCCAGTCACTCTCAGCTGACTGTGTATCTTGGCATGCAACCACTGTAATCTGGGTGAGCACTCATCTCTAATTTATGATGCCAAAGTCCAATCTTTTCTTATTGCTTGAAAAAGATAAGGGGGTGATAGATAGGAATGAAAACTTCATGCTAAAATGAAACACGCCAAGACTAGAATTTTGAATCTTCACTGAATTTGATGGACTTTGATACATATCTGCTTCTATTTTCCTGAAGGGCAATTTTCTACTGAATTAACCCTCAAATAGGAAAATGAGGGTTGACTTGTCCAAAGGCAATACTCTTCCAGCTGGATGTTGTGTTGCAGTGGGAGGCTGAGTGTTTGATGCCGGTGTGATCTTGGATGGAGCAGTCATGTGCTTGACCCTTTTTGCCTTAATCACTTGCAATGCCAGCACCAACCTAGTGACTCAACACAGATCCTTGTTTGTGATGGGATCCCAGCCACCTTATTCAAAGTGTAGCTTGAGGCAGGTTGCCAAAAAATTGCACGTCACCTCCCAACAAAGGTCACATTTCAAGCAATGTGTCAGACATGCCATGACAGAGGAATTATCACCAATGAATGGCTAATTCATTCCAATCCTTGAGTGAAAAGACAAAAAGACTATTTTATCCCAATACTACATCTGACCCAATTGAAGGGATATCTGCCAGAGGTAACCCTTGCTCCAATTATTCCGGTGCTGGTGGGTGTTGGAGGAATTAAGTGAGGGGCTGATTTAGCACAGGGCGAAAGACCTGGCTTTTAAAGCAGACCAAGGCAGGCCAGAAGCACGGTTCAATTCCCGTACCAGCTTCCCCGAACAGGCGCCGGAATGTGGCGACTAGGGGCGTTTCACAGTAACTTCATTTGAAGCCTACTTGTGACAATAAGCGATTTTCATTTCATTTCATTTCATTTTTCACCACCTCCCCTGACATTAAGGAGAATGTTGTGGGGAAACTGAAAGGTCTGAAGGTAGATAAGTCACTTGGACTGGATGGACTACACCCTAGACTCCTAAAAGAGATAGCTGAGGAAATTGTGGAGGCATTAGTGATAATCTTTCAGGAATTATTGGAGGCAGGAAGGGTCCCAAAGGACTGGAAAGTAGCTAATGTAACACCAGTGTTTAAGAAGGGAGGGAGGCAGAAGACGGGAAATTATTGGCCGGTTAACCTGACTTCGGTCATTGGTAAGATTTTAGAGTCTGTTATTAAAGATGAGATCGCAAAGTACTTAGAAGTGCATGGCAAAATAGGACTGAGTCAGCATGACTTTGTCAAAGGGAGGTCATGTCTGCCAAATCTATTAGAGTTCTTTGAGGAGGTAACAAGCAAGTTAGATAAAGGAGAACCAGTGGACATGATTTATTTAGATTTCCAGAGGGCCTTTGACAAGGTGCCGCATAGGAGACTGTTAACAAAACCCCATGGAGTTCAGGGTAAGATCCTTGCATGGATAGAGGATTGGCTGACTGGCAGAAGGCAGAGAGTGAGGATAAAGGGGTCTTTTTCAGGATGGCAGCCGGTGACTAGTGGTGTGCCTCAGGGGTCTGTGCTGGGATCACAACTTTTCGCAATATACATTAATGATCTGGAAGAAGGAACTGAAGACACTGTTGCTAAGTTTGCAGATGATACAAAGGTCTGTAGAGGGACAGGTAGTATTGAGGAAGCAAGGGGGCTGTAGAAGGATTTGGACAAGCTAGGAGAGTGGGCAGTGAAGTGGCAAATGAAAGACACTGTGGAAAAGTGTGAGGTTATGCTCTTTGGAAGGAGGAATTTAGGCAGAGACTATTTTCTAAATGGGGAAATGCTTAGGAAATCAGAAGCACAAAGGGACTTGGGAGTCCTTGTTCATGATTCTCTGAAGGTTAATGTGGAGGTTCAGTTGGCAGTTAAGAAGGAAAATGTGCAAGTTGCAGAAGCTCAACCTGTCCTGACTGGTGGAACGAGTGAGGGAGGAGGTCCAGAGGTGGAATGCACTCCAGCTGTCATTGGCAGGGAGGGTGCAGACTGTTAAGATGACAATTCTCCCGGGGTTCTTGTTTGTTTCTCAGTGTCTCCCCATCTTTATCCCCCGGTCTTTCTTTAAGAGGCTGAATAAAATTATTCTGGGATTTGTATGGGCAGGGAAGTCCCTGCGGGTGAAGAGGGTGATGCTTGAAAGGAACAGAGAAGAAGGGGGGTTGGCGTTGCCAAACCAGCAACTATTACTGGGCGGCCAACATAGCGATGATAAGGAAATAGATGGTGGGTGCAGGGTCTGTTGGGAGCGGATGGAGACTGCCTTGTGTAGGGGCACTAGCTTAGCAGCCCTGGTCACGGCGCCTCTGCCGCTTCCGCCAGCACGGTACTCCACCAGCCTGATAGTGGTGGCAGCTCTTCGGATCTGGGGCCAGTGGAGGAGGCATGTCGGGGAGGAAGGAGCATCGGTGTAGACCCCAATCTGCGGCAACCACTGATTTGCCCCGGGGAACATGGACAGGGGGGTATCGACTGTGGAGGAGGGCGGGGATTGTGAGGATGGAGGATCTGTTCCTGGAAGGGAGCTTTCCGAGCATGAGGGCGCTGGAGGAGAAGTTTGGGCTGGCGAGAGGGAACGACTTTAGATACTCAGAGGTGCGGGATTTTGTACGCAGACTGGTGCCGTCCTTACCACGTCTCCCGCCGAAGAGGAGGCAGGACAGGGTAGTTTCTAGGGGAGAGGTGGGAGGGGATAGAGTCTCAGACATCTACAAGGAACTAATGGGAGCTGACGATACGCAGACTGAGGACCTGAAGCTTAAGTGGGAAGAGGAGCTCGGGACGGGGTGGTGGGAGGGGGAGGGGGGGGGGGTGGAGTATGGTATCTGGGCAGAAGCCCTGAGTAGAGAAAACACGACCACAACATGCACCAGGCTCAGCCTGATCCAGTTTAAGGTCGTGCATGGGCCCACATGACGGGGGCCCGGATGAGCAGATTCTTCGGGCTGGAGGACAAGTGTGCTAGATGCGCCGGAGGGCCGGCTAACCACGTTCGAATGTTCTGGTCGTGCCCTAAATTCAGGGGGTATTGGCAGGGATTCGCAAATGTCATGTCCCGGGTATTGAAAACTGAGTTGGTGATGAGCCCTGAGGTGGCAATCCTTCGGGTTTCGGAGGACCCAGGAGACCAGAAAGAGAGAGAGGCTGACGTTCTGGCCTTTGCTTCCCTGGTAGCCCGGCAACAAATATTGTTAGCATGGAGGGACTCAAAGCCCACGAGGGCTGATGTATGGCTATCGGACATGGTGAGCTTTCTTGGCCTGGAGAAAGTCAAGTTTGCCTTGAGAGGTTCGCTACTCGGGGTCGCCCGTAGGTGGCAGCCATTTATTGACTTCTTCGCAGAGGAGTAAGCGTCAGCAGGAGGGGGCGGGAGGGAAAGTGGGGGCTAGGTAGAGTAGAGTAGAGTAGGGGGATATTGAGGCAGGTCCATGCGTGAACAGAGCCGTGGTTTGCACTATGTTTAATTTGTGTCTTGACATCTTTTATTTTTGTACTGTACAATGTCACTTTTTCTGTATGCCTAAAATACTTCAATAAAATTGTTTGTTAAAACAAAAGAAGACAAATGCAATATTAGCATTCATGTCAAGAGGGCTAGAATACGAGACCAGGGAGGTACTTCTGAAGCTGTATAAGCCTCTGGTCAGAGCCCATTTGGAATATTGTGAGTAGTTTTGGGCCCCGTATCTAAGGAAGAATGTGCTGGCCTCAGATAGGGTCCAGAGGAGGTTCACAAGAATAAACCCTGCAATGAAGAACTTGTCGTATGAGGAACAGTTGAGGACTCTGGAACTGTAGTTGTTGGTGTTTAGAAGGATGAGGGGGGAGCTTATTGAAACTTACAGGATACTGCGAGGCCTGGATAGAGTGGACGTGGAGAGGATGTTTCAACTTGTAGGAAAAACTAGAATCAGAGGACACCATCTCAGACTAAAGGGACGATCCTTTAGAACAGAGATAAGGAGGAATTTGTTCAGCCGGAGGGTGGTGAATCTGTGGAACTCTTTGCAGCAGAAGACTATGGAGGCCAAATCACTGAGTGTCTAAGACAGAGATAGATAGGTTCTTGATAAATAAGGGGATCAGGGGTTATGGGGAGAAGGCAGGAGACTGGGAATGAGAAAATATCAGCCATGATTGAATGGCGGAGCAGACTCGATGGGCCGAGTGGTCTAATTCTGCTCCTATGTCTTGTGGTCTTATGACAAGGGTTCAAGCTTTGCTTAAGTCAGTTCAGTGTGAGTGGAATCTGGAGACCTGGCTCTGAATGCTGTGTTAATATCCTGGAGGAATACACAAACCCAGATGCTTAATGGCCGCGAAAGAAGCACTTACACTCTGGCCTATCGAGCTGTCAATCAGCCTTGAAAATTCTTTGCTCCTTCACATCGTTCTCCAAGAGAAGGTACGGAAAGCAAGCAAACCTCTGCTGGTGTTATAGCACTCTGAGAGATGTGATAAGTGTTGCTCTTTTTACTCACTATAAATATGGCAGTCAATAAGGTTGCCCTTCCTTTGCCTGGATATTGATATTATATTGCTTTCAGAGTCGTCTAGGTATCAAATGATACCGCCACAAGGTTCAACTGGATATCGATCAAAGACCCAACAACCAGTTAGTTAGTTCAAGTTCAATAATACTTTATTTACACACATGATTAACTCATACATGCAACGTAAACACCGAGCTAAACTATACCTAACAACTATGGCAACCTATACTTAACTTCAGGCACCCAGCTTAGGTCAGAGGAACAGTGGCCTTTGTTCGAATCTGGATCTGCTGGGTCTGGAGAAGTAACTGTGGTTCAGCTAGGCTCATCCATCTAGTAGCGGGCATTGAACTTGGACTTGCTTCTGGTCGTGGTGCTGCAGTTGGAGATGGGCGTTGCCGGAGCGCCAGGTCCAAAAAAGATCGAACACATGGCAGTGTCTCTCTTTGTCCTTGGGGGGGGGTTTGTGCTCTTTTGGGCGGTCCTTAGGTTTGGACCCAATTAATTGGGCAGTTCTCTATCACTGCCTTCGATCTGAGCCAATAAAGGGGTGGGTGCCTTGATGGCTGCCATTGGTGCTACGTGATAGGTCTTGTTACACATCACTATGCTTTAATTACCACAAAGACATATTGGATTACAGTCAGCAAATTACAGTCAATATCAAAAACCAAGCTTTTGCTATTGAGTTGCATTACTGACTTTTTATTTGTGGAGAGTTCTCTTCTTGGTTATTGCGATTTGACGATGGCAGCAAGACCTATAGGCATTGTAATCTGCAGTATCGCTTAAAATTCTATTGCGGAGCTCTGGAAAGAATGGTACAGAACAGGATTGGAAGTTTTTTCAAGCAGTTATTGAGAGAGATGAAGATGCAGATTGGAGAAATGTAACTGTAAAATGAAGAAATCTCTCCTTAAATGTCATGGTGGTGAAATTGGCGATTCTCCAAATCACAGCACATGATTAACCTGAACCTATTCGTTATGCTTTAGGCAATGAATTAAATTGATGCTGGCTGGCGTTTTAAATTAGTTATCCGTGACGATTATTCATTGGCTATATCCTTCAGCAGGGGGCTCGTTACAACAAGTGGCTTGGACTATTTACAGTTGCTTGCATCATTTCAAGGGCATTATGGCTGCATGAAGTGACGTGTGTTCCTCTGGAAACAGGATCTGTGCTGTGACACTTTGGTGGAACAGGTACGAGTGTGTGTGTTGGGGTTCTCTGATGATCTCCTGAATGTCTTGGTCCGACACACGTAGAGGAGGAAAGTTATTCTGAAACTGCCGAGGTCAGGGTGCCCACCATACACGTGATCAGGAGGCAGTGGGAAGAAGTGGTCACCAAGGTCAATGCCAGGGGTACTACCTTCAAGAACATGGATGCAGTGCAGGAACAAGTTTAATAATCTGACATCAGTTGTCAAGGTGTGTGAGTCCATCTTCAAATTACACATCTGCCCAGCTGAACACGAGCCACAAACAAAGCTGCATTCATTAAACATCCATCATTCCTCTACCAATAGTCTCGATAAATTAGTACTCATTCGTGCGATTAATATGCTTCACCTCACCCTAAGTGCAGTGGCGGGCAGATCTGGCAGCGCCTTTCCTGCTGGTCAAAATAGCGGGGTCCCCTTCCCCAACCTGGCCTCACCTCACTCCAACGCCTATTGAACTTTGGACCTTTGTGGCAGTGGCTGTCCAGACAGACACTGATGTGTGGAACTAGGGGGAAAGAGGTTCTTCTACTCCCCAACTACTTGGGCAGTACTGGTCTGAGGCAGTGACACAGGAGGGTCCATGGGTCCAGCAGCATGGTGCTGACCATGAAGACCAACTGGGAATGCAGACGGAGGACAGGAATCAGTCTGCCCTGGCAGAATGCTGTACAGCACATCAGCAGCATTATGGCAGAAAGGCTTTGTTGCACTCACCTTGATGTCTCTTGCAAACTGAGGACCACCTTGTGCATGCTAAATTTCAGGTTTTAAACCCACGTAATTTCCCATTGGTGTGACGCAAAATTGGAAGACCTGACGCGATGCCGGTGGCAGCTGTTTTCAAGAACATCCATGAGATGCAAATAAATGCAAATGGCATTCACACCACCAGCCAATGGAAAGCCTGGCCCGCCATTGACCATCCACCGGGAGAATTGCAACATGATCCCAGTGGATTTCCAACATTTTGGATTGGATTAGATTTGTTTATTGTCACATGTACCGAGGTACAGTGAAAAGTATTTTTCTGCAAGCAGCTCAACAGATCATTCAGTACATGGAAGAAAAGGGAATTAAACAAAATTCAAGAAAATACAAGAAAATACATGAAAACACATAAGAGGGCAACACAAGATATACAATGTAACTACATAAGCATTGGCATCGGTTGAAGCATACAGGATGTAGTGTTAATGAGGTCAGTCAATAAGAGGGTCATTTAGGAGTCTGGTGACAGTGGGGAAGAAGCTGTTTTTGAGTCTGTTCGTGCGTGTTCTCAGACTTCTGTATCTCCTGCCCGATGGAAGGAGGTGGAAAAGTGAGTAAGCCGGGTGGGAGGGATCCTTGATTATGCTGCCCGCTTTCCCCCAGCAACGGGAGGTGTAGATGGAGTCCATGGATGGGAGGCAGGTTCGTGTGATGGACTGGGCGGTATTCACGACTCTCTGAAGTTCCTTGCGGTCCTGGGCCGAGCAGTTGCCATACCAGGCTGTAATGCAGCCCGATAGGATGCTCTCTATAGTGCATCTGTAAAAGTTGGTAAGGGTTAATGTGGACATGCCGAATTTCCTTAGTTTCCTGAGGAAGTATAGGCGCTGTTGTGCTTTCTTGGTGAAAGCGTCGACGTGAGTGGACCAGGACAGATTTTAGGTGTGCACCCCTAGGAATTTGAAACTGCCAACCATCTCCACCTCGGCCCTGTTGATGCTGACAGGGGTGTGTACAGTACTTTGCTTCCTGAAGTCAATGACCAGCTCTTTAGTTTTGCTGGCATTAAGGGAGAGATTGTTGTCGTTACACCACTCCACTAGGTTCTCTATCTCCCTCCTGTATTCAGACTCGTCGTTATTTGAGATCCGGCCCACTATGGTCGTATCGTCAGCAAATTTGTAGATGGAGTTGGAACCAAGTTTTGTCACGCAGTCGTGTGTGTACAGGGAGTAGAGTAGGGGGCTAAGTACGCAGCCTTGCGGGGCTCCGGTATTGTGGACTATTGTGGAGGAGGTGTTTGTGTTCATTCTTACTGATTGTGGTCTGTTGGTCAGAAAATCAAGGATCCAGTTGCAGAGTAGAGAGCCAAGTCCTAGGTTTTGGAGCTTTGATATGAGCTTGGCTGGGATTATGGTGTTGAAGGCGGAGCTGTAGTCAATAAATAGGAGTCTGATGTAGGAGTCCTTGTTTTCGAGATGCTCTAGGGATGAGTGTAGGGCCAGGGAAATGGCGTCTGATGTGGACCGGTTGCGACGGTATGCGAATTGAAGTGGGTCAAGGCGTTCCGGGAGTATGGAGGTGATGCGCTTCATAATCAGCCTCTCGAAGCACTTCATTACGACTGAAGTCAGGGCCACTGGGCGGTAGTCATTGAGGCATGTTGCCTGATTCTTCTTTGGTACCGGTATGATGGTGGTCTTCTTGAAGCAGGTGGGGACCTCGGAGTGGAGTAGGGATAGGTTAAAGATGTTTGTGAATACCTCTGCCAGCTGGTCTGCGCAGGCTCTGAGTGCACGACCAGGGATCCCGTCCGGGCCCGTCGCCTTCCGTGGGTTCACTTTCAGGAAGGCCGATCTGACTTCGGAAACTGTGATGGTGGGTATGGGTGAATTATGGGCTGCTGGGGCACTCGACAGCGGAGTGTTGGTTACCTGCTCAAACCGAGCATAGAATGCATTATGTTCATCGGGGAGGGGTGCGCGGCTGCCAGAGATACTGCTCGGCTTTGCTTTGTAGCCCGTTATGTTGTTTAGTCCTTGCCACACCGCCGAGAGTCTGTCTGTGACTCTAGCTTAGTTTGATATTCTCTCTTGGCATCTCGGATGGCTTTGCTGAGGTCGTACCTGGATTTCTTGTATAGGACAGGGTCGTCTGCCTTGAACGCCTCAGGTCTGTCCTTCAGTAGGGAGTCAATCTCGCGATTGAGCCATGGTTTCCCGTTGGGGAACGTATGTACTGCTTTCTTTGGCATGCAGTCGTCCACACATTTGAAGTCTGTGATGGTGGTGGCATACTCATTTCAGTTAGTCGCTGAGTTCTTAAATATGGACCAGTCCACTGTCTCTAAGCAGTCACGTAAGAGCTCTTCTGTCTCCTCGGACCAGCACTGCACAACCTTCTTAGCTGGATTCTCCCGCTTGAGTTTCTGCTTGTAAGCCGGTAGAAGGAGCACAGGAGCACAGTCTAATGGTCTGATTTCCCAAAATGCGGTCGGGGGATGGAACGGTAGGCGCCCTTGATTTTTGAGTAGCAGTGGTCAAGAGTGTTGTCGCCCCTGGTGGGACAGGAGATGTGCTGGTGGAATTTTGGCAGTACACTCTTGAGGTTGGCTTTGTTGAAGTCTCAGGCCACGATGAACAAGGCCTGCGGGTGTTCTGTTTCATAGTTGTTTATGACTGTGTACAGTTCATCCAGCGCCTTCCTCACTTCTGCCTGGGGTGGGATGTAGACCGCTGTGATAATGGCTGAAGTGAACTCACGTGGTAGATAGTATGGGCGGCACTTTACGATCAAGTATTCCAGGTCTGGGGAGCAGTAGGTCGCCAGGGTCGCCACATCCAAGCACCAGGAGGAGTTGATGAGGAGGCAAACCCCTCCACCCTTCGCTTTGCCTGAAGATGCAGTGCGGTCCGCCCGGTGAATAGAGAAGCCTTCAGGTTGTATGGCACAGTCCGGTGAGGCGGGGTGAGCCATGTCTCTGTGAAACAGAGCACACAGCAGTCTCTTACTTCCCTCTGAGAGGTAAGTCTGGCGTTAAGTTCATCCAGCTTGTTTTCAATCGCTTGGGCGTTTGCCAGGAGTATGCTGGGGAGAGGGGTCTTGAAACCGCGTTCCTTCAGTCTAACCTGCAGACCATCGCGTTTCCCTCGCTTCCTCAGTCGGCGGCTGCTGCTGGATGATCCTGGGATCCGATGGAAGACATCAGCCCTTGTGGAAGGTAGGTGGTTGCGTCTGGCGGGGTCCAGGGCGCTAGCAGGGTCCAGGGCGCTGTTTTGGCTCCCGCAAGATTCTCTATTCCTTCTCACCATCAAGTTTATTGCGGGTGAGATGGGAGAATTCTTCCCTTAGTATTGTTACAAATCTTACACCAGCTACTCACAGATTATATGCATTGGCAGCTGTTCAACCGTGATAAGCACATTACCCAAATATATTTGGGATAATAACTGATCCATTCTCCTCTTTAATACTGGAGATTGACCGGAGAAAGCATGAAAGAACTGGAGGAGGACAAATTAACCTGAGTGCTTTAACTACCATGGTGGAGACAGTGCTGACCATCATTGAAAGGGACAGCACTGAGACTGTGGCCTCTGGCAGAGGGATCAATAATGAGTCTCGCTGGATTCCTAATCCTCCTCTCTCTTCTCATTGCTCCCTCATCCTACAATCTCTGATGATCTGCAAACTCACGGTCGCGTAATCTCATACGTCTTACTTTCTCCTCTCCTTTCAACGCAACCCAACGTCTGTCTCCTTTTCATTTCAGATGCTCAGGAACCAAAACCTTCTCAATCATTGGAGGAAGCGGACAAAGGCAATGAAGAAGAAGGAAGCCTGTCGCTCGATCTTACACTCACAGCCACCAGCTCAGGTACTGCCACGATGACTATTTTAGCGACTCGGGATGGTATGTTATGGCTCTGTTATAGTAGGAGTAGAGCCATAAAATATGGCGGGGTGTCCATTGAATTTGGCATGAGTGGAGAATCCTGCCGGTGGGCTGGACCATCAAATTTCACCCCAGGCGTCATAGAAGAACACAAAGAAAACAGAGCAAGAGTAGATCCTATGGCCTGTCAAACCTGCTCGATATTCAATGTGATGATGGCAGATCTTGGACTACAACTTAATTTTCCTGCCCATTCCCCATATTTCTTAATTCCCTCAGAGACCAAAATTCTGTCGAGACATATTTAAATATATTCAACGATGGAGCATCCACAACTTCATTTTAATAGCAGAGCAGACTCGATAGGCCAAGTGGCCCACTCCTGTTCCTTCGTCTAATGATCTTAACCCTCTCGGGCAGAGAATTCCAAAGAGGCACAACACTTGAGTGAAGTAATTTCCACTCCACCCAATAATAGAATCATTGAATTTCCAACGCAGAAGGAGGCCGTTCAGCCCATTGAGTCTGCACCAGCCCTTAGAAAGAGCACCCTACTTATGCCCATGCCTCCACCCTATCCCCACAACCCAGTAACCCCACCTAATCTTTTGGACACTTCAGGAGCAACTTGGCATGGCCAATCCACCTAACCTGCACATCTTTGGAGGAAACCGGAGCACCCGGAGGAAACCCACACAGACACTGGGAGAAAGTGCAAACTCCAGTCACCTGAGGCTGGAATTGACCCGGGTCCCTGGCGCTGTGAGGCAGCAGTGCTAACCACTGTGCCACCATGCCACCCAGTCCGAAGTGATTGCCTCCCCCTTATCCTGAGACTATGAATCTGTGGTTTAGACTCTCCAGCCAGGACACTGGGCTCAGGTAAGCAGGAACCAGGGCAGGGGCAAAGCATAACATTGTTGTCAGCTCTCCAGAGAGCAGGCTCTCACTCTAGTTCTGCTGCAGTGGAGTCAGACTACAGAGGGAGGTGGCTGGGTTTACATAACCGAATACTTGATCTACTTGAAAGCCTGCCAGAAAGCCTGTGCGCCATGCCTGACACAGGTCTTTCCATACATCTTGGAGCCAATATATTCTTTTCAACATGCGTCACAGCATGCTCGAAGGTCTGAGCAGTGTAGGGGAAGCTTGGGCTGCCGTCTTGCAAGTTCAGACTACTCCTATCATGGCCATGAATGCTCCTTTCAAAGGGGTTTCCAGGGCATTGCAGAAGTCTATCAACCCGTTCTCCAGTAGGTTTGCCGGGCAGCTGAAAATGACAGTGGCTTCATGGAGCACATACCTGGTGTCCTTTCTCAGCATAACCTGCCAATCTGGCAGTACTCTTGCTGTTGCTTATCAGCTAGTCTTGCCTGCTGCAATCCAGGCCACAATAGCGCACTCTGAAACCCAGCTCCGCCAGCCCAGAGCTGTGCTCCTTGAACATGTACTGATTTCAGAGAGCCAACATGGATTTGTAATGGATAGTTCATGCTCGATAAACCTGAGTGACGTTTTTGAAGTACTGGACAGAGGACTCTGTGGGTGTCATTTATAATGAAACTCCAGAAGATATTTAATAAAAGTCCCACCCAAGACATTGTCAGTTAAAGTTTAAGCACAAGAAAATGTGGGAAAATCATCGACCTGGTTAGAAAATTGGCTGAGATGGAGGACGGAGAGATGGGATTGTAATTGGCAGGATGTGACTGGTGGAGTCCCACAGGGATCTGTGTTGGGGGCTCACATATTTACCAGATTTATTCATAATTTTGATGATGGGATAGAGAGGCAGAGTCACTGACGCAAAGATAAGTCAAGTTGCCAACAGTGACAATGTAGAAAGGGATGTTAACAAATAAGTAAATGGGCATGGAATACAAGAGCAGGGAGGTTATGATGGAGCTGTATGAAAGGTTTGTTCAGCCACGAGAATATTATGTGCAGTTCTGGTGACTACACGATAGGAAGGATGTGATTGCACTGGAGAGGGTGCAGAGGAGATTCACTAAGACGATAGCATTTTGGCTATGAAGAGAGACTGGATGGGCTGGGGTTATTTTCCTTTCAGCAGAGAAGGCTGGGAACAACCTGCGCTCACAAATTATGGCACTCTTTATGAGCTACGCAGTGGAGAGAGTAGCTCTCATTACAGCCAACCTGTGTTGTGTGCACCAGCCTATCCATCAGCAACCACAATAGCTTGAATTCCACCTGCAGTACCCATTTCACCACAAGACTCTATTGTCCACACCTCTGTTTCTCCTCATGCCGCACTCATTTCTCTTTATAATGAGAAAAAAAAACATTCTTATCACGGATGACTGATAACGAGGGAGTTGGTTTCCTGGAAACGGGCTCAAATGAATAGATGAATTGAATAAAAAATATTTGCAGTTTTCTACGTTGATTTTGCAGATAGAGAAACCCATGCAGGTTGAAAACTGCTTTGCTTTATTCCCCATCAGTCAAATTCAACTATTTAATAAACTTTCACTCACAGCCTGTTATTAATTCTGCACACTTTCACTCACTGTCTATTGTTAATTCTTTACTGTACATATAGTTGACTTCTATTCATGCTTTTAAGCTGAATTTTTTTTGAGTGACCTGTCTAAAAACCTCTGAGCAATGAATGGAAGAACACCAGCGATATCTCCCACCTCATGACTTGTGATTCAAGCGTTGGTTTTTGAGTTTGGTACAGTTTTGGATGAATTTTCAGCATGGGCAAAAGCAAAGCTTGGAACTCACAAGGTCCCCTGCCAGGCCTCACTGCTTTTACACCTCCCTCTCGTTTTTCACCTCCCAACTCCCAGAAAACCAATGGCATTATCACCACCGATAAACTGCACACAATGCACTGGGTGTCGATCTGCATCTTAACATTCACCAACATAAAAGAGGGGATGGGAAAACAAAAATAAAAATGAAAATCGCTTATTGTCACGAGTAGGCTTCAATGAAGTTACTGTGAAAAGCCCCTAGTCGTCACATTCCAGCGCCTGTCCGGGGAGGCTGGGGACTAATGACAATCCCACAATCCTGTGGGAGTATGAGCTTCCCCAATGAGGGGGGCGGAGAAATCATTAGCAGACTCTCTGCATAAATAAAGCTGGCCAGTTTGGAACCAGCAGAGAGAGAGGAGTTAGCTGCAAGGGAAGTTCCTGCTGTTGTGTGTATATATGTTATTGTAAATAAATGTCATTTCTTTGTATCCTGAGGACTCGTGCTCGATTCTTCATGGCCCTCACAAAAAACATGTTTGTTTAATTGGCATTGTTGAACAGTTGTTGGCCAATGAAACCATTCCATGGGCACGACGTGACGTCCATCTGAAGGAATGAAGTCTCCACCTTTCTTTATTTACGTCAACCCTTTGATTCATCCACATGCTTTGACTTGCATTTGTCAGCAGACTGTGAGGAAAATATTGCACATTTATGTGCCTTCAGGCCTGAAGTTGTTCCATCAATTTTCTTGAAGGTCTTTGAGAGCAACCTCGCTGGGATTCAAAGCAGGGTTTGTTGTGGAAATCTGATCTGGAGATCCCACATCCTGAGAATAAATGGGAGGAGTCAGTCAGGACAGGATATCTATGAAGAACTGGTCTTTGGTTAGTACGGGAAAAGGGAGCACCCATGTGTGTCTTTTATCAACTTATGCATTTAAAATCACAAGAAAATATCAGCATCATGTTATTAAATAGGAGTATTATATTATTATATATCTTTCAAATCAGTCAGACTGAATAGTCTTTTGGAACACTGCTGTTCGTTAAAACTTACTACTGAGGCAAATTTTTTGCAGAGACCAGTAATGATGCTTTACTTTGAACCAGAAGGTTTCATTTTGCATGGCAGCAAAAAACGCCTCAGCTTTACATCTTGAATGTTTGGCACTGGCTCAAAATGTGCGCAGTTAAAGATCACAGATGGAGGGAGGGCTGCAGGCTGCAGCTTCTGCAGCTGAATGCTCAGTTCATGGGTGGTATTTTACACACCGTCCGTGTTATGTTTCTTAAAAGAATGCTAGAAGTCGTTCAGCAGTTGAAGGATGGTTTATTGTGCTCCACAATAAATTACTTTGTTAGCTTTTACTTACAGAATGGCACTTGTAAAGATGCTGCTTTTCTATGCTCTGCAACTAGGCCTAACCACTTGCAGCCCTGAGCTCAACTTCCGTCCTGTCCTGCTCCCCTGTCTCTCCAGCCAAAGCGAGCAAGGGCGGGCCTTCAGTGTCACTCTTATGTGTCCCCGTGCTGCCCCCTGGCGGTACTTCCATTTCCCATCAGCCCCTTCTGTACACACTCAGGTGAGGATCACTACAGTCCGGTGTGGTTCGAGACGGAAAATGCGGCGAGCCGTACGACGAGTCCCTGTAAAATCCTGCTGGGGGGGCGGGGGGGGGGGGGGGGGGGGGGGGGGGGGGGGGCGGCTGGAAAATACGACCCCCTGTGGCAGTATTTTGCAGTGGGAACTAAAGCGGAGAGCCTCTTCGCCAGGGTTCTCCTTAGTTATGATGATTGGTGAACATGCTTGCCCTTTTCCTTGAGCAGACATGTCTAAATGTGGTTATTGTGTCAGTTTGACTCCAGTAATTTCACTCTTGATGAAGAGCATTTTAATCCTCGACCCTTTCTCGGACTGTTCAGGATCAGGTGCATTCCTCAGATCATCTCTCACTTAAGATTGATAAAGATAGACCTGATCGACACTCGGATGGGTCTTGAGGAACGGATCAAACTTAAACCCCACCCCCCATCCAAAAGAAAGGAACCAGCAGAGAATATTAGTGCACTCCAGACAGCTTTTTAAACAGGTTTTAGCCAGATTATAACAACCCGGATATTATAAGGTTCCAGGCAACTCCCCTCAGTAACGTACCTCCCAATGAAGAGTATGCAGAGTGGGTTCTCAAGTTTAAGCCATGCATTTTCTAAATTATACAAAAATTTATTGAAGAACCAAACATACAATTTATAGTCGATGAAAAAGTCAATCACAGCATTGAAAAGGAAGTGCAAATCGACAGAGTTTGTAAGATATTACTAACCCAATTAAGGGGAGTGTTGTTGTCATTGCACTATAGTCACAGTATCTTTACTGTGACAAACTCTGGAGTCCATCTAAAAATCAAAGATCCTGCCTGGGATTTTGCTCTCCCATTCTTGTTGGACGTGAATGGCGACAGTAACTTGAAATCTTTCAAGAGGCCCAAGTTGTGTTATACATTGATGGGGAATGCCTAAGCGAATGCCAGCACCCCCCCCCCCCTCCTCCTCCCCCCCCCCCCCCCCCCCCCCCCACCCACCCACCGCCTCCCCTAAGGCCACAAGTCAGGAGTGTGTCAGAAAACTTTCCACTTGCCTGGATGGTGTAACTCCAACAACTCAAGAAGCTTGATACCATCCTGGGCAAAGCAGTCCTGCTTGATTGACTCCTCATCCACAAACATTCAGTGCCTCCACCACCAAAGCACAGTGGCAGCCGTGTGTACCATCTACAAGATGGACTGTGGGAACTCACCAAAACTCCTTACACAGCATCTTCCAAACCCACAACCTCTACCAGCTAGAAGGACAAGGGCAGCAGATACGTATAAAGCCCACCACGTGCAAGTTCCCCTCCAAGCTACTCACCATTCTGGCTTGGAAATATTTTGCCTTTTGTTCACTGTCTCTGGGTCATAATCCTGGCACTCCCACCCGAACAGCACTGTGGGTGTACCGGCACCGCAGGAACTGCAGCGGTTCAGGAAGGCAGCTCACTACCACCTTCTCAACGGGCAATTAGGTATGGGCAATGAATGCTGACCTCGCCAGCGACACCCATATCCCATGAATCAATTTTTTAAACGTTGACCGATGATTTGAGGACATCCGTAGAAAAAAGGACTATCCATTTAGATTGCGGTAACTTACAATGACTATTTAACGCACCAATAATTTTCAGGCGCCTGTTCCTGTATGCAGCAACTGCCTTGTGTTTGGGAATGTGAGTTCATGATGAGAGCAATATGCCTCAGGATGTTGGTGTTCTTAATCACACAAGTATGCCCAGGCGTGTGTATGAACGTCTTTTACTTCTTCAGTTTTGAAGATAATAATTTGATTGCTTCAAAAATAAATTTTCCGAACCTCATTTCACAAGAAAATAATTCTATTAATCATTATAAGTCTATTATAGCAGGATTCTTCGAGGGTTCAATCCCCAGTGCAGGTCCTGATACAAAGTCCAGGCTGACAGCTTACAGCAGGCAATAAGTGAGCGCTGGAGCATCATCTTTTTGGATGAGAAGTTAAACTGCAGCCCCCTCTGCCGGAAGTATTCAACTGAGGGACTTAACTCCTGGGAACCGGTTGGTCCCCAGCGCTGATCCCACCTTTGTGAGAACCTGAAGTGGGTAGTGTAATGTCCCGCACGGAGCACTTGGGACAGGTTCGTTGATAGCCCCTGTGTGGCTCGAGGAGTATGGACTCCCCTGGTAACTACGGGGTGGGGATTATTTTGCGTAAGGTCGGCCTGGTTAGAGCAGGCCTCCAGAGAGAAAGGGCCTGTGAAGCCTAGTCGGGCCGGCTGTGTGTTTGTACGTTTCTATTGTGAATGAACCACTGCTTTATTTTTATTCGACTGACTCCGTTGCCTTTTCTAAAGGCGGCTTTTAGGAGGGTTGGTTTTGAGTTTAACGTTTTTGGAACATTAACTTCCCACTCGATTCAAACCCACAATCACTACCACCATCTCAAGGGCAGTTAGGGATCGGCCTACCCGCGTTGCCCACATCTCATGAATTAAATTTGATGGCGGGGTGAGGGTGTTAAGATTGCACCCAGTGAATCTGCAGGGTTATATGCTCTCCTGCATTCCTCATGGATAGTCTTTCACAAGGAAACATGAACATTTACGAGCTTGAATGCTGGAACAAAATCAATTTTTAAATGAATTACACAGGCCCAGGAAACTGCAAGAAGGTCAAGCCACTGGACTTGCCTGAACATAAATTATAATTTTGACAAATATTCACTTTCCTTCTGCATGTTTTGACAGAGCACACCATTTCCAGACAAGACTCCAGGGAGCCGAGAACCTTTTCTCATGACTTCACTGCTGCTCCTTTCAATCCAAATGTTCCTGAAATTGTTCAAGGTAGCAGGGGAGGTTGAGAAAGTGGTGGAGAAGGCATCTTTGACTTTACAAATAAAGCCATAGGGTACACAAGCAAGGAAGTCATTATCAACCTGTTCTCCCTCAATTGGAGTATTTTGTGCAATTCTGGGCACCACACTTCAAAAAGTAGGTGAAGGCTTCAGAGGGACTGCAGCGCAGAGCCACGAGAATGGTTCTGGAGATGAAGAATTTCACATGCATAGATTGGAGAAGACAAGGGGTTGGATTCTTCGGCCGCACCCACCACAAAATCGCAAGGACGTGATGGGGACCATGGCAAGGTCCATTGACCTCAGGCGCGTATTTCTGGCCACCAGGCGGGCACTGCAGAAGAATCCCGTCCAAGGTTGAGAGAATGTTTAATAAAGGTGTTCAGTGATTTAAGGTGATTGGCAAAAAATAAAACCATAGGTATATTACGGGTCAGGGTTTAGAGAACCCCAAACTGTATCGTGGAGTTCATCTGACCCATAACTTTTAATAGATTGTGATAATGGGGAGCACAAGGGCCCACTCTACAGGTGTGATACAACAAAGATCTAAAGTACTTTTAAAACAAAACAATGTTTATTCTGCGAATCCAGTAACGTTTTGTAAACACACAGTAAACATCTTAGCAACTATCAACTTGATGCAACCATCAATTCACGCGAAACAGAGTATAGATGTAAACTGTGGCTTTAATCGACTAGAACAGTGCCTGCCTGCGACTGCTCTGCTACTGAGAGCTGGCTACAGGGCTACTGCTCTTTATACCTCCCCTCAAGGGGAGGAGCCGGGGCGGAGCCCACAAAGGCACCAACATGATACATCACAGGTAATACCTTACAATGGTCCATAGATGGAGCCCTCATGGGCAACAACGTGGTACAGTTACATATATGGTGAATGGTTACTGCAGGACGTTCGCCACACAACTCAAATACTCCCGGGGATCAGTGCAGCCCCTGAGCTGGTCTGAGTGCAGGATCTACAGCATTGAGGCTACCCCCCCTCCCCCCCCGGACTGACCCCCACCCCCCTGTCTGATACCCCTCTCTGGACAACCCCTCCCCAGACAGAGCCCCCCCCCATGGACAGCCCCCCGTACTGAATCCCACCCCCCGGAATGAACCCCACACCCCGGGACTGATCCCCCCCCCCCGGACAGACAACCCTCCTCCCCCCCCGGACAGGCCACCCCCCCCCCCCCCCCCCGGACTGGCCCCCTCCCAACTGACCCCTCCCCGACTGACCCCCACCCCTCCCGTACTGACCCCTCACGCTCTGACCCCCTTCCCCCCCGGACTGACCACCACCCCCCTGGATTGACCCCCACCCACCACGGATTGACCCCCACCCCCTGGATTGACCCCCACCCCCTGGACTGACCCCACTTCCCCCAGGTGATAACAAACCCACGCCACATGCAAGAGGCTCCCCGCCTCCTGCCCAAACCGTGGATGGTCAATAAATAGGCCTTTGCCCCATGACTTTCACATCCCACGAATTCATATTTTAAAAACTACAGCCTGCAATGATTGCCAGCAAAAAATCCCCAAATTATTCCAAGAGCAGCCTGACTAGTGACTGGGGGTTAACGCTCTCACATTTATTGGTCACCACCCATCTCCCCTCATCCACCCCATGCCATTAACTCCTCAATCTCCCCCCCATTAACCCCTCCATCTCCCCTCAACCAGCCCCTCCCATCAACCCCTTCATCTTCCCCATTAACCCCTCCATCTCCCCCATTAACCCCCTTCTCCCCTCATTTACACCCACTTCCCCTCATTAACCCCGAATCTTTCCCATTAACCCCTCAATCTTGCCCCATTAATGCCCCCCCAATCTCACCCAATTAATCCCCCTAATCTCGCACCATTAACCCCCCCCCAATCTCCCACCATTAACCCCCCCAATCTCGCACCATGAACCCCCAATCTCGCACCATGAACCCCCCAATCTCGCACCATTAACCCACCCAATCTCACCCCATGAACCCCCCAATCTAATCCCATTAACCCTCCCCAATCCCGCCCCATTAACCCCCCAAATCTTGCACCATTAACTCCCCCCAATCCCGCACCATTAACCCACCCAATCCCGCCCCATTAACCCACCCAATCTCGCCCCATTAACCCCCCCAATCTAGCCCCATTAACCCCCCCAATCTCACCCTATTAACCCCCCAATCCCGCCCCATTAACCCACCCAATCTCGCCCATTAACCCCCCCAATCTCGCCCCATTAACCCCCCCAATCTCACCCTATTAACCCCCCAATCTCGCCACATTAACCCCCCAATCTCGCACCATTAACCCCCTGTAATCTTGCACCATTAACCCCCCAATCACACTCCATTAACCCACCCAACATCGAACCATTAACCCACGCAATCTCGCACCATTAAACCCCCAATCGCGCATCATTAATGCCCCCAATCCCGCACCATTAACCCCCCCAATCTTGCATCATTAATGCCCCCAATCTCGCACCATTAACCCCCCAATCTCGCACCATTAACCCCCCCAATCTCGCCCCATTAACCCCCCAATCTCGCACCATTAACCTCCCCAATCTCGCACCATTAACCCCCCCAATCTCACCCCATTAACCCCCCAATCTCGCACCATTAACCCCCTGTAATCTCGCACCATTAACCCACCAATCACGCTCCATTAACCCACCCAACATCGAACCATTAACCCACGCAATCTCGCACCATTAACCCCCCCAATCTCGCACCATTAACCCCCCAATCTCGCACCATTAACCCCCCAATCTCGCACCATTAACCCCCTCAATCTCGCACCATTAACCCCCCGAACTCGCACCATTAACCCCCCAATCTCGCACCATTAACCCCCCCAATCTTGCACCATTAACCCCCCGATCTCGCACCATTAATTCCCCCAATCTCGCACCATTAACCCCCCCAATCTCACCCCATTAACCCCCCAATCTCGCACCATTAACTCCGTGTAATCTTGCACCATTAACCCCCCAATCACGCTCCATTAACCCACCCAATCTTGCATCATTAATGTCCCCAATCTCGCACCATTAACCCCCCAATCTCGCACCATTAACCCCCCGATCTCGCACCATTAATTCCCCCCAATCACGCTCCATTAACCCACCCAACATCGAACCATTAACCCACGCAATCTCGCACCATTAACCCCCCCAATCTCGCACCATTAACCCCCCCCAATCTCGCCCCATTAACCCCCCCAATCTCACATCATTAATGCCCCCAATCTCGCACCATTAACCCCCCCAATCTCGCACCATTAACCCCCCAATCTCGCACCATTAATGCCCCCAATCTCGCACCATTAACCCCCCCAATCTTGCATCATTAATGCCCCCAATCTCGCACCATTAACCCCCCCCAATCTCGCCCCATTAACCCCCCCAATCTCACATCATTAACCCCCCCAATCTCGCACCATTAACCCCCCAATCTCGCACCATTAACCCCCCAATCTCACATCATTAATGCCCCCAATCTCGCACCATTAACCCCCCAATCTCGCACCATTAACCCCCCCAATCTCGCACCATTAAACCCCCCAATCTCGCACCATTAACCCCCCCCAATCTTGCATCATTAATGCCCCCAATCTCGCACCATTAACCCCCCCAATCTCGCACCATTAACCCACGCAATCTCGCACCATTAACCCCCCCAATCTCGCACCATTAAACCCCCCAATCTCGCACCATTAACCCCCCCAATCTCACCCTATTAACCCCCCCAATCTCGCACCATTAACCCCCCCAATCTCGCACCATTAACCCCCCCCAATCTTGCATCATTAATGCCCCCAATCTCGCACCATTAACCCCCCCAATCTCGCACCATTAACCCCCCCAATCTCGCACCATTAACCCACGCAATCTCGCACCATTAAACCCCCCAATCTCGCACCATTAACCCCCCCAATCTCACCCTATTAACCCCCCCAATCTCGCACCATTAACCCCCCCAATCTCGCACCATTAACCCACGCAATCTCGCACCATTAACCCCCCCAATCTCGCACCATTAACCCACGCAATCTCACCCTATTAACCCCCCCAATCTCGCACCATTAACCCACGCAATCTCGCACCATTAACCCCCCCAATCTCGCACCATTAACCCACGCAATCTCACCCTATTAACCCCCCCAATCTCGCACCATTAACCCCCCCAATCTCGCACCATTAACCCCCCCAATCTCGCACCATTAACCCCCCCAATCACACTCCATTAACCCCCCAATCTCGCACCATTAACCCCCCCAATCTTGCATCATTAATGCCCCCAATCTCGCACCATTAACCCACGCAATCTCGCACCATTAAACCCCCCAATCTCGCACCATTAACCCCCCCCATCTCCCACCATTAACCCACCCAATCTCGCACCATTAACCCACGCAATCTCGCACCATTAACCCCCCCCAATCTTGCATCATTAATGCCCCCAATCTCGCACCATTAACCCACGCAATCTCGCACCATTAACCCACGCAATCTCGCACCATTAAACCCCCCAATCTCGCACCATTAACACCCTCAATCTCGCACCATTAACCCCCCCAATCTCGCACCATTAACCCCCCAATCTCGCACCATTAACACCCTCAATCTCGCACCATTAACACCCTCAATCTCGCACCATTAACCCACGCAATCTCGCACCATTAAACCCCCCAATCTCGCACCATTAACACCCTCAATCTCGCACCATTAACACCCCCAATCTCGCACCATTAACCCCCCCCATCTCCCACCATTAACCCGCCCAATCTTGCACCATTAACCCCCTCAATCTCACACCATTAACCCCCCGATCTCGCACCATTAACCCTCCCAATCTCTCCCATCAACCCTCAATCTCTCCCATCAACCCTCAATCTCTCCCATCAACCCCCCAATCTTGCCCCATTAACCCCCCCAATCTCACCACATTAACCCCCAATCTCACCACAATAACCCCCCCAATCTCACTACAATAACCCACTAATCTCACCACAATAACCCCCCCAATCCCACAATAAGCCCCCCAATCTCACAATAAGCTCCCCAATCTCACAATAACCCCCCCAATCTCACCACAATAACCCCCCAATCTCACCACAATAACCCCCCAATCTTGCCCTATTAACCACCTCCAATCTCCCTCATTAACCTCCTCCAGTCTCCCCCATTTCCCCCCAATCTCACCCCATTAACCCCCCATTCTCCCCTATTTGCCCCCTCCAATCTCCCCATTAACAAAAAAAACCTCAAATTTTCCTCTCAAAGAATACAGGGCGCGATTCTCCGCTGCCCACGACGGGTCGGAGAATAGCGGGAGGGCCTTCCCGACATTTTTCCCGACCTCCCGCTATTCTCCCTCCCCCCCCACGGCCGCCCCACGCCATGAATCGCTGCTCGCCGTTTTTTACGGCAAACAGCGATTCTCCCCAGGCCGATGGGCCGAGTTCCCAGGCCTTTACGGCCGTTTTCATGAACGCAAACACACCTGCTCTCACCGTTCGTGAAAACGGCCACAAAGTGCCGTCCCGGACAACCACGGCACCGATTGGCACGTCCGCACCACGGCCGTGCCAAGGGTGGCATGGGCCCACGATCGGTGGGCACCGATCGCGGGCAGCGGGTTCGATACCCACGCACTATTTGTTCCTGCGCCGCCCCGCGGACTGATCCTAATATTGCACAGAAGGGCATGACGGCCCGCGCATGCGCAGGTTTGACGCATATGCGCGATGATGTCATCGTGCGCATCAGCCGCCGTGACGCTTGGCGCGCAGGCTTAGCGACGGTCGCTAAGCCCGCGATGCCGTGCTTCACGGGGCCGCGCTGCTAGCCCCGCCCGGGGGGGAGAATCGGGTCCCGGGAGGGGGCGCGGAGGCTGCTGTGAAACACGGCCAGTTTCACGGCGCCTTTACGACTCGCCACATTTGCGGAGAATCGCGTCCAAAGTGCTCTATAAGTAACCCTTAATCTTTCCTAGCAACATCCATAAGATAAGTATCCTCTTTAACAAAGATAGCAGGTTGCAATTCTCTACTGAAAGCAGTTATCACTTTTGAATTAGCAAGTGATCTTAAGATATACTTTTCATATAGAGAGAGATCAAAATTACACCTTGTTTGGCTGGATGCAGCTCCAAATCTGAAAACGAAACCAAACACACTCTGGAGCTGCCAGCTCAAACACAAAATTAAAAACAGACAGACAGCCCGGCTCCGCCCACACTCTGACATCACTGCAGCTATTTGATAAACACCCATTTCTTAAAGGTACTCTCACATGACTGGTTGCATGAGATAACTATTTTTTTATGCAGCAAGTGGGAAGCATCGTATATATACTGCCTGAGGGTGTGGTGAACGATTAGTCAATTGAGGCCTCTGAAAGGGAATTGGATAAGCACCTGAAGGGGAACCTGCAGAATGAGGGGGAAAGCGTGAGGATGAGAGGGGCTAGCTCTTCTGAAGACAGATGATATGACTGTGGTAATTGTCACTTTAAGACCAGACTTACTGAGTAAGGGTCACATGGTCTAAACAACCAATCAACATCTGGCATGGGGAATCTCTCTCAGGGAAGGAATTTGGTTGGTTAGAAAGAGTGTGCTATGGACTAGCTCAAAGCATGCAGCTAATGCAACAACCTTGAAAAGAAAGTTTGTTTGTTCAACTTATGAAGCCTGCAGGAGTACATGTTCACAATTACTGTCTTCTGTGCTGGACCCATTCTATCATACTATGATCTGTAAGACCCTTGATCAATGCTAAGCCTCCATATAGGTGGTTGGTGTCCTTGCTGCTATCGGGAACTTTAGTCTCTCCTCATTGACAGTCCTGCCATCCCAGGAATAAGCTTGGTTGCACTGCAGCCATCGCAGGAACATCCTTCCTCAGGTAAGAATGCCAAAACTGCATGCAACACTCCAGATGCGGCCTCACCAATGCCCATACAATTGCAGTAAAACATCTCTATTCCTATACTCAAATCCTCTTGCAATGAAGGACAACCTACCATTTGCCTTCTTTACTGCCTTCCTGAAATGTTGTGCAGTGGAACACTATGTTCTCCTGTCTCAGTTAAAACATTCTGAGGTGCTACAGTTTTACAGAGACATTTCCGTGTGCTAGCTCTTCTTGACCCAGCTCAATTTAATTTCTAAAGCAGTAACTACTGACCACATAATGTTGGTGCGCAATTTTTAACTGCATATCTTGGCCAGTCATTGTGTGAACTTCTTTGTATGTTTGATGTCTTTGAAATGAAAACAAATCTCCCGTGGTTCATTACCAGTGCAGCACAATTTGTATAATTCCATATTGCTGGAAAGATGAGAGAGGCTGATTATCCTGTTTTAGTTCATCCATCTCGATGCACCCTGCAGTAAACCTCCCAACCCACCCCACTCCCCCATGAGTGCAAATGGCAAGACTTCCCCCGAGGCCTGCAGTTATCCTGTCAGCACAGCTGCTTCATCATTACAAAGTACAGTTTAAAAAGTCACAAAAACAAAAAAAAACTCAAATTCAAACCAGCTTGTTACAATTAAGATATGTGTGGTGGTATCAGCCGTGGGAAGCACTTTTGCCTCTGAGTCAGAGATTGTGGGTTCAAATCTCACTCCAGGAAATGGGCACAAAGACTAAGGCTGATAAGAGCGCTGCACTACTGGAAGAGTGGTCTTTCGGATGAAACATTAACTCGAGGCTACATTTACCCTCTCAGGTGGATGTAAAAGATCCTGCGGCATTTTTTACTGGCGAGTAAGGGAGTGATCATTGGCCCCCTGGTCAATATTTATTCCTTCAAACAACATTACAAAAACTCATTATCTGGCAATTATCACATTTCTCTTTGTGGGCCTTTGCTTTGTGCAAATTGCCTGCTGTGTTTCTTCCTTGGCAATAATGACTCCACTTTAAAGGTACTTCACTGAGTCCAACTTCTTTATACATCTGTAGTCATTAAAGCTGCTGTATAAATGCAAGTACTTTCCCTTTGGCATCCCTACGGTACAGAAAGAGGCCATTTGGCCCATTGAGTCTACATTGACCCTCTGAAAGAGCACCCTACCTAGACCCCCTCCTTGCACCTATTGATGTGTTGGGTGCTCTGGATCTGTGGAACACATACAGGCCACCAACACTTAAAATAGTACAACACTATTTTATTAAACTATCAACTGTTGAACATACTCTTACTGTGGGTTAACACGATGTTAGATTAACTAAAGACCTGTGCCTATCCTAATCAGTCTAATCACTCAGCACATGGTGAGGATCTGTGCTGTAAACTGTAAGCTCTTGTACTTCTGAAAGGCTGCATCCCGAATGAGCGGGAAAACTGATGCCCTCTGTCTTTATAGTGAGTGTGCTCTAACTGGTGATTGGCTGCGGTGTTATGCATGTTGATTGGTCCTACTGTATGTCCAACAGTATGTGTGTCTGTACCATGATATACTAGTGTATATTATGACACCTATCACTGTACTCCCATAACTCCACCTAATCTTTGGACACAAAGGAACAATTGATCACGGCCAATCCACCTAACCGGTCCATCTTTGAACTGTGGGAGGAAACCGGAACACCTGGAGGAAACCCACACAGACATGGGGAGAATGTGCAAACTCCACACAGTCAACCAAGGCTGGAATTGAACCCGGGTCCCTGGCGCTATAAGACAACAATGCCAACTACTGTGCCACCTTGCTGCCCATAGCATTAATATACCATCAAAATACAACCTACAGAGGTAGAGCCTGTATTTTAAGTTTAGGCACTGTATTGTGTAATAATTGTTTACCGGTACCTCATTTCCATGTCATTAATACAGTTGTCAAAATATTCTGTGCAGTCATGTCAAGATTTTAAAAATATGTAAATGCATTAAAGTTTGCAAATTCCCAGTCCCTACCCTTCCAAGTGACTGTACTTTGTCTGAAGATAAAAAAAAGAGTACAGACCATGAAACAATGATTCATCAGTTGATTTTAATAGTATGAAAACTGATTGACAGATGGCTCTGAAGAGGTTGGTCAGATGCCAATCTTTTCAGATGATGGCTGACACATCTCTGATGGGTATCAGAGCGAATTAGAAAAATATTGTAGAAATCACCTAATTGTTTCTGCACCACACCTCGTGCTGTGAAAACTGTTCAAAGCTTAAGAAGATAAGAATGGAAGGAAACACAGAGAAGTAAGTTTCAAACGTGCAGGCGTAGGGTGATGACAAAGTCAGGCTTGTTTGTTTTGTACCTCTTTCTCCAGGGTTAGATAACCAGCTGGCACACAAATATAAAGAGCATGTTGTAAAATGACCACTGTCTAAGGTTGAAGAGCGCTGGCAGTGTTGCTGAAACTATTTCATCTTGAGAAGAAGAATAGGAAAGTAAAACTGAGGTTTGTCAATGGATTATAGGTTGGCAACAAATCTTGAATGCAAGTGTTTTCATGGTTGAATCAAGAATAGTAGAGTAAGAAGTCTTACAACACCAGGTTAAAGTCCAACAGGTTTGTTTCAAACACGAGCTTTCGGAGCACGGCTCCTTCTTCAGGTGAATCAGACATTCACCTGAAGAAGGAGCAGTGCTCCGAAAGCTCGTGTTTGAAACAAACCTGTTGGACTTTAACCTGGTGTTGTAAGACTTCTTACTGTGCTCACCCCAGTCCAACGCCGGCATCTCCACATCATGGCAAGAATAGTAGAGCACTGAAGAAGACCATTTGGCCCATCAAAGTCTTCTCTGGCTCTTTTGAATGGCAATCCTGTTCGTGCCACTCACCCAATCTTTCTGCTTATCCAGAGGATCCAGTGGTCTAGTGGTGTTGTCGCTGGGCTAGTAATCCAGAAACCCAGTTATGATCTGGGGACCTGGGTTCAAACGCCGCCATGGCAGACAGTGAAATTTGAATTCAATAAAAATCTGCAATTAAAAATCTAAAGGTAAGCATGAAACAATTATCGATTGTCGTAAAAACCCATCTGGTTCACTCATGTCCTTTCAGGAAGGAAATCTGTCATCCATACCTGGTCTGGTCTACATGTGACTCTAGATCCAGAGGAATGTTCTCAGTAATGGGTAAATGCTGGCCCACATCCCATGAACGAATAAACAAAACATGCAATTTTTTTCTCGTGGGACTATTTAACAAATTTAATTTGCAAGGTTACAATTGGATCGGTATCCACCACCTTCTTGGGTGGTGGATTCCAATTCCTATGCATGTGTGTTTGAGTTTCCCCTCATATTAGTTCTGGTTCTTTTGCCAAACGCCTTAAATGCACCCTTCATCCACTAGAAACAGTTTCTGTTTATTTACTCTGTCTTAACCCTTCCTAATTTTAAACATTTTTATCAGAACTCCTCCGAGCTTTCCTGCTGCAGCCTTCTCTCGTTAAACCTTATAATTGTATTCCTCCATCATTGGAACCATTATCGTAAATCTCTTCTGCATCCTCTCCAAAGCCTTGTGCCCCTTTCAAAACATTGAGCCCTGCAATTGAGCAAAGCGGTCCTGCTGGGGCTGGACTAATGTTTTATATTGAGGGTTGGCATAATGTCCTGGCTTTTCAACTCTGTGGGTGGGATTTCCTGCCATTGGCCGGCCGTGGGATATCACCTCACATTTTTCTCCATTGAATTTCATGTGTCTCCCCTGCCCACAACACACCCCATTCTTCCCATGTCCCATTATTATCTTTTTACGGTCAATAACTCTGATGTTCAAATAAATCTGTTGAGATAACATGGTAAATTATCCTAGCTCCTCAATTTAGTGAATTTTTTGTACCTGCAACCCATTTTTTGAAATGATTCTGTGCAATATTGGCCACGTGATTCTTAGAACTGGTTGGATATAGGAAGTTACCTTTGGCAAAAATGGCAGGTCATAATGTTGCTGTCGGAAGGTTTCACATTTGATGGATTCAGGACATCCTGGACATCAAATGTGAGGTCACGGTACCCAAACACTGAGGGTGCTTCAAAGAGCAGAAATGTCTGGGATTGAAGCACACACCATTACTGCTTAGCTCAGGTGGAGTGGGCATGTAGCACACATGACAGAAACTTCCCTGAGGCAATAATTAATTTGCAATTTAAACTTGGACACTGCCTGCAAGGTAAGTCTTAAAATACTCCTCAAAAGCGAACTTCAGGAAATGTGGCAAGTTCACCATGGACTGTGAGAAAAATGCCAAGAATGGACTACCTGGGGAGTCATTTCAAGTCGCGGTGTTGCTCCCTTCAATAAAGACACACAGCTGAGAGCAAAGGGAAAGCTGGAAAGGTCAGGCAGCCCCAACAAAATCAGAAAATTCATCATTGCCCACACTGCAGAAAACCCTGCAGGTCAAAAACTGAGATCCAGGGCCATGGACGAACATACAACAGGTGACACTGCAGAAATAGCCACTTTCAATAATGAAGGTAATCTGATGTCGCTGTAAGCAGAATGAAGATTGTTCATGTGTGGTTTTGGAAAAGAGCAAATGTAGGCAAGAGTGACATTGGATCTGAAGGATGCGTGACCAGTTCCTTGGTAACAAATTTCAGTTTTGGGGCCAGAATACAGAAAAGTGCTTGTAGCTTATGTTATAAGGCAGTGGTCCAATTGGATAATTTACTTGGCATCGTTAATGTCCTGAATATTGCTCCAGGGGTTTGATGATCATCATTTGAAATTCAAAGACTGGATTATTGTTTTAATTTCCGAGGGGCATCTGACATTATTTATGATGTGCATTGGAGAGAGAATATTTGAATTTATTTTGCCAATGAAAACACAGTATCGTGCAGTTTATTATTTTCCAAATGGCACGATTTCTGTCCCCTTTGTTGTCCCACATGATTTGATTCCCGGAATACTAGTCTTATAATTCAAAGTTGTACAAAGTGCGATTGTCGTGTTGCATCATGTGGTAAATCACCATTCAACGCATATTTGACACACACAATCTAACAGCCACATTATGAACCAAGGGGACAGCATGGTAGCACAAGTGGATAGCGCTGTGGCTTCACAGCGCCAGGGTCCCAGGTGCGATTTCCCTGCTAGGTCACTGTCTGTGCGGTGTCTGCACATTCTCCCTGTGACTGCGTGGGTTTCCTCCGTGTGCTCCGGTTTCCTCCCACAGTCCAAAGACGTGCAGATTAGGTGGATTGGCCATGATAAATTGCCCATTAGAGACCAAAAAGGTTAGGAGGGGTTATTGGGTTATGGGGATAGGGTGGAAGTGAGGGCTTAAGTGAGTGGGTGCAGACTCGATGGGCCGAATGACCTCCTTCTGCACTGTATGTTCTATGTTCTATGTAAGTTTATTTGGGAGGTAGTCAATTGGAATGAGAGGTCTGCGATGCAGAGGGTCGTGATCCGGCTTCTGAGTCTGAAAGTTCCACCCCAGGACTTGATGATCAAGGAGGGTGTGTTCATAATGCAGCCAAACAGGTTGAGTGTCGATCTGCAAATCCTTCCAACACACACCAATGGCAGGCAGTAAGAGTAGGAGAGATTCCTGGTCGGCCAAGTGATGGAAACAAAGTTGGAACCTCAACCATCACTTTCCATAGCTCCATACTACAGTACGCATGTAAATGTCCATGTTGCCACATAAGAACATAAGAACATAAGAACTAGGAGCAGGAGTAGGCCATCTGGCCCCTCGAGCCTGCTCCGCCATTCAATTAGATCATGGCTGATCTTTTGTGGACTCAGCTCCACTTTCCGGCCCGAACACCATAACCCTTAATCCCTTTATTCTTCAAAAAACTATCTATCTTTACCTTAAAAACATGTAATGAAGGAGCCTCAACTGCTTCACTGGGCAAGGAATTCCATAGATTCACAACCCTTTGGGTGAAGAAGTTCCTCCTAAACTCAGTTCTAAATCTACTTCCCCTTATTTTGAGGCTATGCCCCCTAGTTCTGCTGTCACCCACCAGTGGAAACAACCTGCCCGCATCTATCCTATCTATTCCCTTCATAATTTTAAATGTTTCTATAAGATCCCCCCTCATCCTTCTAAATTCCAACGAGTACAGTCCCAGTCTACTCAACCTCTCCTCATAATCCAACCCCTTCAGCTCTGGGATTAACCTAGTGAATCTCCTCTGCACACCCTCCAGCGCCAGTACGTCCTTTCTCAAGTAAGACATCAACCCAGACTCGCTAGGTAATTTGTAACACACCACCACATGAAATGACTGTGCCTTTGTGGATCCTTGCTGCCCAGTTAGCCCCACTGTCAGCGTCACAGATGCATATTCTGACAACCTTCAGCATGCATTTCCTTTGCATAATTTTCCAGCTGACTGGTTCCACCTTTGTTCCTTTCATGGCCTGACAGCAGCTCTGTAGTTATTATTAGTAAACAGTAGATGGCCTCAAGGAATGCTATAAAATGCTGGTGTTTTGTTGCATACACTTGTAATAAGTTTAAGCTGCTCAATAAGCAACAGAACACAGCTGAACATTCACTGCCAGGCTCATGAGCATGAAGCTGGGGAGAGGGTGCAAACTCCACATGGTCACCCAAGGCAGGAATTGAACCCGGGTCGGCGCTGACGCTGTGGGGCAGCAGTGCTAACCACTGTGACACTGTGCTGCCCGTTGTCAATGGAATTTCCCATTGACGCCACCCCATGTCGCTGGGAAACGCACGGGCAGGCTAGGCTGCCGGCGGGAAAAGTGAAACGCAGCGGCTGGAGAATCTCTTGTTGCAAAGTTTGAATGACCGAAGTCAAGGATGAGACCTGACCTGATATCTGTAACTTATTCCAGTCCTGCAACCCTCCAAGATCTCTATGCTTTGCCAATCGTGTCTTCCTGTTCAACCCAATTTCAATCATGTCACCTTTGGCCATGGAATTTCCTCCTTCAACCTCTCTGCCTCTTTACCATCCCCTCTAAAGTCAAGAAGCTGCTTAAATCTGATGTTTATGACCAAACCTTTGATCCTCTCTCCTGTCTCTTCATGTGGCTCAGTATCAATGTTTTGTCAAACGCTTCTATGAGGTGTTTTCGGATGTTTACTCAGTTAAAGATGCTATATAAATGTAAGTTGTTTCTGTACCGTTGGTGTAGTGCTTGGCTTTGCAAAGCGCAGACTGAGGATTGGCGGAGACAAGAAAATAACTTATCTTAAAAGAGCTCGTAAAACCTTCATCAGAATGTCTCAGTATCTGTTCTGACCTGCAAGATTTTGAACTGATAGACGTGATTTTTTTTTCCAAAGCAGACATTTCCTCTTTCTTCTGTTTGATAGAATTTCCGGGCTGAGGTTAAATCTTAACAGGTCAGAAAAGACATTCTGCAAATGTGCACCTCACCATTTCTCGACCCAAAGGGGTAAATTGCCCTTGCACAAGTTGAATTAGATAAACATTTTCCATGTAAATTGTGGAGGTCTCGTGGTGCAGTGGATAGCATCGCTGCCTTTGAGTCAGATGCTCTGAGTTCAAATCCTACTTCAGGACCTTTTTTTTTAAAGGGTATTTTATTTCAAACATGTTAAAAATGTAACACAACCTTAACATTCAACAGAGTATACAGTTTGTACATTTTATTCCCCATTTACTCCCCCTCCCCCATGACAAACAGCTTCTCAAATGAAGTCATGAACAGACTCCACTCTACCTCAAAGCCCTCCTCTGACCCCCTCAGGGCAAATTTGATTTTATCCAATCTACGAAACCCATACAAGTGTCCCAACCAAGCTGGAGGAGGTTGAGTTCACTTGGGGCATAACTTCACACCAAAGTCCCCATCCTATCTCCCTCCCCAACTCCTCCTCCCACTTCCACCATTCTTTTGTCTAAGATCGTGCCCAGCTATCCCAACCACACATATATGTCCTCAATCCTGCCGTCCCTCCCTTCATCCGAGAGCAACATTTTCTCCAAAGCACATATTCTGGTACCTGAGGAAGTGAGGACAGCTCCTTGCACGCAAAGTCCTGGACATGCCTGTATCTGAACTCACTCCCCCATGGTAGCTCGAATTTCTCCTCCAGTTCCTCTAGCCCATCAAACTTTCCCTCCACAAATAGGACACTGACCCGCACCAACCCTTCATCCCTCCATCTCCTGTACACCCCATCCAGCTCTCCCAGCGCAAACCTATGATTCCCACTCAGCAGTCATCACCGACATCCTCAGCTGGTTCCAAATGTTAATGGATGACTTCACCACTGCATTACTCTTGTACTTCCTCGGGGTGAATGGTAATGGGGCCACCGTAAGGGCCCTCACGCTTGTCACCTCGCAAGACTCCTGACTCCTCCTCTAACATGACCCAATCCGCCACCCCCCCCCCCCCCCCCCCCCCCCCCCAACCATTGTCTAACCTTTTTTCACGTTTTCCGCTCAATAATAATGCTAAATATTCGGGACTGCCAGCGCCTCTTTCCACCTCTGCCTTTGCAACAGGCTCCAATTAACCCTCGGCACCGTACCTGCCCACACTAATTCCGAGATTAACGCATCTATCTTCTGAAAAAAGGACGTGGTATGGAAAATCGGGAGGGGCTGAAACACAAACAGCAATCTTGGCAAGATGTTCATTTTTACCACCTGTACCCTCCCTACCAATGCCAGGTGTAAAGTAATCCACCGTTTAAGGACCCCCTTCAACTCCTCCACCAACTCCGTCAAGTTCCACCTATGCATCGTCGCCCATTCATGCGCTGCCGGGATACCCAGATACCGGAACCTCCCCTTCACCCCATAAATGGCAGAGCCCCCAAGTTTGCCCCCCCCTCCCCAAAGCGTTCTCTGGGAACACCTCTCTTTTCCCAACATTCAATTTAGAGCTCGAGAAGGCGCCAAACCCCTCCAGTAAGCCCATGACTCTGCCCATGCTTCTCACACCAGGACCTGATGACCAATTTGACAGAAGGAAAGTTGCAGTCCCACCATCACTATCAGCCATAAGACCATAAGACATAGGAGCGGAAGTAAGGCCATTCGGCCCATCGAGCCCACTCCACCATTCAATCATGGTTGATTTCAACTCCATTTACCCGCTATAAGACCATAAGCCGTTCGAAATCAAAACATGCATGTAAAAGTGCATGTGTTCACGTGGAATCATGGGTGATCTGTAACACATGATCACCAGTCCATGTGAATAATGGCATAATAATGGACGCCTCCATTTTCCTGCATTCCTACAGGGAAGCCCTTGCTCGACCTAAAACCACTCTTTAAAATGGCTGCTTGGAATTCACTGTCCCCAGCAAAAATGATGGAATAATCACCTCTGTTGATTGATTATACACATGTGATTTGCATTATATTAATATCCTCTACTTTGCACATTTTGCTGGATAGGTAACCCGGATCTTATTGGGAGAGTTTGTTGTTATCATGACTCTGTCTGCTCTGGTTCATATTAACTCTTTTTGTCTTGACTCTGCTTGCTGGGAGATCAATTATTTGCCTTCAACTTATTTAATGGGTAGCGTGATATCAACATGCTTCTATTTAAAATAATGGTTACAAATGATGTTACTTTTGGAGGAATGCTCTTGGTGGCTGTGTGGTTCCACTATTGAGGCCGCAATTGTCCTTGAGCTCCAAATTCACATCTAGAGTTCCAGTCCCCCTGAGCTTGATGGAAAACTTAGAAAATGAGAAAAGATAGGATACTGAAGAAGTCCAATTCCACAGAATTAAATGGAAACAGACTGCAGAAAACTGCAAGGATTTGGGGGTTCTCGTGTACACAAAAAGCGTGCATGCAAGTTCAGCAGGTAATTGGGAAGACAAATGGAATGTTGGCCTTGAATTCAAAAGGATGGAGCATAAAAATATGGAAGTTTTGCTGAAGTTATACAAGGCACTAGTTAGACCACACCTGGAATACTGTGAACAAGTTTGGTCCCCTTACCTAAGGCAAGGTATACCGGCAATGGAGGCAGTCCAGTGGTTCACCAGGTTGAGAAGATTGGGCCTGTCGTTGTTGGAGTTTAGAAGAATGAGAGGCGACCTTATTGAGATATTGAGGATTCCCAGGGAGCTTGACAGGTAGATAATGAGAGGATGTTTCTTCTTGTGGAAGAGTCTCGGACCAGGAGCCATAACCTCAGAGTAAGGGGTAGCCCATTTAAAGCAAGAGGAGAAATCTCTTCTCTCAGAGGGTAATTAATCTGTGGAATTCTTTACCACAGAGAGCTGTAGAGGCTGGGTCATTAGGTATGTTCAGGACTAGGGGTGGCACGATGGTCCCGTGGTTAGTGCTGCTGCCTCACGGCGACGAGGACCCGGGTTCGACCCCTGCCCATGTGGAATTTGAACATTCTCCTCGTGTCTGCGTGGGTCTCACTCCCACAACATAAAGGTGTGCAGCGTGGGTGGAAACGTTTTGGAAATGTCTTTTTTTTTAAAGTATGTTCAAGGCAAAGATAGACAGATTTTTAATCCGTAACAGAATCAAGGGTTATGGGGATAAGGTGATAATGTGGAATTGAGTATTTTATCAGAGCAGTCATGACCTCATTGAATGGCAGAGCAGACTCAATAGGCTGAGTTGCTTACTTCTGCTCCTACATCTTATGGTCTTATAGAAGGCAGTGCCAGATGTTGTAAATAAAATTATGAATAGGCTCTACCATAGGATGACAGTGGCAACAATGGCCAAGGTCTGCATGGAGCAACTAATACCGTCAACTATTATATTTCACACTCTTTCTAGGCAATCTCAAGAAACATTCAAAGCCAAACTGCAACAGTGAGGAAAGGCAATGTGGTCATTCAAGCTCACCAATCCAATGAAACATTCAGTCCCTATGTTATATCCACCTAGTTCATGGTTCACAGCAATATTTTAGACATCATTGTGAGTTTTGGAAAGATAAAGATTTAACTGTAGAAAATGGGATAAATGCAACTCAAGCAGCTTAAACCTTAGAGGCCATGTTGTCTTCAGAAGTTAACAACTAGACAGGTAAGATCATTAAACAACAAGTGCAATTAATGCTGAGATACAGACTACTAGACAAGAAGGGCTTGAGGTTCATAAGGAGGAGGTGTTAGCGATTCTGGAAAGTGTGAAAATAGATAAGTCCCCTGGGCCGGATGGGATTTATCCTAGGATTCTCTGGGAAGCTAGGGAGGAGATTGCTGAGCCTTTGGCTTTGATCTTTAAGTCATCTTTGTCTACAGAAATAGTGCCAGAAGACTGGAGGATAGCAAATGTTGTCCCCTTGTTCAAGAAGGGGAGTAGAGATAACCCCGGTAACTATAGACCAGTGAGCCTTACTTCTGTTGTGGGAAAAGTCTTGGAAAGGTTTATAAGAGATAGGATGTATAATCATCTGGAAAGGAATAATTTGTTTAGAGATAGTCAACATGGTTTTGTAAAGGGTAGGCCGTGCCTCACAAACCTTATTGAGTTCTTTGAGAAGGTGACCAAACAGGTGGATGAGGGTAAAGCAGTTGATGTGGTGTATATGGATTTCAGTAAAGTGTTTGATAAGGTTCCCCACAGTAGGCTATTGCAGAAAATACAGAGGCATGGGATTCAGGGTGATTTAGCAGTTTGGATCAGAAATTGGCTAGTTGATAGAAGACAAAGGGTGGTGGTTGATGGGAAATGTTCTGACTGGTGTCCAGTTACTAGTGGTGTACCACAAGGATCTGTTTTGGGGCCGCTGCTGTTTGTCATTTTTATAAATGACCTGGAGGAGGGCGTAGAAGGATGGGTGAGTAAATTTGCAGATGACACTAAAGTCGGTGGAGTTGTGGACAGTGCAGAAGGATGTTACAAGTTACAGAGGGACAGAGATAAGCTGCAGAGCTGGGCTGACAGGTGGCAAATGAAGTTTAATGCAGAAAAGTGTGAGGTGATTCATTTTGGAAGGAATAACAGGAAGACAGAGTATTGGGCTAATGGTAAGATTCTTGGTAGTGTGGACGAGCAGAGAGATCTCGGTGTCCGTGTCCATAGATCCCTGAAAGTTGTCACCCAGGTTGAGTGGGTTGTTAAGAAGGCATACGGTGTGTTAGCTGTTATTGGTAGAGGAATTGAGTTTCGGAGCCATGAGGTCATGTTGCCGTTGTACAAAACTCTGGTGCGGCCGCATTTGGAGTATTGCGTGCAGTTCTGGTCGTCGCATTATAGGAAGGGTGTGGAAGCATTGGAAAGGGTACAGAAGAGATTTACAAGGATGTTGCCGGGTATGGAGGGAAGTTCTTACGAGGAAAGGCTGAAGGACTTGAGGCTGTTTTCGTTAGAGAGAAGAAGGTTAAGAGGTGACTCAATTGAGGCATACAAGATGATCAGAGGATTAGATAGGGTGGACATTGAGAGCCTTTTTCCTCGGATGGTGATGTCCAGCACGAGAGGACATAGCTTTAAATTGAGGGGAGATAGATATAGGACAGATGTCAGATGTAGATTATTTATTCAGAGAGTAGTAAGGGCATGGAATGCCCTGCCTGCAACAGTAGTGGACTCGCCAACACTAAACGCATTCAAATGGTCATTGGATAGGCATATGGACGATAAGGAAATAGTTTAGATGGGCTTTAGAGGGGTTTCACAGGTCGGCGCAACATCGAGGGCCGAAGGGCCTGTACTGCACTGTAATGTTCTATGTTTCTATGAATTACACTCTGAAGAATTGAAGACAAGGGTCACCATCCTCTGGCCATGCTGTGCCAGAAAAGCAGCTCGCTGCGACGCAGTGTGGCCGTTCAAAGCCAGGAGACCCCGCTCCTGGGATCTACCCGGCTCGCATTGCCTCATGAAATTCAATGCAATCTCGCAAGACGTTGAAGGTGAATCCTGCCCACAATGGGCGGGATCTCATTTCAGCAAATGTGAATATTAATGCAAGGCAGTAAGACTTAGTCTAATGTTCAGATTACCAAGGTACCTGAGGCGTTTTGATTCCCCACAAACTGGGACCTGATGGAACGGCACTCGTGGGGGTCTCAAAGGCCCCCAGCTGCAAGCCTTTTAGGCAGGGTGGTACCTGGCACAGCTGTACAGGAAGGTGGATTGGCCACACTAAATTACCCTTAATTGGAAAAAATGAATTGAGTACTTGAAATTTATAAAACAAAACATGCATAAATTTACTTGGTTGAGGATGAGGAATCTATTCCGAGTGGGAGCACACAGCAGGTGCAATTTAGCTCTGGCAGGAACACATGCTGCGGGATTCTCCATCGGATCCTCCGGTTCGCTGGCAGCGCATCATGCACGTGGGTTTCCAGAAGGCGTGAGTGTGGCCACAATGGGAAACCCCATTGACCAGCTGCAGGAATGGAGAATCACACCCATAGTCTCACAAACGGAGAATTTTGCCCGCAGTGTTTACTAACATACGGGTGGGTTGCTGAGAAATCTATGAGATTCGCCTTGGTCACATTTGCCATTTATCAACCATATTTTGCCTGTTAATTCACATGTACCTCATATTAACCCTGAATGTTAGAATAGAGGATATATATTGTAAACTGTTTTCACTTTTTGGCCTTAATTTGTAAATTTATTTTTATTTAGTGTTGGCTCAATTAAAATCAGAGGTGTTCAAAAGGCCAGATTTTGAGGAGCCTAAATACCTCGGAGGGTTATGGAGCTGGAGGAGTTTACAGAAATAGAGAAGGGCTGGCATGGAGGGATTTGACAAAAAAAACGATGAAAATCGAAGCATTTCTGAAGTGGAAGCCAATGTTGATGAGAGCATAGGGGTGATAGATGAATAGACATGATGCAAATAAGTATGTGGACAGCAGAATTTTGAGTGACCTCAGGTTCGCAGACAGCAGTATGAGGGAAGCTGACTCGGGATACATGAGAATAGTCAAGTCCAGAAGGAACAAGGGGAAAGGTCTGGGTAAAGGTTTCAGCAGCAGGTGAGGTGAGGCAGGGACGAGGATGATGTTTTTGACATCAGTCTGAAAGCTGCCTTTCACTCTTTTGATCCTCAGTTATATCTACAGGGTACCCTGCTTGAAACTTGAAGAGCACCCTTGACATCAAGCAGCCACTCAAAGCAGTGAGTATTCCAGGCAGGAAGCTGTCTCACTACCCATGTGGCAGCCTACATCTTTCCAATGAATGCTTCCTCCAAATCTTGACCTATGTTTGTGTTAATGCGCTCCATTTTATTCTCCTTTAATCCTCCTCAGGCTTGATTTTTATGAGGGTACAAATCCTTGGCCCATGATGGCCTTCTGCTACCTTGCCAAAGCAACCACTTCATTTTGGAGGGCGGGGAAGGCTGGAGGGAATAGGGAAGATCACATCTGATCCTGATCCCATTCTCATTGGGCACACACAAAAGACCAGCTGATGGCGAGACTTCCTCTTTTATGTTCCTTGGCGCCATGCAGTTACTAAGTCGAAGAACAATTTAGTTACAAATATGAAAGCTAATAAAATGTTATTTAGGAGAATTAGTGAGTCGGTGTATCGCATTTTTGTGATACATGTGTTTCAGATTAATCTATTTTCCAAAATAAATGCATTTTCCCCATGGCAGGCAGACGTGAAACAAGCAGCAGTAATGTGATTGTTTAAAAAATGTTAACCTGCAGTGAGTGCAATATTTATGAACTTTTCAAAACCACTGCCATCCAGAGATAAAATCGGGCGCAGTGCCACAATCCTGGTTGGTAAATTTTTATTCCATTTGGAATCATGTCTCAGCTTGTAATAAGCCATCTGTCAAGTGTTAACAGTGATTTTTAAAATATATGTATCTGCACAGTCTCCAAATTGTTGCATAAAAATATAACGCAACTGTTTTTGTGTTTTAAAAAACAGATTGTAAAGCACAGTGCACTTGAACAAGATGCCGAATTCCAACATTTCATGTGCGAAGGACATATTTGCTTACTTGGAGAATGTCTTGGCAGTTCCACAGAACGTAAAGTCCTGTGTCTGGTGCAATCTCTTACAGAATCATAATTCTGTGCTGGGAGAAGTCACGAGACAAGTAACCTGTCCCAAAACTGCTCAATCCTAAAACACTCATTTAAATTTTTTTTTTATTGTTTCAGGAAAATTCATTGAAGAACTCCATTCTGCACTTTGAATCAAGAAGATTTATTTCTGAGGTATGCACACGTGTGTAATGCATTTTGTCGCAATTTCTTGTTTCAGTTTAGTTCAACTTGCATGCCTCAGAAGTACCTTTTCCAATGCAGTATCCTGCATCTCGCCCCCCCCCCCCCCCCCCCCCCCTCAGGGCATGGCTGATTTCCAATATTCCAATGTATGTTATCTGGAATGCACAGTTCTGTGAGTTTAATAATTTGCTGTTTGAACATATTAAAGTGATTGCACTAAGTTCCACTCTGAATAGATTCCTGATCGCGGTACCCTCGCCTGCTGCAGGCATTTAGGCTTCAAGACATGGCCAGTAAATATGGCCTTCTGCTGTCACCTGCATCCTTCCAACAAATAAATGTTTCATAAATTTAAATTATCTGATAATATCACTGACTCAAAACACCAAAAGGTTAAATTGGACTGAGTGGTGCCCACATTTTAGCCACTCTCTGACTATCTCAGACTTTGGGATCTGTGTGCACACTTCTGACACAGTCAAGCACCTTGGTTTAAGAGTTGCCAGTGTGTGAAAGCTGTGAGTTTTCCTTGTGAGGTTGCAGCAGTGCCTAGGTGTGTGAAGCAGAGGTGAATTTAATTAAGGCGTTCGGTACTGATTGATAGAAATTGTTGGCTGATGGGTGCAACAAATCTAGCAGTTGATGAGACTAATAGTGCAGTTGTTTGCATATTCCATTTGAAAACTGGACGTCCTTGACGGTTTATGTTACATCATTAATATTCTTCCTGCATCACATCTGTGTCCTTAGAATTATACTCCTGGGGTTGACCGTGCACCACTATCTCCTCCTGCCACTTTCTGGGAATATGTCAGGAGAGTTCTCTGCTCCCCCTACGGACAGAGGGTCTCTCTCCTTCTCTCCACCTCTTGCACCAAAACCTCCAGTGCACCAACAGAAAATCTTCGGCTTGCCATCTCGCATATTGAGCCAGCCTGAAGTTTTATTTCCAGAACTATTCACTTCTTGGCACAACCTGCAGCAGCCACAATGCAACCCACCTTTAAGATCTGCCTTTAAGTGGCACGAACCACTTGCAATATTTGGCTCACTGCTGATATGCAATAATCAACAGTGCAAAATAGTGCTGGCTGTACACAGTAATCACTGAAATCAGCAAGCGGCACAAATTTACTGTGGCATCTGCAGTACTATGTATAGGCATAGGCAAACTGAAGGGCATGATCCCATGCCTAATTTAAGTAGTAATCCAATTTAATTCCCCAAACTGTTGTGTTTTGTTTGCATTGTATAATTTAAAACTATTTAATTAAAATTCAGTTGAATTCTTCTGAATACTCTGTGATGCTGACAGGAAGTTAATGGAAACCGGGTAACAATTTTACTAAAAATAAGCTGAATATCATTGTAATGATTTGGTATAAGAATGCCTCAATAAAAAGACGGTGAGACAAATATCAATGTGAAATGACTGTGGGGCTGGAAGGTAAATGGCAACAATGCAAACTGTATTTCACAACTTGAATGTTAACTTTCCAAGATGGCTTTCCCAGGTTTAAGGGATTTAAGCTTTCTCTGTGTGTGCAGTGTCATCACTGTAAGAGCTGCACATCTACCCATCCATCAGCAGTCACAATAGCCTGAGTTCTGCCTGCACTGCAGAATTTACCACAGCATTCCATTGTAAACCCATCTGTTTCTTTTCACATCACAGTCGTCTCTCTTTAAAAAAGTAATCTTTCTCATCATGGATCACTGGTCATCGGCTGCTGTTTCCCTAGAAGCATGATCAAAAAAAAAATAGATGAATAAAGTAGCAACATACCTTTTCTTTCGCCCCAGTGGCTTCACAAATGAAATTATCCCCTGAATGACTTTGGTTGATGAACTATGTGGTATAAAAATTTGCTGCCTCATTTCCTGGTAATCAGCTGTTACTATTTCCCTCATCAAGTGCATGTGTGTATATTCTCCTGAAATCATCTCACAACCTTTGTTCCGTTGCACCTTTCAGTGAGCTAAATGCCTCCACCTAAATGTTGTGCTTACTGAGTATTTCTGCTCCTGCATAACATGTGTTTTTCATTTCAGGCATGTATGTGTGTAGTCATTGCCATTTTCTAAAATGTAATGCTACTTTACTGTGAAGACGATTTTCTGTTCAATATGAAGTGTCATGCCGAAAACTGATTGTTAACCTGTAAATTGCACACTCCCGCATCAATGCCAAACTAAAAAAAGCAGGGAGCGATTTAATGGCGTTCATACCATTGCTCTATGATTGTATGGCTTCAGCAAACAATTGGATGAATCGAAAAACAAGCTCATATATTTCAAGTGAAGCAACATCAAAGAAATAATTTCAGGTAATTCGAATGGAGCGTCTTGCAGCTGAGGGCAATTTATTTTTCCCAGCCTGTTGATCTCACTGCAGCTTGCTGAGAAATGTGAACGGCAGATATAGAAGTGGTGGAGTCCATTTTCAACTTATGCAATGGAAGTGAACATAGGGTAGTTTCAGTAACAGAAAACAGCTGGTCATCTGAAATGCCAGTTTAGTGTCTGGGCAGCAAGTTGAACATCCATTCTAAGATCTTCAAGAACCTGTGTTATGAAGAAAACAGCAACAAATAACCCTGTCACCTGATTTTTAAGATTTTATCCCATTTAATGTGACACACATGTCTGAAAATTAGAAAACATGGATCATTATACCAGATGCCTTGTGGCAAATTTGGCTGGGATGAAATGCGTGATTAGATTTTTGTGTCCCACTGTTCTGTGAAATTTTTCAGTTTTAGTTCGGATGTAATTCAGAAGGATAGTTGGCACATTATAAAGGTTGAGAGGGGAACATGTCGAAATAACCCCTGCTGGTGTTTGGTACATGACAACATGAAGCAAGTATGCAACAGGACTAATCAGTTGGGAAACAAATCTTAAAAACCTGGAATGAAATGAGCACAAAGGCTTTGTGTTTTCTGTTTAATTGTTTTTATAAAGCATGCAGCCAATGCATTTCTTTAACTCTGTAGGATCCATGTAATTGAAGTTTGCAACATTCTGCAGAATGTTGGCTGGCGCCTGAGGTTTCAAAAGAGAACTAGAGAGAACGGCCCCTCAGCAATCGTACATAAACTAACCTACAATGAATTCATCACTGCCAACCAGCAGATGGCACTCTAGACAATCTGCCCCCTCATAAAATATTGTTCATCTGGAGGAACCCATTAATGAGATAACAGTATAAAATCAAGTTCAGCTGAGCTGCGGAAAAACAGGATTCTATTGAAGAGGAACGTTCCTCTTCTTGGCTTTCCACTATCCCTTGCTTATTTCCCCTCCTCTGCTGGTTGTTTTCTGGAAACAAAGGTTTGGACCAAGACTATGAGGTACCACAATTAAACCAAACTGGGTTTTGCTGTCATTCGTGGGAAAAGGATAGTTTGGGAAGGTGAGAAAAAGATGCCCAGTGCAGTGTCATGAGGTATTAAGCTGATCTTAACACTGTTGTTATCTTGGAAGAGACCGATCATTATTTTTTTGAAACAAAGAATAACTATGAAATCTCAATTATTTACCAAAAGAGTAAAACCACAAGATTCCATGGTTTAAAACAGAAATTGTTTTGACTATATAAGAGTCAATAAAGCAAACACTAAATACTATCTATCCTATACTCCGACATACAGAATTAACATGAGGGAAACACAAAATAACAGGCAAATTGTAGTTGAATATAAGCGATCAGTAAATAGCAGAAATGATCAAGACCGATTTTATAAATTGGCTCACTTAGATTTTGGTGATCACACTCAGTCACAGAATCCTTCAAACTCTGTCCTCCCCATGAAGAATTTCAGTTCCACTTCTTCTCGGAGCTGGCAGGAACACCCACGTGTCACAAATGGAACATGTCTGAAGAACCTGCTCAACTCAGTCTGGTTGAGGTGGACCCACTAATGTTATCTTGCAGTAACAGAAACAGCTGCATCACTGTATCCTCAGCTCCTGGAGCTGGACACTCCCTTCTTCAATTATCTTCAGCTTGCTTGTACTGCACCAGTGGAATCATCAGCAGCTTCTGGTCAGATTCAGCTGATCCTTGTCACTTTATATCTTTCAAACTGGTTCTGTTTGCCAAATATTTTGTTTTTCAAACCTCAGCTTGCTTCTGTTTACTTGGAAACTGGGAAGGTCAGTTTCCTTTCTCCGTTTACCTTTCTGTCCCTCTCTCAGTTCAGTTTCTGTTTTCTTCACAGTTGACCTCAAAACAGACAAATTAAATGTTAAAACACAGATTGTCTCACAACAACATGGAGTATGGAAGGGAGAACATGCTGGATCTTAATTTATAGCAAGATTAAAGGAGGAAAATGAAATTGAGCAACTGAGTCCCATGGGGGACAATAGGAGTCAAGACTCTGTCACCGGCGGTGGTCCATTGCAATCGCTTTTGCGAGTTGAGGATGAGTACCATCATTATGAAAGGGGGAGAGAGAGGTTGTAGGTGAGAGACGAGAGGAAGCAATCAGAAAACAAAGTGTTTCTGCATCCTGGTGAATTAAGTCATCATTGTGCAAATCATATTGTTAAATTTAATACAGGTAAAAATAATTTCAGGACCAATAAGGCAATTGTATAAGTTTTCACTTCAACTGCGGTTGCATTTTACAAAACCTGTGAAGATTCGCACAAACTATCAACGTCACCTTCTTTAAGTTGGTGTCTGATTGCACTCTCGTGAATACCGGGCTGTTTTACTCTGTCGAGTTCTCTGTATGCTTTTAAGTATCCCAAAGTGAATGACATGAGCAAAATCAAGTGCCTAGCCACTCCAGGACGAAAAGTTGGGGTTTGGGGGGTGGGGCAGGGAAATGTGTTCAAAGATCTATTTGTGTGCGCTGTTTTAACTTAAAGATTTGGCAAGGGAATTTGGTAAATGGAAAAGAATATCTGTTGCAATCAAAAATGAGTTGCTGATTCCCACTAAGCGTGCTTCGTTATACCGACGAAGACCCATTTTCCACCCGCTGTTTTTACATTTCTGAGTTGATGGATTGCAGTATTAGTGATGATAATAACAGTGCAGTCAGGAGACACTACTAGTGATATATTTATATTAAAAGATATAGACTGGGTTCTTGGGTTGAAGACTCCTTATAGCCTTCAAAAAGGGCTTAATAACCTGGAAATTCTTCAGCCAATTGATTGAGGCTATTGAACGCTCCTTGGAGTTGTCACACTTGGCTGCTTTTGCGGTATAACAATCCTCACGCATCTCAATTCTCCAGTCCTGCAACACTCACATTATGTGAAAATCTGTCTGTGTCTATAGTGATAGGTTATGCATCAGTGCATGAAGCTGATCTCAGTACAGCTTCATCATGAAGAAAAGGCTACGTTGACTGATCTCCACACTCTTGAGGCTGTTTGTTATCTTTACAATTGAAGCTCATGGTGGTATGCTTGCCCTATACCTTGAACTTGTTAGTACAGCTTGTGCTTTGCGAAGCAAAGTGATTCTTATCATACCTGTCTCTGACTTATGTCAAGAATACCTAAACATGTCTTTTAGCACTACAGATAAAGTGTATTGAAGCTTATCGCATTAAAAATTACCATTATGTATTTTAAACAATCCATCAGTATTATGAGGGCCCTTTATGGCTTCCTCCCTCATTGGAGATTTATCATCTGCAACATTTTTGAAAGAAAATGATGAGTAGATTCTCTATTCTGTGAATCTATTGCCGCGTGCCTTCTCTACTCAGAGTGAGTCGTCCTGGAGCACACTTAAAACAACATTGGCATCCCTCCTGTGTCCTGCCCGGGTAACAGTATCCATGTGGCAGCATCATAGCTCAACATCTTCTGTTTCCCACACATAAATGCTTCCTGACTAGGTGACTGGAAAATGAGCCAATTCTTGTCTTTTGGCACTTCCCTCTGTTTGTAGAATTTCCATTGATTTCCTTTTTACAATTGGATAGGTTAGGGATTCTGTCTGGTGTCCATGTCTCAATGCTGTACCTTCCTGACAACTCATTTACTGCTGGATATGGGAGACACCTTGTCAAAATAATGGCACTTTTAGCGAATTTATGTGACTGTCAAAAGATATGTGTGCCATGATTGGCATACACCATCTGCGTCAAATAGTTATGATTAGTATGCGTAGCAGCATATGCACTGCACTGCCCCAACAAGGCCCTTTGTTTGTGTTTGCACAATGCTTGGAGAAAGGAAGGTATTCCATGTCATGTATATTGCAGCAAATGGTTCTCAGTCAGACAGAGCAGAGGTTAGATGATTGGCAAAGCTGCAATTCTATTGATGGTATGAGTCGATCAGGCAGGAGCATCCTGTAGCCACAGGGCAATATTCCCATCCTTATACCAGGCATCCTGAAGGTTTGGTTACCTTTGCACCTTGAATATTTTTTAACAGATTAATCTTCAGCTAATTAGAAAATGTTGATGTTTACAATTGTTTGGTCGCAGAATATTGTCTTGTCACTCCTGTCCTTGCTGTAGTAAAACACAGTGGAGGCGAAAATCCTCTTGGTGAAAGGCACAATATTAGCCATAGTGAACCAGCCACTCCTTTTAGTTCCTGCCCAGCTTGCTTCCTCATTGATTTGTTCCAGCCAATGCCACTACCTGCCTCCGTTCGCAGCTAGATAGCAAGCATTATACTTGTGCACCAAATTCTGTTATCTTCTCCTGAGTTTGATCTGTTTTGTGAGGAAGCATTACAATCCAAAAATCTGTGCCGCTCAGCCTGAATCACGTCATTTGAAAGCAACAGCAGCAACTTGCACTTATGTGGAACCTTTGCGCTCGTAAAATATCCCACGGTGCTTTGCAGGAGGATTAGCAATCACAATCCGGCAATGAGCCGCGTAAGGAGATATTAGTACAGGTGACCACAAGTTTGGTCAAGGAGGTAGGTGTGAAGGAGGGACCAAAGAGGAGGCGGGAGAGCTAAAGAGGCAGAGGAGATTCAAGAGCCTAGTGATGGGATTTTCCTGTCGCTCCAAACGTGGGAATCCTGGCGGACGGGAGCAGAACGTTCAGTGAGGCCAAAAGTCAGTCTTCTGCCAGCGGGAAGATAGGTTGCAATTTTTCGCCTTGGGATTTCACAGCGGGTTGAATTTCCTGCAAGTTTCCTGTGAGAAACCACATTTCTGTGCCTTTGCACCTCGGGCTCATTTAAAAACCCCATCTCTCTGACGTTTTTCACACTCCAAATCTAATTGACCTACCAGTAGGTAATTAGACCAGTCTGATTCATAGAACCATAGAATCTCTACAGTGGAGAAGGAGACCATTCAGTCCATCGAGTCTGCAACGACCCTCTGAAAGAGTATTCTACCTCGGTCCATATCAACTGCCCTGCCCGTAACCCCACCTGCTCTACATCCCTGGACACTAAGGGACAATTTAGCATGGCCAGTCCACCTAACCTGCATGTTTTTGGACTGTGGGAGGAAACAGGAGCACCCGGAGAAAACCCATGCAGACACAGGGAGAAGGTGCAAACTCCACGTAGGCAGTTTGCCGACTTTAACACTGCAAGTTCCTAATGGCCTTATGAGACTGTGCGTTGAGAGTGAGAGAAGGTTGACTTACACTGTCATTTCCAGACACAAAACCCTTCATTTCAGGCTGTTTAATGGATTACTTGGGTTGGGTCACATTTGGGTTTATTGCAGGTGGCTGAGTCTGGTGGTGTGTTTGAACTTATTATCTGTCGTTTTTAATTTAGAGTACCCAATTCATTTTTTCTAATTAAGGGGCAATTTAGCATGGCAAATCCAACAACCCTGCACATTTCGGGTTGCGGGAGTGAAACCAACGCAAACATGGGGAGAATGTGGAAACTCCACACGGACAGTGACCCAGAGCCAGGATCGAACCTTGGATCTCGGCACCGTGAGGCCGCAGTGCTAACCACTGCGCCACTGTGCTGCCCTGCACACCTCACTTATATATTAGAGATATGATATCATGATGCACGCATGGAGAATAATGAGTTCAAACTACACAAACAATTTTGCAGTGATTGTCAAGGATTCCTCACATCATTTGCTGCCCGATATCTTACTGAGAACCACTTTATTAAATCCACCTGCAGTGTAATATTTTGTGCAATGCGTAGATTTATGACAAAACTTTTTTGCGTTGCCGGCTACCATTTCTTTCAGTGGAACCCCCAGACGAAATATTTTGAATTATATCGGATGACAGGGTTAGAAAATTAACAGTGGTATCAGATCTGAAAAGCCTGGAAATTAGTGTGTGGGATGTGGGTGCATGAATGTAGGTTAAAATGTTAATTAAGGTAAATAAGGCAACGTTAGATGTTTGTATTAGGCGCTCAGAGGTTCATCTCACATAGTGATTTCTGGTTATAGCACCATGTAAAAGATGCCATGGTGATTCTTCATTGGTGAAGATTGAGCAGAAGAAAATGTGACATAATTTAAAAAGGGATACTTCCCTGAGCACGATGTGAACATTCCCACCTGCCCTATTATAAACTGTTTGCTGCTTTAAGTTTGCTGCTTGATAGAACACTTATAACCCATAGGTTCGGAAGAATTACTTAACTTTCTACTGGGACTAAGATAATGACGTGGAGATGCCGGCATTGGACTGGGGTGAGCACAGTAAGAAGTCTTCCAACCAGGTTAAAGTCCAACAGGTTTATTTCAAACACTAGCTTTCGGAGCACTGCTCTTTCCTCAGGTGAATGAAGAGGTATGTTCCAATGTTGTCTACCTCATACGCTGCAGGAAAGGATGTCCCAAAGCGTGGCGTGGTACATTGGCGTGACCATGCAGACGCTGCGACAACGAATGAACGGACATCGCGCGACAATCACCAGGCAGGAATGTTCCCTTCCAGTCGGGGAACACTTCAGCAGTCAAGGGCATTCAGCCTCTGATCTCCGGGTAAGCGTTCTCCAAGGCAGCCTTCAGGACGCGGTACAACGCAAAATCGCCAATCAGAAACCTCGAGCCAACATGAGTACGGCCTCAACCGGGACCTTGGATTCATGTCGCATTACATTCTCCCCCCCAACCACCATCTGGCCTGGGCTTGCAAAATCCTACCAACTATCCTGGCTTGAGACAATTCACACCTCTTTTATCTGGGGTTACCCCTATCTCTGGATCTGTAATGATTTAATTACCTGCAAATGCTCACATTCAAAGCATTGTCTGGCATCTTTGAATTTGTCTCTATATATGTTTCTGGAACATACCTCTTTATTCACCTGAGGAAGAATCAGTGCTCCGAAAGCTAGTGTTTGAAACAAACCTGTTGGACTTTAACCTGGTGTTGTAAGACTTCTTACAGGACTAAGATAATGTTATGGAATTATGAATAACATCAGGACTCTATGAATATTAACTGAGAAGAATAACTTATGAGTTGTGAACTTAATGGGAAAAGAAGTTCTCATTACATTTGAATCATGCTACTCAGTCACTGATTAAACAAACAGTTGGGGTGTCACAGTGACAGAGTGATTAGCGCTTCTGCCTCACAGCACCAGGGACCGGGGTTCAATTCCACCTTTGGTGACTGTCTGTCTGTGTGTCGTCCCCATGTCTGCGTGGGTTTCCTTTGGGTTCTCCTATTTCATCCTGCAGTCCAAAGATGTACAGGTTAGGTTGATTGGCCGTGCTAAATTGCCCCTTAGTGTGCAGGGATGTGCAGATTAAGTGTGGTTACGGGGTTGAAGGGATAGTTGAGAGCCTGGTAAGGGTGATCTTTCAGAGTGTCAATGCAGACTCGATGGGCCGAATGGCCTCCTTCTGCGCTGTCGGGATTCTATGATTCACGATTTCAGAAAGGCATTGGAAAAAAGGTACTATTGTGTATCCCAAACTTGTATTTGCCACCAATCTAACTGGGCCATGTGTGACAAGTTTTGAAAAGTTACCTGATCCACTGTAACTCCAATTCTGAAAATAACACAATTGTTCTCATGATGCTGGTAGGCAGTAATTGAACTCTCTTTATTTTTGCGTCTGTAAAAACATCAAATCTGAATAGGATGAAGGAAAAACTATTTTACATACAATTTACACTGCAGGAACCTCACCATTTAACCTCACAACTCCATGCCAGTGGTAATGGTCCACACGTGCCTTCTTTTATCTTACTTCATATCACTCGATCAATATATCCTTCTACTTTTCTCTCCCTGGATTACTTACCTCGCTTCCCTTTAAATGAATTTATGCCATTCGCCTTAACCACTAGGAGTTTTTGTGGCACAATGAGTAGCGACCCTGCCTCTGAACCAAAAGTCCCATCACGGGACTTGTTGGCCAAGGAAAATGTGTTCATAAAGTGGCCAAACAGGTTGAGAATCAACCTGCAAAGACCTTCCAACGTGCCAATGGTGGGCAGCAAGAGTGGCAGAGTCTCCTGCTCAGCATACCTGATGCACGGTGGCACCCCATGAGTTCTAAGCCTCTGGCGACAGGCCAGCGACCTATTCCAGGAAATTGCCTTGCTTTGGGGACAGATGAAAGTCCGACCTGTGCACCACCATGAGGGGTGGGAAGAGAAACGACAACAGCCTTAATCACTCCATGAGATATCACAAATTTCACATGGCTGTTTATTGAGTGATAGAAATTTTGATTGCTCGACCGCGGCACAGGATTCCTTTTTCTTCAAAACGTCTCAATAAACTGCAGCAAACAGAAATCATGACTGAAACTGCAGCAAAATGCAGTGAGTGGCGGGTATTTGCATATAACAGTAATCTGCATCAAATCGATCCGAGCTACTTGCAGTGACTAATAGGAAAATTACCCAATCACCTCCGTTCGCATTGGGAACAGCAGTCTCCATTTCTGTAGCCAGTTAAGACCACCCATACTAACTCCACATGAAACCCTTGCAGCCAGGAAAATAAAAAGTGTAAATCATTTTATCATCTCTCTTAGAATATTAAATAGAGTTTACAAGCACAGTGAGCTACTTTGATATGCCATGACTGTTGTTATGTTGGTCCAACAAATAGCAATGAAATGAATGACTGCCAAATCTTTGTTGGCACCTTTGAAAGGAATATTCGCCAGCACACCAAGGCATGACTTATTCCATTTTCTGTTTGAGTAGAGCCTTTAACGTCCTGGTGAAGCATTTCCATGTTCCACTTACTTTGAAATCTCATTCCAAGAAGGCAACTCTTTTGATGCACAAATTCCAACGATTGTATTGAATAGTTAACCTAGTTTTATGTGTTGAAGTTACACAATGAAGCTTGTATTCACAATCTGCAGTGAGGCAAAGGACCATGAATTTGGCCAAACCGGCGTATCATACCCAAACCTGCCTTTTGTATGTGAAAAGCCTTATGAGGTTTCTCATATCTTGTCTTGACGCATGTTCTCCTAATTTGAATCAGGTCAGTGATGATTTAATTTCTTTCAGATTGGATGCTGAATTGATACTGAAGGAGATACAAAAGTCTGAGAACACGCACAAACAGACTCAAAAACAGCTTCTTCCCCGCTGTTGCCAGATTCCTAAACAACCCTCTTATAGACTGACCTCATTAACACTGCAGCCCTGTATGCTTCACCCGATGCCGGTGTTATGTAGTTACATTGTGTACCTTGTGTTGCCCTATTACGTATTTTCTTTTATTTCCTTTTCTTTTCATGAACTTAATGATCTGTTGAGCTGCTCGCAGAAAAATACTTTTCTCATGACAATGAACAAAATCCAATCCAATTGCTTTCAGCACCCGAGGCTTAGAATCAACTTAAAACAACAACGAACAACCTGTATATATGGCACCTTTCATGCAATCAAACCTTCCAAGGCACTTCACTGGTGCATTATAAAATAAAATTTAACACTCGGCCACCGAAAGGACCAATAAGCCAGATGGCCAAAAGTCTGGTCAAAGCGGTAGGTTTTACAGAGAAACGTAGAGAGGAGGAGAATTTCATTGAGGGCATTTGAGAGCACAAAGTACAGACAGTTGAAGAAATAGCCACGAGCGGTGCAATGATTAAATTCAAAAGTTCGTGAGTTCATAAGATATAGGAGCCAACCCAGCTAAAAATCTAACACCTCCTTAAATTTACTCACTGTCCCTGCATCCACCACACTCGGGGATAGCGAATTCCACAGATTCACAATTCTTTGGGAGAAGTAGTTTCTCCTCAACTCTGTTTTAAATTTGGTACCTATTATCCGAAGACAATGACCTCTCGTTCCAGAATGCCCCACAAGAGGACGAATTCGCTCCACATCTACTTTACCTACTTTTTATCATCTTGTATACCTCAACTTGTTCTCCCCTTATTCTTCTAAACTCCAGAGAGTACGATGATTTTATTTGTTTTGATATATTGATTTGATTTGATTTTGCTGTCACATGTACCGAAGTACAGTGAAAAGTATTTTTCTGCGGCCGAGGGAACGTACACAGTACGTACATAGACAAAAAAATAATCAACAGAGAACATTGACAGTTGGTACATTGACAAACAGTGACTGGTTACATCTTGGAACAAGGGGCCAAACAAAGCAAATACATGAGCAAGAGCAGCCTAGGGCGTCGTGAATAGTGTTCATACAGGGAACAGATCAGACCGAGGTTGGGGGGGGGGGGGGGGGTTGTTGAGGAGTTTTGTAGCTGTGGAGAAGAAGCTGTTCCTATGTCTGGATGTGCAGGTCTTCAGACCTCTGTACCTTTTGCCTGATGGAAGAGTCTGGAAGAAGGCAATGCCTGGGTGGGAGGGGTCTCTGATAATGCTGTCTGCCTTCCTGAGGCAGCGGGAGGTGTATACAGAATCAATGTGGAGGTAACAGGTTTGTGTGATGCGTTGGGCTGAGTTCACCACACTGAGGTTTCTTGCGATCTTGGGCCGAGCAGTTGCCAAACCAAGCTGTGATGCAGCTGGATAGGATGCTCTCTATTGCACATCTGTAGTAGTTTGTGAGAGTCAATGCAAACATGCCAAATTTCTTTAGCTTCCGTAGGAAGTTGAGACATTGTTGAGCTTTCTTGACTGTTGCATCGACGTGAATGGACCAGGACAGGCCAGATCCTGAGCGGGTACCCCTTTTCCTCCAAGAGCCAACTAGTCACTCAGGGGCGTCCCATCAAGATCTCCGACTTCCCAGGATGTAGCTATCGTGCACACTTCCGGGGAGGCAAGCACACACTTACATGGTCTTGAGTTGTTGTTCGCACACAAGTTGGATGTTTAGGGAGTGGAACCCCTTCCTGTTGATGAAGGGCACTCCTGGACCGACTGGTGTATGTAAGGCGAGATGCGTGCGATCTATTACCCCTTGGACATGGGGCACCCCAGCGATGGAGGAGAAATCCTGCTGCCTGGGCATCTTGATGGGCTTGGTCCAGGTCAAAATGTATGTAGTCGGTTGCCCAGGCAAACCGTCAATCTGTGACTTCACGGATGCACTTCTAGCTGTAGGTTGGGATCTGCCACACAAGTCCCTGCTTGGTCCTTGGGATGACCCAAGGCATAAAGGTTCAGGGCTGCGGTAACTTTGACAGCCATCGGGAATGGGTACCCTCCTCCTCCTCCACATAGTGTCAAGTCTGTAAGGACCATCTCTTTTTTTGGGCGGAGCCTTCTGCGGCATATGCTGTCCGACAAACCAGCGATGCCTGCACACCTTGGACCGTCTCTGGCCTCCCCCCTCTGGGTCCCTCCCTGGCCTGATGGGCGGCCGGGTCCTCAGGATATGGGGCAGTGCAATGTACATGGGCCGCAGCCTCAAGCCTTGGTCGACGCTGCTGCCGCTGACTTCCCTGGCATCTGACCGCCTGGCCTGCCAATGCCACAGCAAGGGCAACGTCCGTGGATTGTAGTAATCATCCACAATGTAATATCTTTCAAAAATTGGAGAGGATGACAGACATTTCACTATGGCTTCCGCCCCCGTACCCTGGGATCCCCCAAGCGTCTCCCATCCTCACATCCCCTGCCATCCCTCAGGATGCCATCCAGCACGCCCTGCACACGTGCCCCCGGCCTCAGCAGTGGCCCCTGGGCACCAGACCCCAGGCCCTGTATCTCAGACAGCCGCTGGAAACGTGACCTGGATTGGACACTGGTTCGCTCCCCGGTTCACACGCCCACTTTCTGGACACGGGGATGTCCCCAGTGCTGGGCCCAGCTCTTGGGTGGTCTAATGTTGGCAGCTGCCTGTGTGGTGTAGATGCCTCTGGAGTTCAGGACGAGTGTCCAGGCCTCGCAGCCTGATAGGGATGTCGCCTGTTTCATGGCATGTGTACCCACAGGGATCCACTTGGGAGCTGTGCTCACATTACTAGAATTTCCAATTCCCCATTAGCAATAGCCTTCAGCTGCCAGCAGCTGCCATGGTCAGCGGGGATTAAAGTAATCTTCACCATTTTATCATGGGCAGGGCCCTGGCTTGAGGGTGTTGAGTGGGATGGACTAGTAGCAGCTGGAACTGCCCCTGTTATAGGTATACATAATCAAAGGGATGGCATGGCAGACCTGTGGGGACCCGTGCCCCCTGGTCCCCCCCCCCCCCCAGCCCAAGTGCGACCGCCCCCAAAGATAGCTGTCCAACCCCCCGACCAAACTCATCCTCCCTGCCCACCCCCCCCCACCCCCGATTTCGAAGAAGACGGCTACTCACCTTGTATCTCCACAGCAGCCATTGCGCTAGCTTCTCATTTTTAAATAGGTATAAGAAACAGCGCTCGCGTGACCGCTCGCTGGGGGGGCAGTTAGATCATGGGAGACCATTCGACAGACCATCCTCCCCTTTCATGGGAGGGAGATTGGTCTTAATTGATGATTATTGGTGTCTCGCCACACCACGGCGTGATCCGGATCTTGCCAACCGGGAGCCAGTTCGATCAGAAACCGATCGGCGCCCAGTATAGTTCTTCTGCTATCTAACCGGACCCCCTCGTACTCGTGCCTGGCGTGACGCGGCTGATAGATCGTGCCCAAGCTGTGATCACAGCGGAAAAGACATTATCTGACGGAGGAGAGCAGTAATTGATGTAAAAATATACCACATTCAAACTTTGAAATACAACAACAAATGACAGTAATTCACAATGCCCAGTAACCTGGCAGGACAAGGAAAATTGTGCAAACGAGGCTCTGCATTTTACATCAACTTAAAATCTGATGGGTTTTGTTCTTTCTGGTTGGGTAGTTATGACTTTAATGGATGTCAGTATTGCCAGAACAGTCAGAAACCTGCTGGAGCTTGACAATATTCTATTATCTTTGTTTTAAATACTAATTATATCATTTGGTGATGCCACTGAACTATAATTCAAATTATGGATTAAACTATAAAACACCTCACCACTGTCTGCATCTTGCAGTTCATTGTAATTTCATACCTTATAGCAGCAGGCACTGTTTTGAATTATTTATGTCTGTACTTTCCTTTTCTTGTCCCTTGTCTTCATTGTCAGCCTCACGCACGCCGTGGAACGCATCGTCCCACAGAGCACGGTGAGACGCCTGCTTCCAGGCCTGCATTCGATCATAGCACTGGGCGCCAGATGGTGACCATCAGTAAGCTGCAGTGAAACTCTCTGCGGTGACCAATGAATTGATTCAATCCTTCAGTCGCTCAACCAACTTGCATATTCAAGCAGTCAGTTAGAACTTTCTGGAAATTATGTGCCCAAGGTAATCTACCAAGGTAGAAACAGCCCTCAAATGGGAGCGCTGGGCAGCCAAAACACCTACTTGTCACAGGCGATAGGCCCTATTAATATGCATATGGGGTGCAAATTACTACTTAAGACTCCAAATAACCCGTGAAGGATGGAAGCCTTCAGAATGGGCAGTTACTCTGCTAATACAACTGAAGAGACCTTGGAAAGGAGGACTGTAAGAGTTCTTCCTGTTATTTTTCCTTTGTTTAACGACCAAGGAAGCCAACAGTAGGAAGAAAAAGCTTTATATTACTTTTAACATAAAGCTACCCACGGCAGTAACTATACACAATCACAAACCCTGTTAGAACAACCAACATATCGTCCCTGTTTGGGCCGGCTTTTATGGTCAGTTTAATGAGCACCAGCTAGTTGGGCCTCCACCCCCGACCTGGGAAGCTGGTCTTCCACGGACCCCGCGGGGAGATGGATCATGGTTTCCCTGTGGGCCTCATGGGGTTCATGACACTTTGTTCCCATTTCTTTCTTTTATTATCTTTGGTCTGTGGACCCATAATCGGGATGTAGCTTTAAGTAGAAGACTCAGCTGAAGCAATCTGCTTGGCAGGACATTTTTGTGAGGGCCACGAAGAATCCAGCGCAAGTTTGCAGATTTGAAAGAAATAACTTTATTTACAAATACATATGTATACAACAGCAGCAGTACTCCACCACAGCTCTCTCCTCTCTAGCTGGTTCCACAGTGGCCAGCTCAATTTATGCAGCTGATTCTGCTAATGATTTCTCCGCCCAACTCATTGGGGGAGCTCATACTCACCAAGGATTTTGGGATAGGCAATAGTCCCCAGCCAGTAGTAATCAGGCAGGCTATAACAGACATTATATTCTGTTTGGAAACGAGAGGTCCAGGCTCTTTGTTGCCGAGTGAATCTTAGGAATCGGTTTTGGAGGAAGTTTGTTCGATTTTCTAACTGGCAATCAGCGGGTTGGCCAAGGTCAGTGTTTTGCCTGACAACAGTCAGTGATTGGTTTCTACGTGATGCTTTCTGTGAGATCTGGGGTGAAATATTTTAGACCTTGGAAGTGACAATAACAGGCTCTCTCTCTCCCTCTCTTGCTTGCTAAAGTAAAGAACTGCTTTATTGTTCCTGGCACATCTTCGCTATAAACCTGAAATGATCCTGAATCTGCAGAGAAAGTCGCCAAAGAAAACCATCTCAAGCCTAGAAGGAAGAAGTACCAAAACATTGAAGCCTGAACTTCAGAAAGACATGAACTGGAAGTCATCCCAGTACATCAAAAATCGATTATTTCTGGAAATATTTTCCTCATCTCTCAACAACCCTTCCCCCTATATGTTGTTTGTCTGTGTACTCCGCCAACAACTCTTTCGTGGGGGCCCCCGTGTATCTCCTGCCCACCTCGACTATCTCATCTTACAACCGTCCATGCTCCTGCCTCCTGCTCCCGTAACATGGAAGGTCCAGGGGTTAAATGGGCCGATTAAGAGGTCCTGGGTTTTTGTACACCTGAGGAGTTTGAAGGCAAAGGTGATCTTTTTAACGGGAGACGCACCTCCGGTTGAACGACCAGGTTAGGTTGAGGAAGGGATGAGTGGGACAAGTATTCCACTCGGGGTTTGACGTCAAGTCGCGGGGTTGGCCGTTTTTTTTGAACAAAAGAATGGGGTTTGCGGGGCCGAAGGAGGTGTGGGGCCCGGGGAGGGGGGAGGTATGTGATTGTGAGTGGGTAGCTGGAGGGGACCCCGGTGGTGCTGGTCAATCTATATGAGCGATCCCGGACCTCGATTGCACCAGTTGATTATGGGTGAGGATGTTAACAATCTGGAGGGGGAGGGAGTACTCCTTCCCACACATGTATAAGGTGCACTTGAGAATTGATTTCTTTGTGGTGAGCTGAGCGGTGTTATTGGGTGTGTTGGGAGGGGATTGTGATATCTGATCATGCGCCACATTGGCTGGAGGTGAGGCTGAGTACGGGGCAGGTACAGAGGCCGGGGTGGATGCTAGATTTGGGTCTGTTGGCAGATAAGGGTTTTTTTCAAAAGGTGAGGTCAGCGATTGGGGATTACGTGGAGATTGATCAGAACGGGGAGGTGTTGGCAGCCACGTTCTGGGGGGCATGGGAGGCGGTTGTCCGAGGGGAGATTATCCTGTTCAAGGCACACAGGGGCAGGAGCAGGAGGGGGGAGTATGGACGGTTGTTAGATGAAATAGCCGAGGTGGACAGTAGATACGTGGGACCCCCACTCGAGCTGTTGGCGGAAAGGAAGAGGTTGCAGGGGCAGGTCGATAGGTTGACGATGCGAAGGGGGGGTGGGGCAGCTACAGAGGGGGTGCAATATCAATATGGGAAGAAGGCATGCCATATGCTGGCCCACCAACTGAAGAGGCAGGCTGCGTCTAGGGAACTATTCATGTTGCAAACAGAGAATGGGGAGGTAGTGTCAGAGTTAGTGGGGGATAAATGAAGTGTTCAGGGGGTACGATGAGCAGCTGTCCATCGCGGAGCTGGCTGGAGAGGAGGGGATATGGGACGGTTTGTGGATGGATTGGAGTTTCGAAGGTTGGAGGAAGCGAGGAGGCAGGCATTGAAGGAGCCGCTGGGCTGAGGGAGGTGATTGACAGTATTAGGGGGATGAGGTCGGGGAAATCTCCAGGTCCGGTTGGATTTCCAGCTGAGTTTTTCAGGCGTTCGCAACAGAGTTGGCACCACATTTGTTTGGAATGTTTAATGAGGCGTTGGAGAAGGGGGAGCTGCCAGAGACACTGACGCAGGCGTCGATCAGGCTAATCCCAAAGAAGGGAAAGGATCCATTGGGTCATATAGGCCCATTCCATTGCTGCACACTGACTTTAAATTGCTGGCTGGCGGGGAGGATGGAGGGATAAGTGGCAGAGTAGTCGCTGAGGATCGAACTGTTTTGCAAAGGGCAGGCAGCTCAGCAGTAAAATCAGGAGGCTGTTAAATGTGGTTATGACTCCATCAGTGGGGCGGGTGCTGGTGGTCATTGTTTCTATGGACGCAGAGAAGGCTTTTGATCACGTTGAGCGGATGTATTTATTTGAGGTCTTGGGTAGGTTTGGGTTTGGCCCAAAGTTCATGGCATGGGTGTGCTTGTTATATGTGGCTCCAGTGGCATGTGTATACACAAATAGGATGAGTTCACGGAGTTTTGGCTGCAAAGGGGAACGAGACAGGGGTGTCTGCTGTTGCCGTTGTTGTTCACATTGGCGATTAAGCCTTGGCGATGGCCCTTAGGGGGTCTGTGGAATGGTAACAGACTGTGAGCGGGAGCAGGGAGCACTGTACACAGACGACCTGTTGTTTGTGTCAGTCACATTGGAGAGTATGAGTTGGATCATGGGAATATTGGAGAGATTTTCTGGGTATAAGTTAAACGTAGGGAAGAGCAAGATGTTTCTGGTGAATGTGGCGGGGCAGGGGGGTTCAACTTGCCATTTAAGGTGGCTGGGGAAAGGTTCAGGTACTTGAAGATTCAGGTGACGAGAGAATGGCTACGAAGCACAGTTGGAATTTGACAAAGTTGGTGGAGGAGATGAGGGTTTTTTTAAGAGATCATAAAATAGATCATAGAATTTACGGTGCTGAAGGAGGCCACTTGGCCCATCTAGTCTGCGCAGGCCCTTGGAAAGAGCGCCCTATCTAAGCCCACCCCCCCAACCTAACCCCGTAACCACTTGTACCAGATGGGATACATTGCACCTGGCACTGGCAGGCTGGGGTAGAGGTTCTAACAGTGAATATGCTGCCAAAGTTCCTGTTCATTTTCCAGATTCTCCCGATCTGGCACCACGATAACACAGTGGTGAGCACTGTTGTTTCACAGCGCCAGGGTCCCAGGTTCGATTCCCGGCTTGGGTTACTGTCTGTGCGGCGTCTACACGTTCTTCCCATGTCTGCATGGATTTCCTCCTGGTGCTCCGGTTTCCTCCCACAAGTGCTGTTAGGTGAATTGCACATTCTGAATTCTCCCTCTGTGTACCCGAACAGGCGCCGGAGTGTGGCGACTAGGGGCTTTTCATAGTAACTTCATTGCAGTGCTAATGCAAGCCTACTTGTGACAATAAAGATTATTATATCTTTCTCCAAAAGGCTTTCTTCCAGAAATTGAAGACAGTGATTTTGGAGTTTATATGGGCGGGGAAATGAAATGAAATGAAAAACGCTTATTGTCACAAGTAGGCTGCAAATGAAGTTACTGTGAAAAGCCCGTAGTCGCCACATTCTCGCGCCTGTTTGGGGAGGCTGGTACGGGAATTGAACCGTGCTGCTGGCCTGCCTTGGTCTGCTTCAAAAGCCAGTGATTTAGCCCAGTGTGCTAAACCAGCCCCTGTGCTAAACCGTCCCATATCGGAAGGTGCTGAGGGTAAAATGTGACCTGCTAAAGAGGCAGAAAGAGGGGGTTGGCATTCCTGAACTTGCTGCACTACTATTGAGTAACGAATGTGGAGAAGGTGAGGTGATGGTGTTGGGCTGTGTATGGGATGTATGGGAAGTGGAGGGAGGCAGAGCTGGTGAGGGATTGTATTTGGAAGGGAAGTTTGCCGGTCTGGATGAGTTGTGGGAGAGGTTTGAGTTGCAGAGGGGGAATGAATTTCGATATACACAGGCGAGGGACTTTGCACGAAAGGAGTGGAGGACATTTCCCAGGTTGCCTGAGTACACCCTATTGGAGCAACTGCTGCTCCCAGATAAGTCGGGAGAGGGTAGGATTGGGGATATATATGGGTCGTTGGGGGAACAGGGTAGGAAGCAAGTGGTAAGGATCAAGAACAAATGGGAGGAGGAGCTTGGGGGGAAATAGGCTGGGGATTGTGGTACGAGGCGAGGCGTGGGATGAATTCAACCTCCTCCTGCGTGAGAATGAGTTTGATTCAGTTCAAGGTAGTGTACAGAGTATATATTACCCAGTCAAGAATGAACGGGTTCTTTCAAGGGGTGGCTGATGTGTGGGCGAGGGCCAGCGAGTCATGCACACATGTGGACTGTAAGGTTGTGGAGTGTGTTGTTGTACAGGTTACTGTTTTTACACATGTTTGGAATAAAATACATTTTAAATGTAAAATACTGGAGTTCACGCACTCCTATGCGATTGTCCCTCAGCCAGTCACTTAGTCCGTGGAACCCGCCCCCTTAAAGGGGCTTTGCTAACACAGGCAGCTCCTGATTTCAAAGCTTTCAGGGGCCAACAGGTTTGACAATTTAAAGAATGATGAAGAATGAGAACATACTCAATAAACTGATAATGCCAACCTTTTAGTTCCAGATGAACTCTTGACTTCAGTAAAAAAAACATATTTCCAGTGTTATGAGCCAGCGTTTAGAGAATCCAAAGTGTATCATGGAGTTCACTTGACCCACAGCCTTTCATAGATTGTGGTATGGGGAGCACACGGCCCACTCTGCAGGTGTGGTACAGCAGAAATGGAAAAGTATTTTTTTAAGCAGAACAATGTTTATTCTATGAACTCAAGTTAACCTTTTTAAACATACAGTGAACATTTTAACAACCATTAATTCAAATACAGCCCCCAAAGAATACAATGCTAAGTAACGGCAGCATGGTAGCATGGTGGTTAGCATCAATGCTTCACAGCTCCAGGGTCCCAGGTTCGATTCCCGGCTGGGTCACTGTCTGTGTGGAGTCTGCACGTCCTCCCCGTGTGTGCGTGGGTTTCCTCCGGGTGCTCCGGTTTCCTCCCACAGTCCAAAGATGTGCGGGTTAGGTGGATTGGCCATGCTAAATTGCCCGTAGTGTCATAGTAAGGTTAAGGGGGGGGGGGGGGGAGTTGTTGGGTTACGGGTATAGGGTGGATACGTGGATTTGAGTAGGGTGATCATTGCTCGGCACAACATCGAGGGCCGAAGGGCCTGTTCTGTGCTGTACTGTTCTATGTTCTATGTTCTATAACTCTTAAGCTGTCCTTTTAACATCCATAAGACTTCAAAAAGAATTTTAACAGAAGCAAATCAGGTTAAAGTCACTACTGAGAACAGTTACCGTATATACTCGCGTAGCATGCGACCTTTGAAGACCTAAATTGTAACCTAAATTTGGGGGGTCGCATGATACGCGAGATACAAAATTCGCGGGTGTTTTACTTGCTGTTTTTTCTGATGGGAAGAACTCTTCCATTCTTAGTAACATCTTCATAAACTTCCTCTGTACTTTTCTCTATTGGTTTTGAATTTGTAGCTAGTAAAAAGGAAGCAGTTGGGCCAGATACATTACTGCTCCTGGTAAACAAAAACAGCTCATTCTTTATGCATGTGTGTGGGTTGATTAATATGCTGCTGCTCCATTGTGAGCTGCCTGTGGGGGAAGCGCGGTTTCTGGTGGGTCACAGGATGGCCCTTCCACCATCACCATAAGTGTTCTGGGGTCTCCCATCCCTAATTGTCTCAGCCCTTATTCAACCCTTCTTCACCTAATACTTCAGCTGGCGGTCAGTTCTAGTGCATGACCACAGATTACCTTGAGCCATCACTGCTGTGCTCAGCCAAAGTATGTTGGAATTATTCAATTCAAATGTTGCCAGCAGATGCCAATATTATCTTGAGATTCCTCCGGGAGAGAGCAGGAAATGGGTTGGCAAATGAACATATGGGGCTGTTAGTGGTGGTGGTGAGATGGGCAGTTGGTTGTGGAGTGCGGGGGGGGGGGGGGGGGTGAAGCGGATGGGGGTGCTGTGACGGCCGCTGGAGAGAAGACAGATCAGCAGATGGCATTTCTTTAGAGGACTACTCCAGACTGAGCTTTACCAGACTGTCATCCAGATGACGGCACAGTCGGCAGACTAAGGCAGGTAATTCCCTGGCAAAATTTGGCAGTTTCCAGCTGTCTTTACTAGCGTCGTTCTGCCACTTGACGTTTCCATTCATAAAAACATGACTGGAAACGTCAAGTGGCTGAACATCTTCCCATCAGAAAGCTGTGGTCAAAATCTGAAGAGTAGTATTCCTGATCATATGGGTAGTTTATTCAATACATGGCCGTCTTTTTCCGATACAGAATTCGCGGGTGTTTTACTTGCCGTTTTTATGAATGGAAACGTCAAGTGGCAGAACGACGCTAGTAAAGACAGCTGGAAAGCTGTTCGATTCGCGAACAGCTTTCACAACAGAATCCACTCTGCAGAATCCACAGACAATGATACCATTTGGAAGTTTTAGTTTGGGCATTAATTTCCAAAAAAGTGACTCGCATGATACATGAGATATAGCATAGAATCATGTCTTGGGGCCGAAAATTTAGGGGTCGCATGATATGCGAGATCGCATGATACGCAAGTATATACGGTATTAGTTTTAAATCACCAAAAGATTGATTTGTATTCTTTAGATTACAGAGAGAGAGAGACTCCTTCTGGCTGTGACTGGAGCTATCCAGCTCTGAAAACTAAACTAAAACATACCCTGCAGCAAACAGCCTAAAATGAAAGTAAAAAGCTGGCAGACAGCCCAGTACCACCCACTCTCTGACATCACTGCAGTAATAAACACCCATTTCTTAAAGGTACTCTCACGACAGATATTAATATACACACCCATTTATAAACACCCATTTCTTAAAGGTACTCTCACATGACACCAGGTAGTTACATGTGCCCTTTTAAGCTTGGGCTTGGCATTACCATCTCTCAAACAGCATCCTACCGAGGCCCATTGCCACAACCCTACCTCACCTACACATATTTGGGCAGTAAGGAGCAATTTATCATGGCCAATCCACTTAACCTGCACATCTTTGGACTGTGGGAGGAAACCGGATCAAACCCACGCAGACATGGGGACAACTAGCAAAGCCCACACAGACAGTCACCCAAGGCTGAATTGAACCCGGGTCCCCGGGCCTGTGAGGCAGCAGTGCTAAGCACTGTGCCACCGTGCCGCCCCCTTTAGCTGATGCCAACTCTCCGTTCAAGAGCTCGTGCATATCAGTTGTTTTACACGAAGAATAATTGCGCTGATGAAGCATGCCACGAAATGCTGATGTACAACTGCTCTGAAACACATTGTTTGCGGTTCTGTAAGTGTCCTATACTCGGGAATGAATGTGACTATCCTCATTCTCTTGGGGTTGATGCTGAACGTGTGCTGAGAATCCGTTCATGTGTTTGAGTTACCTGTCACACCTGTGCAGTGGGTAGATGGACTGAGCAGGTGATAGTGTAGCAGCCCAATGTAACATCCTCGCCTCTTGTGAAGGCCTTCCATCAGGCAAGCTCAACTCCGAAATACAATAACAGTAAACTGATAGGCCCCAGTTTAGACTTTGAAAATTTACTGTCATTTCAGCCACAGGTAACAGCAGAAGTAGTGATAGTTGAAATAAAACATGATTTTGAGATGCAGAAGTAATTGGCAGCACTATTTTCAAAAATGGTACATTGGGATATGGTCAATCAACTGCTGTTGACCACATCCCTGAATATCTGCAGTTAAACATCATTCTCAGCAGAAGACATGGGGAGAAACTGCAATTGCGGTGATAGCATTACCTCAGTTGTTGGATTCTGCCCATCGTAATTCTAATCTATACTTCGCTCGAATTGAATTCTGTATTTCGAATAATGTTTGCTCTTGTTCATTGCAAACAGGTAAATTGATGTCACTTTATCAACTTAGATAATGAGGGAACTAGGGTCCTTTGTTTGGAGTGTTTATATATTTAATTTTTAAGATGCATTTAAGCTTTGAAAATCTCTTTGCTGATTTGCCTCAGGGTGGTGCAGTAATTTGGAGCAACAGCACGCTGAACAGTGAAGTTGTGAATGCTGAGTTTAATCATCTGTCCCGCACCCCACTGAACTATTTTCTCATAATGGGACTGGGAAATAACTTTGCCCATGGATATTCTTGAGCTGGCCAAAAAGGGCATGCTCCAGAATAGTGCCCACTTGTCTTATTATCTACGTTTCTGCTAAGGTCTGAGGAGGCCAGAAAGGTAGTGAATAATGAAGGCAAAATTACAAAATCGCCACCTTAACAAAAGATACTTTTTTACAGTCTCTTATCATTCATTTCTGGAAGAGTGGGGAAAGAGAGAACAGTGTGAGATTTCTGAAAGTACAGATAGGTGGTTCAGGCTACTGTCAAAAAATTTCTCTCAGGCGTCAAGTGATAGGGATTAAATGTTCCATCATTGAGAACTCAATTTCCTCAGCTCCTCTCCAAATTAGGCTTAGGGTTAGGGTTAGGGCTTGAAGCAATTGATCCTGATTGTTCTGAGCCATCAGGAAAATCTGCAAAATTCACATAATGGTCTTGAAAGAAATTGAAAAGAAAATGGAGATGGGGGAACGGGGGTGGGAGCAGGAACAAAACAGCTGTATCCCTTAACACCTGCTGCCGGGATAAGCTCTCAGCATGTGGTCGGTGTCTGGAGCCACACGTTTCCCAAGTGGGCAGATGCATTTTTTTCTGAGGTGGTTAATGATTTTCACATGTGGGCAGCCACCACTGCACTCCCCCCCCCCCCCCCCCTCCCCTCTCGCAGCAGAGAAAGTTACACAGAATGTTCCTCTGACCACGTGAGTGTCGGCTTGTTCCTGACATATTTAAGATAGAGATCTTCACATTTCCTCATGCATCTCCCCTTCAGTTTATTTTGAATAGAAAACAACAAAATCAAATATGAAAAAAATGTGCACAGCTGTTTTACTTTGAGCTGTTTAAAATACCTTGGTCTGTCCAATAAGGGACTTCCTGCAACTGGAGTAGGAAATAATCTAAATTTTCAACTGGTAATCTGAGAAGTTGGAGCACACTAAATTGTCGGGGCAAACGTCTTACAACTCTCCCTCAGTTTGCAGGTATTATTTAGTTTGTTGATAACTCACTTCTCGTGTTTAATAATCACTTTCATCTCACAATAGCTGACATGTGGTACAGGAAGTAGATGAGTTACTCTTCAGTTGCACATACTGCCTGGTTAAATATTGGGTTTCAACTTGTTCTGGAAGGCTGATCTCAAATAGTGATGCACAGATACAAAAATCCTTCCTGGTTTGTTTTCTTTAACCCTTTATTGTCAGTTAAATGATGTCAATGGAGCTCCTAATGGCTGGCCACCTACCGGGAAATCTCGGCAAGTCAGAAGGAGAGCTGTGAACCGAACTCTGGAATGACCTCAATGCGCCCAAGTAACAAGGTGGGTTGCTTCGCTTTCCAGCCAGCCAGCCTGTTGCTCTCCCTTCAGGAAAGGCATCAGAGTTGGGAATAGAGGCAGCAGGTCGGCGTGTGGGCATCCAGCGCCATTTATGTTTGCTGTCCCACTTGCATTCCATCCCGTTTCGGGACTGGGATACCTGATCCTCAATCTTCTGGAGGTGAGAAGGAGGTGAGAACATCACCATCCAGTCAGCTTGATACTTGTATTTTGACGTTTGAAATGCCTTAACCACATGGCTTTCCAATTCTGGTCAACCAATGGAGGTGGCGAGTGGAGCGAGGAAGAAACCATGGGTAACAAGACAAACCTACATAATATCAAATAGAAGCAAAGTACTGCGGATGCTGAAAATCTGAAATAAAAACTCACAGATTAGGCAGCATCTGTGCAGAGAGAAACAGAGTTAATGTTTCGAGTGGGCAAGGCAATGGTGTAATGATATTGTCACCGGATGAGTAATCCAGGGACCCGGGTTCAAATCCCACCAAGACAGAAGGTGAAATCTGAATTCAAGAAAATTCTGGAATTAAAAGTCTCATGAAACCATTGTTGATTGTCATAAAAACCTCTCCGGTTCGTGAATGTCCTTCAGGAAAGGAAACCTGTGTAGCCACCTGGGGTGGCCACTGCCCAACACAAAATGGAAGATTGCAAGGAATGCAGGGAAAATGGACATGCTGTAAAGCAAGCAGCTTGCAAAGCGCTTGTATATTGGGACGGCTGCAGAAACCAGTTTTGACTGCTGCAGAAACCAGACAGCACTGTGAAAAGAAACCAGTTAACATGAGGCAACACAGATCGATACATTGAATGGAAGGCCAGACCTTTCGGCGCCAGAGAAGCCCAAAACAATAAGTCCCAAGAACCGCCCCAGTGACCGAGGAACTGCCCCATGATTGGAGGGTTCAAACATATCGATTGGGAAGAGACCCGATCGATTCCAAGCAGGTAAGGGAGTCCGCCCAAAGGGACGCGGATCCCCTGGGACCTATAAAAGACAGGTCCCACACATGGTTCAGTCTTCTGATCCAGCCCTCCAGCCCTTCTCTCTCTTTGACCAACACTCCTCCGTAGACCAGCTTTTGCCAAGAAGATCTTGAATGAGAGAGAGGAGAGGGTTCGAACAGCAGCCGCCAACAAGTAAGTGCCTTACAACGATCGCTACCAGGGATAGGCACTCCTGACCCCTTTTAACTGATACAAACCTGAAGTCTGCAGACCAGAGCAGAGCAAGAGGCCTTGTTCCCTGACCCAGCAGTTCCTTCGAGATAAGTATTAGTTTATTTAGCGGTAGGAATAAGTTTAATCCTTTTAGCATGTGCATGGGTAGTTATTATAATTGTATTATAATAAACTCAGTTGTTTGGACTTACTAATTGGTGTATGGTTTTATTGCTTTGAACTTCACCTTGAAGCTTGTGGCGGTGTCTTAGCGACACCTGGCGACTCCAGAGCTTAGAAAAGAAACAGAGCCAAATTGAGTGTTAAGCACATTCACCCAGAACAACCAACACCTGCCACCCTGTCCTGGCCTGGGCTGCATATGACTCCAGATCCACAACAATATGCCCTCTGGCCAAGCAAACCAATCAGTTCAAGGGAAATTAGGGGTGGGCAATAAATGTTACTCGAGCTGTCGAAGCTGCATCCAGTGAAACAAAAAAGTGTCTCAAAACGTGAAGAGTTTTTGTGCCATTTTCTGTTTTTATTTCCGACAACATTGTCAATAGTTTGTCTTTTCGAGTGGCTGCTTGTTAGAAGACATAGATGAAATTGAAGGATTGTGGGAGGTAAACTAGGGAAGAAAATAATTTTGAGGAAAGACAAAATCTTTAAAAAATACTGTGAATAGTTTTGCTCCTTTATCTAAGGAAAGATATCCTATCATTGGAGGTAGTCCGGAGAAGGTTCACTCTGATGTTCCCGGGTATGGAGGGATTTCCTTATGAGGAGAGGTTGAGTAGGTTGGGTCTGTACTCATTTAGAAGAATGAGAGGTGACCTTATTGAGACATATAGGATTCTCAGGAGGCTTGACAGCTAGATATTGAGAGGATGTTTCCTCTTGTGGGAGAGTCTCGGATCAGAGGGCATAATCTCAGAGTCGGGGTACCCCATTTAAGACAGAGATGAGAAGGAATTTCTCCTCTCAGAGGGTAGTGAACCTGTGGAATTCTTTAGCGCAGAGAGCTGGAGAGGCTGGGTCGTTATGTTCAAAGCTGAGATGGACAGATTTTTAATCAGTAAGAGAATCATGGGTTACAGGAATAAGGTAGGAAAGTAGAGTTGAGGATTATCATTTAGATCAGTCATGATCTCTTTGAATGGCGGAGCTGATCGGCCAAATGGCTTACTTCTGCTCCTACGTGTTATGGCCTTGTGATCCATGCCCACTTACACAAGCATTCGGTTCACAGTCAAGAAAGAAACTGGAATGAACAAGGAAAGATTTCAGACAGCATTTGCTCGTGCAGAGCATTCCCCTGCTATATGGTCGACATGATTTGTTTAAACAATCCAGCCTGCAATCTTGGCATTGAACCAGCCCACAAGCTATTTAACGTTTCACGCTTCATACAACTGGGTGTTATCGCTCAATTGAATGTAAAAGCATAAAGCACCACAAAAAATGTAGAATCCGGTAGCAGTTAAACCATAGCAACTATTTAGTCTTTTTAGATAATCTTTGTGCAATTATGTTTCCGTCATGTTGGAACAGACAAGATAGGCTAACTCTCCACTATCTGTTGTTATCTGTACCTGTCATAACCTATCATATTGAGCAGAATTTGGAATGATATTGCGTGCACAGCCCAAATAATTAAAGTACTTGTTATCCAATTAGCATGCTGCAGTTCTCTACTATTTAACAAAGTACCATCAAGTGATCTAATCGGTTCCATATGCTTCTGTGGACATTGCACAAAATAATTCTGAAGACAAATGGTTATGATCAGAAAGATTACAACATCAATTAAACATAGTGAACAATGTTTATACTTCAGAGTGAATCATCATAAAAATTAACTGACATCTTCAAGAAACTTGGAAAAAGACCTCACCATGAAGCACAGTCCTGAGGGATTGCTACATTGTCAAAGGTGCCATGAATCATTCAGATGAGTGGTCAAACTGAGAATTAATCTGGCTGTTCCACGTGGGTCAGGGGATACTGACGGTCTCAAACGCAAGTCAGAGACTCACCCAGCATCCTGATAACCATTTATTTTTTCTAAACGAAGATGTTTTCTGAACTAGAGATTAGCTGATAGCTGATCTGACTGTTGGCATTGGGATCCATAAGAACGGCCATTGTATTTCAGAACATTACATTATGTGAAATGTAACACAAAACAATCTAAAAAGCTAGTCTTACAGACATATGTGATTTGATAGGACTGGCAGGACTTCATCTATCCAGATTCTGCCGCCAAATTACGAGCAAGGTGAATATTGTGGCCATGTCTGGGCACCGCACTTTATGAAGGATGTCAAGACCTTGGAGAAGGTGCAGAGGAAGTTTACTGGAATGATACTAGGGATGTAGTCTTCACTTCAGCAGAAGGACGAGAATCTCGACTGTTCTCCTTGGAGCACAGAACCATAGAGGAGATTTGATCAAAGGATTCAAATTTATGAAGATCGAGTAAATAAGGAGAAACAGTTTCAACCAGCATAAGGATTGCTTACCAAAGGACACAGACCAAAGCAAATTGACAGGAGAGGAACATTTTTCTTTAATGCAGTAAGTTTGCGTGATCTGGACTTCACAATCTGAGATGGTGGTGGAAGCAAATTTACCTTCAAAAAGCACATTTGAAAGGCACTTGGTGTCTTGAAGACAAGAAACGGTTTCCAGAGCTGTGGGGAAAGAAGGCAGCATGACTAATGGGATAGCTCCTTCAAGAAAATAGTGTTCTGAGTGGTCTCCTAGTGTGCTGCAAGATTCTATGATTTTGTGACTGGGTTAACGCTTGATATTTATTTTGGAAGAAGTGTCAGCAAGGATTTACAAGAAAAACAAAAGGAGATGCCACAAATAAGCATGTAAAACATAATTATTATTAAACATAATATTTGAGGGGCCTGCAATTTTCCTGTCTGTTCCTAAAGACATATCTGCAGGCAGAAATATTTTGTTGAATCACATATTTCAGATAATGAAAGATATCATCACAGTAAATCCCAAACTGGAATTGGAATGAAAATACAGCTAGGTAAAAGGACCATAAAATTCTGTTTTGAAATTCCAGTTCTGTTGGGCCTCATATCTTATTCATACTGTGTGATGAAAGTTATTAAAAATGTTGGTTTTATTACTGCCGCTGTCTGTGAGAAATAGCAGCCATGTCAGCATTTTAGTGGATTATCAGGTTAAAAAATAAAACTTGAACAAAATACACCTTATTGGGAGTACTGGGTGCACTGGGTTTTAAGAGTGACTTTTTTCCTTTGATACTTGGGTTTTCCATTCCAACATGAGACATCCAGACTTTGGATGAGTTTGTGGGTCTCACTATGGATCGCAAGTCTGGTTTGGACAAAATGACCCTTTGGTACTTTTCACCTCATCTTTCCATCTGAGAATCCGACTCTTTCTGAAATGCCTCCATCACCCTTCCATGAAAAGAAGAGGGATCTGGGTATTTTTTCAAGTGTTTGCTCCAGGAGAAATATTGGCCAGTGCACCAGACAGGACTTCCCAGCTCTTCATTGAAATACTGCCATAAGATCTCTGATATCCACCTGAAAGGATAGACAGGGTCGCAGTTTAACAACTCTTTGGAAAGGCTGCAACTTCTCTAGTACGGCACTGAAGTGCTGGCTTAAGGCTTGCGCTCAAGTATCTGGATTGGGATGGAAGTCCATAATTTTTGAATGTTGTCAGACCTGTACCCATCCAAGCAAAGGGAGAGTATTCCATCACACTCCTCGTTTGAGCATTGTAGATTGTGGACAGGCTCTGAGGTGTCAGGAGGTAAGTTATTTGCTGCAGGATTTCCGACTTCTGACCTGCTTTTGTAGTCATGATACATGGGTGACTCATCCAGTTCAATTTCTGGCTGATGGTAATTCCCAGGATGTTGGTAGTAGAAGATTCAGAAGATGGTAATGCCATTGGATTCTTTCTTGTTGGAGATGGTCATTGCCTGGCTCTTGTGTGATATGAATATTATTTGACACTTATCAGCCCAATCCTGAATGTCGTCCAGGTCTTCCTACACATGGGCACCGCCAGTTTCAGTATCTGAAGAATCGTACACGGCGCTGAACATTGTAAGAACATCCCATTTCACACCTTCTGATGGAGGGAATGTCATTGGTGAAAGAGCTGAAGATGGCTAGGCCTAGGACCCTACCCTCAGGAACTCCTGCAGTTATATCCTGGTTCTGAGATGATTAACCTCCAACACCCACAACCACCTTCCTGTGTGGAGAGAGAAGGGAGCTCACATTTTGAGCCTGGGTGACTCGATGGCTCCACAGATGCTGTCCGATCGGCTGCGATTCTCCAGTATTTTCTGTTTTTGATTCAGATTCTCGCACCCACGGTAAGTTGCTTTTATCTTCCTGTGTGCTCGGTATGACTGCACATAGTGGAGCATTTTCCCCCTGATTCCCAATTTTCTAGGGCTCCTTGAAGTCACACTCAATCAAATGCTGCCTTGGTGCCAAAGGCATTCACTTTCACTTCACTTCTTTCAGCTTTTTGGTCCATGTTTGGGTCAAGGCTGTAATGAGGTCAGGAGCTGAGTGGCCCTGGCAAAATCCAAACTAAACGTCAGTGAGCAGGTTGTTACTGAGAAAGTGCTGCTGGTTAGCGCTGTCATTGACATTTTCCATCTCTTCGCTGATGATTGAGAGTAGACTGATAGGGAGGTAACTGTGTTGGATTTGTCCTGCTTTTTGTGGACAGGGCTACCTGGGAAATTTTGCACATTTCCGGGTACATAGCCAGTGTTGTAGCTGTACTGGAACAGCTTGGCTAAGGGCTAGTTCTGGAGCACGAGCCTTAAGCACTATTGCCGGAATATATTTTTTTTTTTTTTTTTATAAATTTAGATTACCCAATTATTTTTTCCAATTAAGGGGCAATTTAGTGTGGCCAATCCACCTACTCTGCACATTTTTGGGTTGTGGGGGCGAAACCCACGCAGACACGGGGAGAATGTGCAAACTCCACACGGACAGTGACCCAGAGCCGGGATCGAACCTGGGACCTCAGCGCCGTGAGGCGCTTGTGCTAACCACTAGGCCACCGTGCTGCCCTTTGCCGGAATATATTCAGGGCTCAGTAGCTTTGTAGTGTCAGTGCCTTTAGCCGTTTCTGGATGTCACGTGGAGTGAATCAAACTAGCTGAAGACTGGCATCATTGATGTCGGGAGCCTCAGGCGAAACCCAATGGATCATCCACTCGACACTTCTGGTTGAAGATGGATGCAAATGCCTTATCCTTTGCACTGATGTGCTGGGCTCCCCCATCATTGAGGATGAGAAGCTGCCTCCTCCAGTTAGTTGTTTAATTACCCACCAGCATTCACCAATGGATGTGGGAAGACTGCAGAGCTCAGATTTAATCTGTTGGTTGTGGGACCGCTTAGGTCTACCGTATGCTGCTTTTGCTGATTGGCACTCAAGCAGTCCTGTGCTGTAGCTTTTTCAGATTCGCACCTCATTTTTAGGTCTGCTTGGTGCTGCCCCTGGAATGTCCTCCTGAGTTCTTTGTTTCACCAGTGTTGATCCCCTGGTTTGGTGGTAATGGGAGAGTAGGGGATATGCCTGGTCATGAGGTACAGATTGCGGTGGTATACAGTTCTGCTGCTGTTGATGGCCTACAGCGCCTCATGGATGCCCATTAAGAATTGAGAGATGTTTGAAATCTATCCCATTTAGCATGGTGATAGCACCACACAACACAAACGAGGGTATCCGCAATGTGAAGATGGGACTTTGTCTCCATAAGGACTGTACGGTGGTCACTCCTACCAATACTATTACAAATAGATCAATCTGCGGCAGGTAAATTGGTGAGGATGAGATGTGATCAATGTAGGAATTTCAGCTATATATTGTATCATATTAGCTGGTGCAGTATGGTTAAACGCCTGGGTTAGGGTGTGTAACTGACAGCTGCAGAAATGTTTTTAACAAATCCTGATTGAAAGGCAGCTCGACTTGGGGGGGGGCAACAGATATAAAAGTAAGATCATAATTCATTCCAGCAATGGATATTGTTTGCTCAAGTAGGGCTGATGGAATTTTGTTTGTAGAAGGAAGTTTCCCCTTGGAGTAGATAATAAGAATGAAGGGGCAGGTATCTATGTCTCACCACGCCAGATTTCTGGTTCAGCACGCCGTCAGAATTCTCCATTTTGCCGGCTGGTCAATGGGATTTCCCATTGTGGGGCAGCCCCACGCCATTGGTAATCCCCTGGGCTGCAAAACAGAGCAGCCCGAGGGTGGAAAATTCAGCTTTAGTTAGATGGTCATAAGCCAGGCAGTGGCATAGAGATAATGTGGTTGATGGAAGGAGCCAGGGGCTGAAGCAGTCAGCTGTTGAGTTTAGTTTAGATCTGTATGTGTACAGACTAGCAACTTCTGAAAACAGTGAGTTAAAGATTTGGCTGTGAACAGAACAGGAGCTTTTTTGCTAAATGCTTGGAAGTCAAACAATAGGTTGACACAGGCAAGAATCTGCAAGTTGGTTCCTGAAGGATCTTTCAAAGCATTTTATCCAAGACACCACTGTAAAGCAAGTATTCCTGGTTCTGCTAACTGTATTTAAAAGTGGGGTTCAACCTGAGGTGGGTTTGCTTGATTGGAGAGGTAAAGATAGCAGTTAGGAGATAAAGTGTTTCATTCCAGTGTGAAGCAATGTTTAACTGCTAATTTAAACTATTTTCTTGCATGATGTTAAAGCGAGTTTAATACTGTGTTAGTAATAAAGTTTGTTTCAATATACTATATCCCTATTTATGTGGGGAATCACTCCTGGAGCAAAGTATCCTTTCCTCACAGTATTACAAATGAAATCAAATATTTGGGATTCTGTCCAGTATCATAATAGCTGTTGCAGTCTGGTCTGGGATCATAATAGAGGCCAGGTATGTTTTTCCCTCTTGTTGGTTCCTTCACCACCTGCCACAGTCCCAGTTTAGGACCCAGCCAGCTCAGTCTAGGGTGGTATTCCCGAGCCACTCTTGGTGATGGACATTGAAGACCCCCCTCACAGAGTATATTCTGTGCTCTAGCCACTCTCAGTGCTTCCTCCAAGTGGCGTTGAACATGGAGGAGTGCTGGTTCATCAGCTGAGGTGGGGGGGGGGGTACATGGTAATCAAGAGGAGGTTTCCTTACCCATGTTTGGCCTGGTACCATGAGGCTTCATGCAGTTCAAAGTTGCTGTTGAGAACGGCCAAGGCTACTCCCCCCTGTCTCCCTGACTGTAAACCACTGTGCTGTTGCCTCAGTTGGGTCGATGGGATTATTGGGATGGTTGACAAGTTTGTTTTTTTTAGTGCTATTTGAGGAGAGAAAAATATTGACCAAAACACCAGGATAATCTGCTTTCCTCTTCATGGAGTCATGGTCTATTTTGTGACCACCCAAATGAGGAAATGGCTTTGTTTTAACATCTTATCTGAAAAATGTGGCTTAAATACATCACTGTCACTTGGAGTATGAACATAGGAACATAAAAAATAAGAACAGGAGTCCTTCACTTCACTTTCCTTCCAAATCCCCATAACCCTTAGTATTCAAAAGTCTATCAATCCTGAATATAGTTAACGACCAAGCTGACTGAGGAAATCTCGCTTCTTCTCAGTCCTTATCCTGAAACAGCGACCCTGAGTTCTAAACTTTCCAGTCGGTGGTAACAGCCTGTCAGCACCCGCCCTGTCCAGGCCTCCAGGAACTTTGCGTTCAATCACACCTCATTCTTCTGAACACCGGGGAAGAGAGGTCCATCCTCATTCTCATTGGTCAACCCTCTCATCCTGGTGAACCTTTGCAAGCTGCCAACTGTGCCGAGCTGCCACTTATTTGAAAGCAACCTGAACAAACATTCTTTCTTTTAACCCAGTAATCTTCCCCGCTGCAAAGTACACTTTCCATCAGGTGGGACAATTGCTGCTGTCTATTGTTGGTAATGTCACTGTTTGCACAGCGGCTCTCATTTGGAACCCTAACTTCCCGGCTGCTCAGTTACTCCATGACACAATTTTGGAATAATAAAATGAATAATAGATGCAGGCTTTGAAAATCCTGTAGCACTTCAAATGGCAATGTCTCATCATTTAATTATTAAATCGTAGTAATGACTGCAATCAATCTCAGTTCTGGATTGCCTTCGGCATGATGAAGCAATGCCATAATAATTGCTCAGTTATGCTCAGGTATTCATCACGGATCACTTAAGCCATAATTTTTAGTCCGTGACATTTCCAGAACCTGAAAATCTTCAGATGTTGCTGTGAAGAAAGTTAATGACTTTCTGATTGAAGACAGATTAGAGGATGCACTTGCAACAGTTGATTTTAATGCTCAAAGTGGAAAGGTCACATGGTCTGTGTAGGCTTCAGTATCGGTTGTTGAGGGACGTGAGGATGGAAATGGCAGAGGTGATGACCACAATCTCCAATCCCTCACAGATATGGAGCAGGATTGCAAATGTTCTGAAAAAGGGAGAGGGTCTAAACTGAAAACTATACACCAGACAGCCATAAAAGAAGAAGGGAAATCTTTGGGGGCAAGTATCCAGGACAGAATTAATGGGAACTGGGAAAAATATGAATTATTAAATAAAATCTAATCTAGAATGGATTTGTTAAAAATAATTACGTTTGACTAACTTGAGTTGAGTTCTTTTACAATGTAGTTGATAAGACTTTCAAAAGGCATATCTTCAAGTACAACATCATTGACTTGAAAACAAAATTGACGCCAATTGCATTATAGGGTGCTGCGACACCTATGTGAATATGGAATTAGCTGAGGAATAGAAAGGAAAGAGTACCGGTGAATGGCTGATTTTCAGACTGGCAGAAAGTGTGCATTGATGTTTTCCAAGGGTAGGTGTGGTTAGGATCATTGCTCCTTTGGATATGTATTAATGACCTCAACTCAGGTATACAAGACATGCAGCGTGGTTCTCTGACCACCGGATTCTTGGAGAATCCCTGGGGGGGGGCGGGGGGGGGGGGGGGGGGGGGGGGGGGGGAGTGGTTCGCGCCGGTTTTCCCGAAGGCGTGGGGACTTAGTGCCGCGAACGGAGAATCCCGCAAAGCTTGCAGATGACACAGGCCCTGAATAGTAGTAAACAGGGAGATAATGGGTGGGATTTTCTCAGCCCGGTGCCGGGCCGGAGAATTGCTGCAACCAGCGCGAATCGTGCCACTCCGCCCCGACGCCGGCACGCGATTCTCCGCAGAGTGGAGAATCGGCACCATTGGCGCCGGCATGGTCGCCATGGCGCTGGTCGGGGGCCGCTCTGCGCGGCACCCCCTCTGCAATTCTCGGCCCGGGGTGGGCTGAGTGGCAGATATTAAATTACTGAATTTAATATTCTTCAGGGCATTTCGATTGTGTCATGACCACTATATCAATATTCAGGTAGGAGATCGTACATATGTCCCATTACATCACTGCATCCCCAAGCCTGCCAGCTCTAATTAGCAACCTACCGTCTGTCTATTCTAATCAGCAACTCGAAACCACCCACCCTAATGAGCAGCCTTCACCAACAAATGATTATTATCCATCCCACCACTAGCAACCAAAACCTCTGACCTCCAACTGGCAAACTCATGCAGCTTCCATTGATAAATGTAGTGACAGAACTTGACATGTGAAAGGTAAAAGGCAGTCACCCCTGAAAGCAGAAATGATGAGCAAGTACCAGCATTTGATGCTGAATGTAATGTGTTATTTTCAGGTTCCATCCAGTGTTTTAAAGGACATGTTTGTGCTGCCAAACTGTTGATCAGATGGACAGAAAGGCGAATTTTGTCTGTCAAAATTATAAAATGGATAAGGGGTTTGGAGAAGCAGAAACTTTGCAGATGAAAATCACATCACAATCATTAAAGATATTCAATTATTTTAAACCTTAAAAGTGGGTGTAAAATACGCCTATGTTGTTCAGAATATAAACACATCATTTGTGTTTGAGGAGCTATATGATATGAGTGCTGCTGCCAAATACAACTTGGTCAGTTCTTTGTAACCAGCAGTCATTATTCAGTGTGTGTTGTCTGAATGCAACGCCAAGCTATGCAAAATAAGAATGTATTTGTGTTCTAATAATGTTTTACCAACTGATTTAGTCAAAATAATGCATTTTACTAAATTAGTATCAGGATTGAGACATTTATTTTGCCCTTTATTTGGCAAAGTTACACCATTACAGGGCTTTACCACTTGTCTCACCTTTCGACTCGGACATGCAAAGGATCAGATGTGTGCGTATAAAAGGCGGTGGAATTTAGGATCTCTCTTCCATATCAGGAAATTGATACTCAACAGTGGTTAATTTTAAATCGAAGATTGATAGATTTTTATTATCCAAATGTATTGAGGGATGTGTGATCAAGGTGGATATGTGGAACAACCACATGTTGAACAACCATGGCAGTAAAGGCTCGAGAGGTGAAACGACCTCCATGTTCCTGTTCACTATTGTGCTGCTTGGCTAACAACATCCCCATAAAGATGGTTAGTGACCACTTTTATAACCTCATGCTGCACATTGACATTTGTGAATTTGCAATTGATTCACAATAAACGGGCTGAACCTTCTGCCTTTAACTTTTGATTTTTAAATTATGAATACTGCTCAGAATCTCTCTGGGGCATAAATAGCTACTGTGCTACTGAGCAGTGGAGTTGCTCCGTCTTCTGCTCTATTAGCAGCCAATTCAAGCTGAGTCTCTCTGTCCTGGGTAAATTAATACTGGCTTGCACATGGACTGAGCAAGGCCGGGTGAGGAGGCTTGGGAGCAGCAGCCAGTTTAAATGATCAGAGGTCTCATCCATTTTGCGTCAGAAGTTATCCGTCTGGACATGATTGCAATGTCCTGCAGGCCAAATGTACCTTCTGATTGTACCGTTGTAGAGCCCTGCACTAAATCATTAGCAAACGGCTTGCGCAGCAATTAGCCAACAACTCACCGTTTCTGAGACGACATCTGTGCAGTAAGTATAGATGACCCCTGAAACACCACTTTCTTGCAGAGAGGATAAATGTTTTGCTGGAACGTGAGGCGCAAGGTTAAGGATGGTAACAATTATCTTGTCTAAATGTATGGCTTCAGACAGCTTTACAGCCATTACTTACGATTCTCAAGAGAAAATGTCAGGATATCAGCAATGAGTTACTGCTCCTGACGGGCACTGTCACGCTGTGTCATCACTCCTACCCAAATGACCTTGTAGAAATGGAATTCTAGCCAGCTGGACCAATGGCACCAAAGCCAGTGATTTGTTGCTCAGGTCCGAGAAGGCAAAATCCGCACTCGTTTTATTTTGTCAATTTAACATCCAGCAACTTGGCGGTTGGCTGCTGAACATGTGTTAGCTTCTTAAATTTCCTTACTCGTTTCTCAGCTAAATATTTCCAATAAAGGAATGACTTTGATGGAGGCGCTTTCAATTTATCATTTGGGGCTTTAGGCAGTGCAACATATTTTTTTCATATTGGTATGAAATTATGGTATATTGTAAACAGTACTTGCTGTCCCAATTGTGAACACATTTGTGCAGTGAATGCCTGAGATATACAGTTCAGGAAAATTTGAGATAGTATCTCTGGAGTTTGTGGAGGCTGCTGGGGGTAGTAGTTCTAGATCTTCATAGATTAGGAGGAAAATATCAGCAAGGCTTCCCCATCTTTTCAAGAGACAGTGACCTATGTGGACATCAGCTGTGTTCAGAAGCTCGCTCAGTAGTGTTGGCCTCGCCCCATCTAATACTGATGTTCACTGTTACAATCACTGAGGAAGGTAACCATTTCAGTAAACTTCCACAGGATGACTGATGCATGTGCAACAGACCTCAGCACAGAGTCTTTAAATTACTTGGAGAAGGAAGAATATCATTGCAAAAAATTGGCAAAGCTCTGCACTTATCAATTAATTCAGCTGATTTGATGCACGGGAGAATCAAATATTTGAGTTGAATCCAAATTCTCTTTGGGCCAAATTCTCTTCGGGGCCTCACGGTAGCATGGTGGTTAGCATCAATGCTTCACAGCTCCAGGGTCCCAGGTTCGATTCCCGGCTGGGTCACTGTCTGTGTGGAGTCTGCACGTCCTCCCCGTGTGTGCGTGGGTTTCCTCCGGGTGCTCCGGTTTCCTCCCACAGTCCAAAGATGTGCGGGTTAGGTGGATTGGCCATGCTAAATTGCCCGTAGTGTAAGGTTAATGGGGGGATTGTTGGGTTACGGGTATACGGGTTACGTGGGTTTAAGTAGGGTGATCATTGCTCGGCACAACATCGAGGGCTGAAAGGCCTGTTCTGTGCTGTACTGTTCTATGTTCTAAAGCATCGTATCATAGTCAGCAAAGGAAAGGGGAGGCGGAAGCGTAGTGGTATTGTCACTGCACTAGCGATCCCGAGGCCCAGGGTAATTTTCTGGCGGCCTGGGTTCGAATCCCAGCACGGTGTATGGTAAAATTTGAATTCAATAAAAACCTGGAATTAAGCGTCCAAAGATGACCATGAAACCATTGTCGATTGTCATAAAAGCCCATCTGGTTTATTAATACCCGTTGAGGAAGGAAATCCGTCTTCCTATCATGGTCTGCCCTACACATGACCACAGATCGGCAGCACTCTTAAATGCCCTCGAACAAACCGCTAAGTTCAAGGGCAGTTAGGGATGGGCAGCAAATACTGGCCCAGCTCAGCTCCGCCCACATCCCATGAACAATGTTTTTGAAAAACAGCAGGATTTTACTGTGCTTGGGGGGAGATGGCACATGGTCTCACATGGCGGGGCCTGGCAGGTAAGTCTGTTGAATGCTGACAGAGCTTGTTTGTACAAGAGTTTACTTCTTTGTTTCCAAGACTGGTAGTAACTTTGAAAATAGCTGTAATGGGTCTTGGGTGATTGAACCAACTGCATGGAGAAAAGGAGGCAACATAGGAGAGCCCGATTCTGGCAAATAAAAATCTGGAATGAATGAATGAAAGAATAAAAAGAAAGTCCCACGTACAATGACCGCAAGCTTGGGATACCCTTGAGTTGCCTTGTGCATTCTGAAAAGATACTTTAAGAGGCTGATTGTATCCTTCTGCGGGGTATGGCAAATTTGAAATTGGCTAATGTGGATGCATGTGGAGATATTTGAGAGATGCCAATGATATGTTTGTGGAACGTGGCACGACAGGATAACTTGAAGCCAATATTCTGGATGCTGACCGTGAACTCAGTCAATGGGCACTGATTGCAGCAATCAAGATGCAGACTGTCACCTCTCCAGTGGATACTGATATCTGATTTGAAGTCAGCTGCATGAGGAAATCCAATTCAAAACTGTCCATTTTAAAACAAATGTTATATTCATCTTCAGATAGGATATATTTCAAATGTCATAAAGCACCAAATTCTCAGCCTGTGTCACAAGGAATTGAACTTAGAGCAGTTGCTAACTAATTATAAGTTTAGTAAAAAAACTTGAAACAAAAAGTTTTATTTTGCCGCCTGTGTTCAATTGTTACCTGATTAGGCTGTGATGCAAGAGTGAAGGTGTGCTGCAGTGTTACTCCCAGTAAAATAATAATAATCTTTATTATTGTCACAAGTAGACTTACATTAACACTGCAATGAAGTTACTGTGAAAAGCCCCCAGTCATCACACTCCAGCACCTGTTTGGATGCACAGAGGGAGAATTCAGAAAGTCCAATCCGTCTAACAGCACGTCTTTCAGGACTTGTGGGAGGAAACCGGAGCACCCGGAGGAAACCCACGCAGACACAGGGAGAACGTGCAGACTCTGCAGAGGCAGTGACCCAAGCCAGGAATCGAAGCTGGGACCCTGGAGCTGTGAAGCCATCTTGCTAACCACTGTGCAAACTTCATGTTAACTACATGATACCAAGGTTTCTAAAGAAATTCCTATTTCAAAGCTCATTATAGCAAAATAATTATCTTATTTGCAGTGTCCGCACTCTCCCCACAAACTCAGAAAGTCACTCCCAACTACAGAAGCTGGAGTACGTAATCTAGGCTGACACTTCAGAGCAATTAGTGAGAAAGTGTAGTATTGAAGGCAGCACTGTTTCCGACATTAAACCAAACATTAAAAGAGCCCATGGCACGTTTTGAAGAAGAGTAGAGGAGTACTGGTAGCCACTTACCCTTCAACAATAACTTTGCTGATTAACGACAATGCGGCTGCTTGGTGAATTCTGGAGCCAAAACTGGTAGTTACTTGACTGAAGCTCTGTATCGCTCTCCATACCGCAGAGAGGAGCAATATATCCTACTCCTGCCCTTCTGATTTAAATCTGTTTTGCATCATGTTTAATCAGATTACAGGGCAACCGTAGTGAGTTCAATTGCTCTGGAAAGTACTTCTCAGTAGGTGAAGATTGCTTTTCCCAGTTCATGAGGTTATTTAATATGTTTACTTCTAGCCAGCCCAAACGTCTGCCTCTTCTTCGTTACTCATTGGGATTCTGGTGCTTTGCCTGTCCACATGCCCCAATGGTTTCTTGGTTTGTAACAGTGTTTTCTGGAAGTTATAAATAAATACTTTCAGCTCATTCTGAGTTCTCGATTGAGAATGTGGCCTGACGTCGGAGGGGAAAATCCACCTTTGTTGCACTCCTTATTGCCCTCAGTCACTAAAACAAAATAAATGGGGACAATATAATGGAAACATACCGGTTTCATTCATAACAATGATTGCTACAAGAATAAGTGGAAAAAGAAAATATACAATTGCCACCTTTACAACTTTGAGACATCCCAAAGAGTTTTGCAATCAATGTAGTGATCGTTTGAAGTACGGAATGCAACAGCCAATTTGCTCACAGCAACGTCCCACCTGTAGTTTTCGGTCAGAAAAAATGTTTTGCTGATGTTGGTTTAGGAATGAATGTTGGCCAAGACACAGAGAACGTCTCAGCTCTTCTTCAGGTAGTGCCACAGAACCTTTTGCGTCTATCTGAGGAGAGAGACAGTTAAGGTACTCCTACCGCTAAATGGTCATTTGTGTTTTACAGCAGCACGGCCCTGTGTGGCTCTCGGGAACATTTGCATAACTACATTTTGAAAATCTTCTCTAAACTAATATTGGGAATATCTTCTAAAATTGATATTTAAATACTTGTGCACTATTTTGGTGACTCTGGTTTCTTTCTGCATTTTTATCTATGTAATTATAGTTTTCTTCTAAACAGGTTAAATTAGTTTTATCCCAACATTCTGACAGCAAGATGTTTTTGGAATGAACAAGAGGGCACAATGGGTAGCCTGTGGGAAATCCTGTGCAAATCAGCACAGGTTAGCCCTGTTGCTTCACAGCGCCAGCGTCCCAAGTTCAATTCCCACTTGGGTCACTGTCTGTGCGGAGTCTGCGCGTTCTCCCTGTGCCTGCGTGTGTTTCCTTCGGGTGCTCTAGTTTCCTCCCACAAGTCCTGAAAGGAGTGCTTGATAGGTGAATTGGACATTCTGAATTCTCCCTCCGTGTACCCGAACAGGCGCCTGACTGTGGCGACGAGAGGATTTTCAAAGTTAATTCATTGCAGTGTTAATGTAAGCCGACTTGTGACAATAATAAAGATTGCTATTATTATTACTTTGGAAAAATAATTCTTAATCCATTAACACACTATTCCCAATTCAAAAGAATTGACAATAATACAGTTTTGCTTGCACTCAGCAGACACATGTTTTCTCCTATTAACACACTCTTCTATCTTACCTTTATGTCACTGTTAGCACTACTTCAGTCCTTACTACCACTATTAGCACCCCTCTGTCTTACATTGATGACATCTTTGCCAGTCTCTCCTACGCTCCGAACTATCCCTGATCTATTCTCCGCCACTCACTCTCTAACTAGAAAATTCAATACATTTCTATCCCTCTTCAGTTCTGCGGAACAGTCACATGGACTGAAAATGTTAATTCTGTTTCTCTATCCACAGATGCTGCCAGACCTGCGGGTTTATCCAGCATTTTCTGTTATTTATTCTAGATTTCCAGCATCTGCAGTATTTTGCTTCTATTTGGCCAGAGGTTAGCCTTGGGCACGTTTGGTAGCTATCCTAACCTGAAAAGGATGCAAGTAAATCAGATTGATTTTACAATAACTGGGTAATTTCCTGGTCACTGCAACGTAGCCTTTTATTCCAGGCTTTATTTCATTAATCCAATTTGAATTCACCTGCAGATATGATAGGATTTGATCTCAAGTTTCTCAATTAGCCCTGTGGATCACTAGATGTTTGCATCGACATTCATGAGCAACATAATGGACAGAACAGAGAGTATTCTGAGATGTTGTCACACATTTTACCAGAGGAAAGCTGATAATTGCTGACAAAGATAAATCACTGCAACTAAATACTAAAATATGAAATCAACTTAATCCTGGTCATCTCAACCTTTGGGTGAATATATCAATTCCGTTTGAATCAGTGTAAACCCCATGCTAATTTCTTCCTTGTATGATCCAAATTATTTTCCAATCAGGAGGAGGATATTATTTCTGTTTGTTCTCCGGATCTGGATGCCACTGTCGAGTGTGACATTTATTGCTCATACCCAGGCGGACTCAGAGCTTGGTGCTCGGCCAACATATTGAATTGCTGTGGCAATATGTCCACACTGGTTTGAGGTTGGAGAACACCAGGATTTTAAACCAGAGACAATAAAGAAACATCAATATTATCCAGATGATAGGCAATTTTGAGGAGAGCTTGAATCATGTTCTCATGATATTGCTAAAATTTGTCTCATTTAATTTGAACCAAATTTACTTTCCTAAGTGTCAACTTAAGGAAGCACAAATTTTGGTTGTGATTGACACCAAATTAAAGACTGCGGTGCTTTTCGAAGTGAGATCAAAAAAACAATCAAATGGTGAATTATGAATGAAAATTCTTCCAATAAATTATTTTGTTCATGTTAAGAAGAACATTTGGAAAGGGAGTTATTTTGGTTTTCTTAATGTTTGAACTCTTTTAGATCATGCCCATTTCTGAAGCAAGGCAGAAAGCAAGCAATTTATCATTGATGGGCCAATACCAAAGCTACCCATTTCTAAATTCGGGATAATCATGTTGCATACAGTACAGATCTGTTTCAGAAGGTGATGGGAATAAAATGCAAACTCTGGTCTGCCACACAGTTGCCAGACACAGCCTCTAATTCTATGGGCTAGACTTTCAATGTGGGGTTCAGGTGAATTTCTGGCCCTGACCCTGCGGCTGAACCACATTACTCTTGTGACGCTACTTTCAAACGCAAATACCCTGGTTGGATGGAATGCAAGTTCAGCAGAGGTACACGCTCCAGCAATGTTGGGGCTGCCACTGGCTTAGCTGAGGACACCAGGCAGCTTGTGAAAGGGCCAAGAGGACAAAGTGATTGTGGACATCAAGGCAAGGAACAATGCTTAACCCAGTGCAAGTTGACCCCCCAAATTTCATCTGAACATAAGCAGAGACAATCTTCTTTTTGCGCCGCAGTGACCTTAACAGATGTATACCAATGTGCAAGCATAACTGTTCTGAGTTGCCAAAATCGGATTTCAAGATTGTTTTTCCGTATACCCTGGCCCCTTAACAAGCTCCTTAAGACAATTGGCATCAAAAAGGGGTTTCCCGTTCCCCCTTCTCTTCCCACCAGTTCTTGAAATTGCAAACTCTTCCAAAGGTTCAGAGAGATGCTGAGGTGTACTCCACAATCCTTGACAATCCAGCAATAACCTCACTGATCAGAATCCTAGACAATTCTGTAATGCAATAAAAAGAGAAAATATTGGGATAAACGCGCCAGGTCTGGCAGCATCTGTGGAGAGCAACAGAGTTAATGTTTCGAGTCCAAATTACCCTTTCTTATTTCTAATTTCCGGCATCCGCAGCATTTTGCTTTTGTTCTGTCATGCACCCTGCTTTGCAACAGCAATAAATTGCATTTATATAGTTCATGTAATGTCCCAAGGCCTTAGGGCACCAAGACGAAGGAGGAAACAATAAACTAATTTGGCAAATGCTTCAACAAGGAGTGTTTTAAGCAGTGCTTTAATGAGAGAGCACGAGGTGGAGAAACAATGATGTTTGGGGAAGAGACTCCCAGGTCTCAGGGCTCAATACCAAACAGCTGAAAGCCTGATGGGGTAAAGGAAATGGGAGACACAAGCGTTCAGATTTGGAAGAATGCTGACAACTGTGCGGATTGTGGGGCTGGAGGAGGTTACATAGGAGGGGTGCATGAAAGGCAGCTTCATAAAGAGCACCTGATGCAATTCTAACAATAAAAACAAAGCATATCATGAATCCCTTGCCACGAACACAGACAGAGGAGAAACATGAGATTTGAGGAGGCCTCAGTCAGGGAAAGCACATCTAGGAGGTTCTCAGTGTGCAATCACCAAACCATGATAGATATCCTTTCAAAATCCAAACGTGAACATCTCCATTTTAAATAGAGGTCTGTTTTTCATCTTATTCTGCAGGAAGAGGAAGAGATGAATCAGAATCCAGCGTGTTTAAGTAAGCTCTACACAGAATAACTCAGATGCAGAAATAACTGAGTGAGCTTTCCAAGAGGTGGCTGTCTATGGTGGTGAGATCGTTTGCCGTTAAAGAAGAATGTTTTGAACTTAAATCTTTCTGCACTATCAGCATAGGAAAAGGTGAACAATCAATTTATAATCAATACAAGAGAAACAATGCATGTAAAATTTATGGCCAAAATCTATGGACGGGATTCGCTGTCGGCTGATGCCGGAATCGGGAAACGTGCATGGGCGGAGAATCATCACCAGGGCCGGGGGGAGGAGAATGGGCTATGTGGCCGGGGTGTCCCCCCCCCCCCCCCCCCCCCCCCCCCCACCCCCCCCCCCAGACTGCCATTTCCACAGCCTGCAAGGCAGCCATCCTGCTGCATACCCCACTGACCACCCACCTTGAAAATGAAAATGAAAATGTGGCCGGGGTGTCCCCCCCCCCCCCCCCCCCCCCCCCCCAGACTGCCATTTCCACAGCCTGCAAGGCAGCCATCCTGCTGCATACCCCACTGACCACCCACCTTGACCCCTGGTTCTGCAGAGTGACGGCCGTATGGCGCTCCCACGCCCCGGTCCACCCACCTCTGCCATGCCACTCCCCCACTCACCCCCGCCCTCTGGCAGGGCATCAGGTGGCCCACCCAAGGGCAAAGCCCACTGTAGCCTGGACGGGTGCCACGGAGCATACTGCTGGTAAGGACAGCACCAGCCGACGGTACACCTGGCAGATTACTAGATCGAATGCCCAGTTGGGCAACCTTGAGCGAGATTGACACTGGAGGGATGAGAAATGATGGACTACATGATGATCATCAACTATGGTTCAATGAATAGCATTCTTGTCTCAATCAAATGATTCGCATCCCCCTCCAATGTCTTGGGCAAATAATCAAGAGGGTTCGTCTGGTGCAGTACTGAGATGAAATAAACATCCAGGAGATAAGTGCTTTCACATCACTTTTTCTCAGCAGAAACCACTTAACTTCTTTTGATGTGATGAGGACCTGTCACTAATTGCTAGATCATAGAATTTACAGTGCAGAAGGAGGCCATTCGGCCCATCAAGTCTGCACTGGCTCTGAAAGAGCACCGTACCCAAGGTCAACACCTCCACCCTATCCCCATAACCCAGTAACGCCACCCAACACTAAGGGCAATTTTGGACACTAACGGCAATTTATCATGGCCAATCCACCTAACCTGCACATCTTTGGACTGTGGGAGGAAACCGGAGCACCCGGAGGAAACCCACGCACACACGGGGAGGATGTGCAGACTCCGCACAGTGACCCAAGCCGGAATTGAACCTGGGACCCTGGAGCTGTGAAGCCATTGTGCTATCCACAATGCTACCCTGCTGCCCCAATGTTTATAAACATTGTGGTTAACGTCAAAGCAGGGTACTTGAGATGAATTCAAGCATGAAGGGAAATGAAATGAAAATAAACAATCCAGATATGGAAGCTATTCCCTTATCAATTACAGCCTCTTCAAAGATATTTCTCTTTGAAAATGAATAGATGTGGGGGAAAGGGCACTCTGGGGGGATCACTTCACAAGCAAACTTAAGTTGGCTGGTGAAAGGAAGCGAGGTTGGTGGAGGGGCTGCGGCCGGCTCAGCCTGTGTGGGCAGTTTTCAAAAGATCTGGGAGGTGTGAATGGTGGAGGGGGAGTATGCGGTGAGGAGTGGTTTCAAGAGGAAGTGGTTGAGGGGTTTTTGGGAAGGGGGAATGGTAGCTGGCTGACGGGGACTAGAGGTAATGCTGAGTCCCACGTGGGGCGGGTCAGGGCCAGGGTTATTGCTGAGAGGAGGGGAGGGTGACAGACCCCCAGTCCGAATGGGACCGTGGAACGTGTGGGGTTTGGGTGGGCCAGTGTAGCAGGCGAGTGTCTTCTCATATTTGAAGAGCTTGATCGCTGATGTGGTGCTATTACAGAGACTCATTTGAGGGTGGAGGACCAGGTTAGGCTTTGGAAGTGTTGGTGACTTAGGTGTTCCACTTGGGCTTTGATAGAAGGGTCCAGGGTGTAGCAGTGTTAGTGGGTAAGAGAGTAAGATTTCAGATGGAGAAGGTGGTGGCAGATCAGGGGGGCAGATATGTTATAGTAATGGGTGCTTTGGAGTTGGTTAGCGTGTCTGACCTGAATTGGGATGATGTAGTGTTTATAAAGAGGATGCTGGTGGCTTCACCAAATCTGGACACGCAACAGTTAATTTTAGGTGGGGATTTAAATACGGTGTTACATCTGAAGGTGGATTGATCTAAGCGTTGCTCGTTGACCCCTTTGGAGGGGTCTTGGCAGCGTTTGTGAAGGACATGGTGGTGGGAGCAGACCCGTGGGGTTTTTACATCCAAGGGGCAGGGAGTATTCCTTTTTTTCACCAGTGCATAATGCACATTCGAGGATTGACTTCTTTATTATGGGGAGGTCGTTGTTGTCGGGGGTGAGGAAAGTGGAATTCTCGGCGATTGTCATTTTGGATCATGCTCTACATTTGGTGGATGTGATCATGGAGAAGGAGCTGGCACAGAAACTGGCGTGGGGATCCGAGTTTTTGTGTGAGGATGGATTGTAAGAGATGATCTTGCATCTCGATGAGGATGGTGATTGATGAAAATTAAATGAAATGAAAATCGCTTATTGTCACAAGTAGGCTTCAATGAAGTTACTGTGAAAAGCCCCTAGTCGCCACATTCCGGTGCCTGTCCGGGGAGGCTGGCACGGGAATCGAACCGTGCTGCTGGCCTGCTTGGTCTGCTTTAAAAGCCAGCGCTTTAGCGCAGTCAGCTAAACTAGCCCCTATTATGTGGGGTTTAATGAGAATGGGGAGGTCTCACCATCTATGGCTTGGAAGGTGCTGAAGGCGGTGGTGAGGGGCGAGATCATCTCTTACAAGGTGCAAGTGAATAGGGAGGCACGAAAGGAGTGATAACAGCTGGTGGAGGAAATCTTGGCAGTTGATGGGGAGTATATGGAGGATCTCACTCTCGAGCTTTTGGTCAGTAGAAAGGAACTGCAGGCGCAGTTTGACCTTTTTGTCGACAGGGAAAACGGTACACCAGTTGAGGCGGCACGAGTTTGTAGAGAAGGCCAGTCGTCTGCTAGCGGGACAGCTCCGCCGGCTGCTGGGCTCACAAGACAGTGTTCAGGTCCGGGATGGAGCGAAGGCTGGTGATGGCGCCAGAGCAGCTGAACTGGGCATTTGAGGATTTTTATAAGAGGTGGTATAGATTGGAGCCTCTGGAGAATGAGTCGGACATGAGGGAGTTTTTGGAGGGACTAAAGTGTTCCAACGCAGGACAGGAGGAGAAGACAGGGTTGGAGGAGCCAGTGGGGATGGAGGAGGTTCGGACGACGATAGGGAAGAAACAGGCAGGTGAAGCACTGGGGCCGGAATTCTATAAGACGTTTTTGACTAGCCTGGTGCCGCTGTTGATGGAGATGTTTGAGGATGCGGTGGCAAAAAGGATGCTTGCAGAGACGATGTGACAGGCATATATTTTGCTGTTGTTAAAAAGGGATAAGGACCCGGTGGAGTGTGGGTCTTATCGGCTACTATCTCTATTGAATGTGGATACCAAGATTCTTGCCAAAGTATTGACTCTTAGGTTGGAGGAGTGCCTTCCACTCCTTGGGGAGGATCAGATAGGGTTTGTAAAGGGGGGGCAGTTGTCCTCGTAAATGTGGCGCTTGTTAAATGTGCTGCTTCCTCATCGGGAGGGGAGGAGCTGGAGGTGGTGGTAGCGCTAGATGTGGAGAAGGCGTTTGGTCAAATAGAGTGGAGTTATTTGTGTGTGGTTTTGGATTGGGCCAAAGTTTGTCATAGTCATAGAATTTACAGTCCAGAAGGAGGCCATTCGGCCCATCGAGTCTGCACCGGCTCTTGGAAAGAGCACCCTACCCAAGGTCAACACCTCCATCCTATCCCCATCACCCAGTAACCCCACCCACCACTAAGGGCAATTTTGGACACTAAGGGCAATTTATCATGGCTAATCCACCTAACCTGCACATCTTTGTGACTGTGGGAGGAAACCGGAGCACCTGAAGGAAACCCACGCACACACGGGGAGGATGTGCAGACTCCACACAGACAGTGACCCAAGCCGGAATCAAACCTGGGACCCTGGAGCTGTGAAGCCATTGTGCTATCCACAATGCTACCGTGCTGTGGCGTGGGCAAAATTGTTTCTAAGGAACCGAAGGCGAGTATTCGTACAAATTAGGTGAACTTGGTTTTAACCACCATCACACTCAAAACTGGCCTGCAGAAAGCATCTTCAGGACAAAGAATGGAATCCTGAAAACAGAGCCACCGATATTGGACTTGGACTCACGGGTCACTCAGCTCCGAATTAACCTACGGCAGCAACGTTTTTGATTTTGTGAGTGGAAATAAGGAAGTTAACTTTTGAAACTGAATGCGACTCTGAAATTTACTGAATAGCAGAATATGTATCTTATTGATTGGAGTATTTGCTCCTGCACTGAAATGGCTAATTCTGTTCTGCACTGGCCTGTGTTGGAATGATGTCGTTGGCTGATTTTTTCATCTCGTTGCTCAACAGCAAGTTCCATGTTTGTTCGCCTCAAGACACAATCGCACTATTGACCAACTTTACCGTCATTTAGCCAAGAGGCAAGCTCGGATTTCAGTTCATCATGTATTCAGTCAGGCGTGTTTTCACAAGTTAAAGAGCACTAAAGCAGTGATCAATTTGTGTGTTTTTGTGGCTTGCGACTTTGTTGTGGGTCGAGGGTGGGTCTGGTCATAAGGGGCATAGTGTCATGGGGAGGGGCGTGACATTCTGGTGAGAGGGACGTGATGTCATTAGAAATTAAGGTGAACACATAGAACATAGAACATAGAACAGTACAGCACAGAACAGGCCCTTCGGCCCTCGATGTTGTGCCAAGCAATGATCACCCTACTCAAACTCACGTATCCACCCTATACCCGTAACCCAACAACTCCCCCTTAACCTTACTTTTTAGGACACTACGGGCAATTTAGCATGGCCAATCCACCTAACCTGCACATCTTTGGACTGTGGGAGGAAACCGGAGCACCCGGAGGAAACCCACGCACACACGGGGAGGACGTGCAGACTCCGCACAGACAGTGACCCAGCCGGGAACCGAACCTGGGACCCTGGAGCTGTGAAGCATTGATGCTAACCACTATGCTACCATGCTGCCCACATGAACCCACAAAGTGTAACCCTGCCACTGCTCTGACCAGTATGTATTCCTCAACTAATACCTAAAATAATTATCTGGTCATTATCACAATACCATTAGTGCACAAATTGCCTGTGTCTCCTACAATACTACACTTCAAATATAATTGGTCATAAAACATTCTGGGATGTTCTCGGACGGTGAAAAATCCACTTCAATCCAGTTCCTTCATTTTGCCCTCCTTGCTTTTTCTTCATTTTAATTAAGGTACAGAACTGGGGGCCCACCACAACTTCCCAGCCAGAGCTTGCTGCGGAGACCAGAACTCTTCATCAGCTGCACACAGTAGGAAATCAGCCCTGATGGACGATCCCACATTTTTATTACTTTCTTGAAACTGCAGCTCAAACATTTTTAGTCCTCATTGTTTTGTGTTATAAATGAGCAAAGCACAGTGAACACAGGGCAGAAATTGCAGAATGAAATATTTTCCAGTGAGCAGTTACAACTAAATTTACCATTTTTAACTAACCTCTTACTCATTTCAATTACTAAGATGTGACTGATTTATTGTCAAGACCTTGTACAGAACAATCTGTGGTTTAAAAAAAAAATTTTGCTCACAATTATTTCATTAAAACTGAAAATTCTACTTTTTTTTTCCACTGCTCTTCCACCCAAATTATAAGGGTTAGATTCCTTGTAACTCAATTAGCTTATGCCGTCTTTATATTCTCCCTATCCATTTGAGACTTGTGAAGTATGCTGGTCACAAGGTCTGGCTGGATCGCAACTCTGGAGAACTCTTTTTCTATTACTAATTGTACATTGTCTCTGGATTGGGGGGAATTTTAGTCGGCAGAAGGTTTGGGGTGAGCGGGGGTGAGGGGTTTAAATCAGGGTGTCTGAATTACTAAACTAGTGACATCACCATTGTATTGCCATCCGTCTGTTCTTCTTGAACCTCCTAGTGAATGCACTCACATTGTGATATTCGGTGCAATCAAGAATTTCAATCCATGGGCGGCACGGTGGGGCTGTGGTTAGCACTGCTGCCTCACGGCCCCGAGGACATGGGTTCGATCCTGGCCCCAGGTCATTGTCCATGTGGAGTTTGCACATTCTCCCCTTGTCTCCATGGGTCTCACCCCCACAACCCAAAAGATGTGCAAACTAGGTGGATTGGCCATGCTAATTTGCCCCTTAAATGGAAAAATGTTTTAAAAAAAGAATTTCAATCCAGTGATAATCAAGAAATGGCAGTAATAAATGCCGAATGAGTATTGTGTAACTTGTGAGGGAATTTACAGATAGTGGTGTTCCAATGCACCCTCTCTCCTTTCCCTTGTAGGGGTTGGAAGTCAGGGGTTTGTGAGGTGCAGCTAAAGAAGCTTCACATCATTTTATTTTGTGCAGGTAACCACTGCAACCAGTGGATGTTTCTCCCCAATTTTCATTGGTCTCAACGGAAGCCTTCTTGGGGGCACATTCAGTCAAATGCTGCCTTGATTTCAAGGCAGTGACTTTCACCTCACCTCCTGTTCAGTTCTTTTTGTCTCTGAATCATTGCTGGAAAGAGCTTTGGAGTTCTTCGTGGCTATTGATGACTCAAGGCAACTCACATACTGCTCATTTTGAGCTAAAAGAGCTGTTATTAAGCAATCCAATTTGGCATGGTAGTACTGGCAAATTACAATGGAGGCTATTCCCTGTGAAGGTGAAATTTAGTCTCTACAATGACTGTCTGGTGGTCACTCCTCTCAATATCATCATGACAAGACATATCAGTGATAGTTCTTAGAGAATGAGTTCAAGTGAGACATCATGGAATCATAGAATTTACAGTGCAGAAGGAGGCCATTTGGCCCATCGAGTCTGCACCGGCTCTTGGAAAGAGCACCCTTCTTAAGCCCACACCTCTACCCTATCCCCGTAACCCAGTAACCCCACCTATCCTTTTTGGACACTAAGGGCAGTTTATCATGGTCAATCTACCTAACCTGCACATCTTTGGACTGTGGGAGGAAACTGGAAAACCAGGAGGAAACCCACGAAGATACGGGGAGAATGTGCAGACTCCACACAGACAGTGACCCAAGCCGGGAATCGAACCTGAGACCCTGGAGCTCTGAAGCAACAGTGCTAATGTGCTGCCCATCATGTTGGTGACTAAGGAGTCTGGGACATTGGCTGATAGGTAGGAGTTGTATTAATAAGACCGTATTAGTCTGTTACTGGACGAGTCTGGAACTCAACTTTTTATACCAGTTCCCCAACATTAGTGGAAAGGTCTTTGAAGGGTCAATTTGGCTTGGCGTATCTTTGCTGTATCCTCATTTGATGCCAAGGCTGAGAGTTCCATCCAGTTTTATTCTTCCTGCTTTTCGTTGCAATTTGACGCAACGGAGTATCTTGCTTGACCAGTTCAGAATGCAGTTAGAAGTCAACCATGTTGGTCAGGTTTTCACATTACATAATAGCTAGGTTCATTCCAGGTTCACTGGACTCCCAGTTTGGTTACATACCGACTAAACTACTGAGTGATGGCACCATCTGTTTTTGTAAAACAATTATGTCTAATTGTCATTTTCCCAGTTAGTGTTCGTAACTCATCAGTTGCTTTCCAAACGCATGTTAGCTGCCAGTAAATCCTGAAAATGATTTGCATGAGCTATAACTCATAAATATTAAGCCATTACTATTAATATATTTTTGCTCGACAGTGTAGATATAGGAATGAAAAGTACTGTTGTGTGCATGACCATCATTTCATAGTTCTGAAAACACTTACAAACGGACAAGTTGTTCCACTGCTTCTCAGAAAAACAGGCTACAAAATTGGCATGCTGCAGGGAATTTACAGTTTTTCTTAATGCGTGTTATGAAGAGAAAATACAATAGGTATGATATCACATTGCACAGTTGAAAGAATTTCCTTGCGCTTTTCGTCCCCCTCTGCTTTAATGCAAACCTGCTGTGCTGTCTGACACATTGAATAATTGCAGTCAGGCTTTGAAGTGTGTCTTTTTCAGTTTTGACTTTTTTAAAAAATCCCCACATAAATGCTTCAGCAATCATTGCCTGCTATTAATTGCTGTGTCAGCAACAATTCACATTTTTGTTGCCATACAGTTAATCAACTTCAGGGGAAAAAATGGTTGACGGGCAGCCAACAGCAAACAGTTTTACAACTCCAGTGTGCTGTCAGAGGGCTCTACCAACCCAGGTCCTTTATCTGTGCCCTGTTGTGAAAACCAAGTGTTTCTCAGCTTCTCAGCATGAACTGAAGTAGATGGGGGGGGACTGCAATAGAGTCAGAAATACATCTTCCTTTGCTGATTCTAAACCTCCTAAATGCGCAGCTTTTGAGATTAGATTTTAGTTTGCCATCTTGGTGCAAATTAGAGACTGGCACAGATTTGAAAGACAAGAAAAAAGTATGGGTTTTCTTCACCAATTGTAGACTATTGAGCAGGCAGGTTTTCGGTTTATGTACATCTTATTTAGCTCACTATTCTCATGCAACAAAATTTCATGCTCGTGATCAAATACTTGTGCCCATTAGAATCCCCGATTACTGACTGGCGTTTTTTGTATAACTCTGTTTCCTCCACTCTCTAATATGCAAGGTTGTACAAGGATGGGCAGCAGGGTAGCATGGTGGTTAGCATAAATGCTTCACAGCTCCAGGGTCCCAGGTTCGATTCCCGGCTGGGTCACTGTCTGTGTGGAGTCTGCACGTCCTCCCCGTGTGTGCGTGGGTTTCCTCCGGGTGCTCCGGTTTCCTCCCACAGTCCAAAGATGTGCGGGTTAGGTGGATTGGCCATGCTAAATTGCCCGTAGTGTCCTAATAAAAGTAAGGTTAGGGGGGGGGGGGGGGTTGTTGGGTTACGGGTATAGGGTGGATACGTGGGTTTGAGTAGGGTGATCATGGCTCGGCACAACATTGAGGGCCGAAGGGCCTGTTCTGTGCTGTACTGTTCTATGTTCTATGTTCTATGTTCTATGATGGCTTTTCCCAAGTTTGAGCCAAGTGATGGGAAGTGACAAGACCCTCACTACCATCCTGGCAGTCAACTGCAACCTTGGCACAGCCCGAGGTGTGAATCAGTGAATGTTTCTTCAGTATAGCCCCCGTGTATGATGTTTTTAACCAACTATGTCGTTGAGAGGTCTTTTTTTTACAAAGAATTATTCAATTGGTGGGTGGAGCTTGGGCGAGCCGGAACTGGGAAATTGGCAAGCTCGGTCTGCTGCCCAATCCCCAGTGAATGCACAGGCATTTCAATCTGGCTCATTTTGAGCAGAATCCTAATGAAGCAGTTGTCCTGTGCTCAATAGAATGCAGTTCTTTAAATGGAAAGCAATCACAGCATTTCATATTTTAGGTGGTGCACGGAAGGAATCATGATCAGGTCAGCAGGTGATGAGATCAGCAGGCACCAAGATCGACTGTGAGGGCATCAACCCTATCTGAAGCCTCTGGTATACTTACCCACAGGGCAGGGTGAATGGGATTCTAACAAGTGCAAGCATGTTATTTTGTTTACGGGAATTTGTGGGCTAAATATGATGTGCCCAAACAATAGCACAAACCTGCATGCTCAATTATCTAAGACTGCACTCCTTACCATTAGGACAACTAAGCAGAAAATCTATAGCTTTTCTTTGTCTATTGTTTATCTATTGTTTAAGGGGCTGTTTCGCACACTGGGCTAAATTGCTGGCTTTGAAAGAAGACCAAGCAGGCCAGCAGCACGGTTCGATTCCCGTAACAGCCTCCCCGGACAGGCACCGGAATGTGGCGACTCGGGGCTTTTCACAGTAACTTCATTTGAAGTCTACTCGTGACAATAAGCAATTTTCATTTCATTTTCATTTCATCTCTCTGCCAGTCTGTAATTTTCACCAAGCTAGTTTCCTCCCCCCATTCCTCCCACTCCTTCCAGAGGTAAAGGACTCAGGTTTGGAGAATTGATGGCTCGCAGAGCACATTGGAGGATCAATTGTAGGGCTGTGCCCTCTAATGCAATGACATGCAAAGCCACCCTACATCACAGTCACCAACACCCACAACCTTTCTTCTTTGTTGATCCACCAGGTCAGCATAAGAACCACTTGCAGAATTAGCCCTGCTCCAACCCTGATGAGTGTCACCTTTTTCGCTTCTTCCAGTATAGAGCAGCAGCAGTACAACCCCACTGCATTTCGCCAAGTGCAGGCTCGATAGATTTCCTCTCTATCTGACACAGTTGCCCAGTTGCATTTGCATGTTGTGTTCACATTTTATTGAAAATTAAATTTCAGCACTCTAACACTGACATAACCTAGAGTAATGTTTCTTTTGACTGGAGTGCTACAAAGTTGACCAGTCACTGGGCATTTGATTACACTCAGTGCTTGCAAGTGGCAAGTGTAAACCCACGGCTAATTTTTGTTCCAACTGTTTTTACCCTGTGGAAAGTAACTCTGGCTGAATTAGAATGTCATGTCCGTGGAATAAATATTGCATCGCTCTCTTGTCTACCTATGTCGGGAAGAGAGCCAGAACCACTTTTACCTCCCACTTTAATGCTACGTTCTTTTGTTTCCTCTTCATCTGTGTTGAATTGAATGGTTTAAAATGAATATCTTCTTTCCTTCAAATGTCAGACAGAGGATTAAACAACTCTTAACATTTTTGTTCACTACATATGCAATTAATTATCATCGATTTACCCAAAAAACCAGTTACTCTGAAAAATATGGATCCACTTAATGTGGACATCACTTGATGGAGCAACTGCTTCCATCTGCAGACAGGCTTGCTTTCTGTGGTGAAGGTTTCAGCTGAGAAGTTACAGGCTTTCATATCTGCATTTTGCTTAACTCTTTTTTGGGGTTGACCAGCCCCATGTGAATAAAAAGCAAGATTACACGTTGGGATTAAAACTCACAAACAAGCATTTGAGGTGCTTTCTCCCCGACCCTTGCTGTTTCTTCAGTTTTCTCCTGTTCTATTCAATATATTCTTTCATGGGACGTGAGCATGACTGGCATTTGCTGCCCATCCCGAATTGCTCTTGGACTGAGTGTGTTGCGGAGGCCATTTCAGAGAGCAGTTAAGAGTGAACCACATTGCTGTGGGTCTGAAGTCACATATAGGCCAGACCGGGTAAGGATGGAAGATTTCCTTCCCGAAAGGACATTAGTGATCCAGATGGGCTTTTGCAATAATTGACGATGCTTTCATAGTTTTCATTTTTATTCATTTGAATTAAAATTTCGCCGTCTGCCGGGATGGGATTTGGACCGATTTCCCCAGAGAAATTTTCTAGGCCTCTGGATTGCTATCCCAGTGACATTTACCGCTGCATCACTGTCTTCCCATGAATATGGTGCCTCCCCGCTCCAGGGACCTGGGTTCGATTCTGACCTCGTGACTGTGTGGAGTTTGCATATTCACTCTGTGACTGCGTGGGTCTCCTCCGGATGCTCCAGTTTCCTCTCACAGTCCAAAGATGTGTAGGTTAGGTGGATTGGCAATGATCAATTGCCCCTCAATGTCCAAAGGTTAGGTGGGGTTACAGGGATAGTAGGGGGATTGGGCCTCGGTAGGGTGCTCTTTCGGAGGGTTGGTGCAGACTGAATGGGCTGAAGGGTCTCCTTCTGAAGTGCAGGGATTCTATGGTTATAGGTTACTCAGCTGAGGTATGGTTCCACATATCACCCAAGTGGTCCCTTTTATTGGAAAATCAGGACTGTTTGGCTTTGGAAGGCATCACCTCAACTGAGTTATGCAATTCCCAACATTACCAATCAATGATGGAAACTTGGGCTGATTTATTTTCATTGCCCAGCCATGTCAACATGGGAGAGAAAATAAGTTTTGGTCCTTCCCTGATTTGTATGAGACAGTGAATTGTCCAGAGTCTTGCAATGAGCTCTCCTTCCCTTTCAATAGCATTGCCAATGGAAGCCCAAAAGGACCACATGACCTCCTCTGACAGATCTAAATTACAGCAAACTGTTTGGAGATAAGCCCAATGAGGGGCAACATAAGGTGGATGGAGCCAACTTTCCCGGTTTCTGCTTTGCAATTCTCCATCTGAAGATCATCTGACTTGATTGGCGGGATGGTTTGCAAACGCAAAGCCTCACCTTCCTTCACCGTGCTGCCCACAAGAAAATCCATTTTCGCAAGATCAGATTTTGAAATAGGAAACAAAGTTCAATTTTTGAACCAATTTATTTTCAAAAAGCGGGTCTAATCACAAGGAACTACAAAGGAAGCAGCTCTTTAATCCTTACAATTATCCAAACTGTTTGAAATAAGTAAAATAAAGTCAGTTGAAAGCAAATACTTTGCCAGATACCTTGTCTTGGCAGAATGTAATATCCACAGTGCACTTAGATCAATAAAAGCAACACACTTAAATCTTTAAGCTTTCTGTCTACGGCCTTAATCGTCATAACTTTTAAGTAAGTAAACTAATTAAAACAGATGAAAATAAATCAGTGTGATACAGAAACACTATTGTTTTACCGAGCGAATGTAAATCTGTAAAAAAAAAAATCGATTATAAAAGCACAAAAGAATAAACAATAGAAATGAAAAAGCTGCTGATATTTGATTGTAATTTACAAAACTATTTTGTTCCGGTATGAAAATCATCATGTGGCAAACGCCACCAGCAATGAAGCTCAATTTAAAAAGCGTGCAATGTATTAAAGATCAGCCATGATCTCATTGAATGGTGGAGCAGGCCCGACGGACCAGATGGCCTACTGCTCCTAGTTCGTATGTTGTTATAACCTTCCTAACTCTTGTTCGCAAACCTACCAAGGGCAAAACTTAGTTCTCACCGATTCCGCTCCCAAGTTTTCGAATTTGTCCATTTCAAAAGGCTACTTTTTCTTCCCCAAATTACTTCTTAACGCTGGGTGAATATGGAGCAGTTCAAAGCTGTCAGTCTGTAAAATATGAAGCTGCAGTGCCAGAAAGAGATGGGGGGTCTTGGGCAATGATCCAATTCCTACAGCACATGAGATTCGATAAGCCTTTCAAGGAGTTTTGAATCTTACAATTGTGCTGAGGGACAAAGTGACGATCAGATGATAATTCTAATCTGCAACAATGAGCATTTTCGGTTCAGCATTGTGGACAGAAGCCCAGTGGTCTTCTGGAAACACTGTGCACATCCAGGGTCCTTGAGCAGATCTGGAATTCCCAGTGGAACCCAGCACTCTGTAATCCTGGCCAATTACTCACTTGTACGGACTAGAATTGGGCCAGCACGGTAGCATACTGGTTAGCACAATTGCTCCACAGCTCCAGGGTCCCAGGTTCGATTCCCGGCTTGGGTCGCTGTCTGTTCAGAGTCTGCACGTTCTCCCCGTGTGTGCGTGGGTTTCCTCCGGGTGCCCCGGTTTCCTCTCACAGCCCAAAGATGTGCGGGTTAGGTGGATTGGCCATGCTAAATTGCCCTTAGTGTTTAAAATTGCCGTTAGTGTTGGGTGGGGTTACTGGGTTATGGCGATAGGGTGGAGGTGTGGGCTTGGGTGGGGTGCTCTTTCCAAGAGCCGGTGCAGACTCGATGGGCCGAATGGCCTCCTTCTGCACTGTAAATTCTATGAAAAAAAAATTCTATGAATGTAACGATCAGTAAAATTCTCAGGGCTGTGCTTTTTTTGTCCCTTGTGGTTCTCTGAAGAACATCCAGTAATCGGATGTGGGGGTGGTCAAGGCTAAATCAGTTTTTGTAATGTTCCAAAATCATTCCTAACTCTAAATTCAATCTGCTCACACTTTTGAAGGATTTTAATTATGACGTCCTTCCTATCTGTCTGAACAGTTTTGGGTGCCATTTAATGAACATAAAAGTCACAGAATATATCCTAACACCTCCCTTTTAAATTTCTTGTTCTCTCTCTCTGGCTTAATAATCTATGCTATTGAATTGATTAACAGAAAGAAATAAAGAATCATTTTCATTACACACAGGCTCTAAATAAAAGTGGAAAATCATACTTCAAAAGGTCATCCTATTTTATAGAAACAAAAATGTTGAATTTTTTTAAAAGCATGTGCAAGTTCAACCGTTGTCATTTGATTAAAGAACAAGGCAGACAATCATTTGAAGACACCCTGGAATGTTGGACAAACATGAGTCTTCATTTTCTTCACAGCTTTTTTGACTTCCTTGCTCTTTTTATCCCACCTGTGGATAACCGTCAGCAGGTTCTGTTTGTTCACCTTTCGGCCCATAATGAGGAAGTTACTGTTGAGATTGTCCAGCTGGTGGCAAGGGCAGTCTGCCCCGTTCTTAATGTACAAGGTTAACTTCTTCAGGTCCTTTTTCTTGAGTGGTCCGAGTTTCAGAGGCTTTTTCTTTTTCTGTGGTATGATTTTTCGATCTCCGTTCTCCTTCTTGACTTCCTTTATCTTCATTTTTAGAGCTTGAATAAAATAGCACAATTGTTAGTTGAAAGTTGACAACAAGTGATACCATTACTAGTAATGGACAGCATTTTTATTAATCTTCCTTCAATAGCTGGAGACTACAGAGTTTGTGCCTGGCAACGTGTACAGGCATTTACTTTCATTGCAATGTGCAACCTTGCTCAATTGTTTAGTTGCACAGGTGAGGTTCAGGTTTAGTTTCTGACTATAAACATATTCCAGGAGAAAGCAAGAGATTTTTAAACAACCAAGTTTGCCGGGCCCACTTTGGCTGCTTTTGGAGGCAACCTAAATTATAATGTTTGTAAAATGTTTGAATGGATGGAGGATATAGCGTAGCATGTTTTTAAGAGGGGACCGAATCACATAGAATTTATCGCACAAAGAGATGGGCAACTTGGGCCAATTGGTTCATGCTGGTCTTTGTTCTCCATGTGCCGACTTCATCAAAACCTGTCCGCATATTTTTTCCCTTCCTTTCTCCCTCACTTACTCCCTATAAATGCATCCCTGCTATTCACCGTCACAACATTATGTGGAGGCAGGTTCCACCCTCGAACCGCGCTCTGGGAAAATAAACTTCTGCTGCATTTGTTATTGGATTTGTTCATGGCTCTTCTACAATTTCAGTCTACCCCATGGGCAGAAACTTATCTCGACATCTAGTTAAAAGATGTTGACGCGCTGCCTGGGCTCAGTTATAACTGGGGTTCGAGCACACGATGCTCATCTTTTTAAAAGCAGGAAAAAAAAATCTCTTTAGTAAAATTCTCTCTCGGATTACATGTGAGCTGGTGAACCTTTACTACACTGGATTCTTAAGACAATATGCATGTTGAACAGCTGCAATCCTGCGGGTGTGAATGTGGCATTGCCAGACAAAGCCCTAAGGCATTAAGTCAGCTTCCTCACAATGCTCAGGAGGTTTCCATATTTTTAACCCTCTTCATACATCTTGGAGAGTATATATCAGATTTTGTAATATGTTATCGCCACCCTCATTAATCTCAACTAGAGTGAAATATTTCAACTGATATTTTTTTTAGGATGGCTCACAATGGATGACTTTGCTTGAGTGGGGCCTCACGGTAGCATGGTGGTTAGCATCAATGCTTCACAGCTCCAGGATCCCAGGTTCGATTCCCGGCTGGGTCACTGTCTGTGTGGAGTCTGCACGTCCTCCCCGTGTGTGCGTGGGTTTCCTCCGGGTGCTCCGGTTTCCTCCCACAGTCCAAAGATGTGCAGGTTAGGTGGATTGGCCATGCTAAATTGCCCGTAGTGTAAGGTTAATGGGGGGATTGTTGGGTTACGGGTATACGGGTTACGTGGGTTTAAGTAGGGTGATCATTGCTCGGCACAACATCGACGGCCGAAGGGCCTGTTCTGTGCTGTACTGTTCTATGTTCTATGTTAAGGGCATCTAACCTAAAATGTGCCCATGGGTTAATAAACTAGAAGAACCGCTGTCAGGCTTCAGGTGTCCAAAGCCAAGTTAGTTGCAAAGTAAAAACAAATTTCTGGAAATACTCAGCAGCTCAAGCATCATATATGGAAATTGAATAGAATTGTTGGCCCCGTAACTCATGGTAGCAATCTCTGGCGGATTGCTACTGTCGACGGACTTACCCACATTGGGATTCTAAGCCCGATTTACCCAACCTTTCTCACTCAGGCTGGGTGAGACAGGGGCAGCGAAACGTGCCCCTGGCTGCATCGATGTGGGATAACTGGGGTGCAGAGAGGCAAAAGAAAAATCTTTATATGGCACCAGCTGCCTGAAGGAGGTGTTTCAATGGACAAGTAAAAGGTAAGTGGCCCAGACAACAGGGTAGAGGTTGGCCGGGTTGGACTGGTCTGGAGAGGGCAAAGGGGTGAGACAGGAGGTGGGGGGGGGGAGGGGGGGGTAGACAGGGTCAGGTTGTGCAGCACCCAAGAGAGTGGGGAGTTGGGTTGGTCCAGAGAGTAGGGGCGGGGGGAGGGTTGGACTGGTAAGGGTGGAGGGTGGCGGGGTTGTCAGACTGGAGTGGGTGGGGGGGGTCAGACCTTGGACTGTCAGGTTGGGGGAGGGGAGTGTGGTGTCCCAGGCTGGTTCTGGGTTTTCTTAAATAGTTACTCTGGAGTTAGAAGAATTTTTTTCCCTCTATCTCTTTCAGAGTAACTATCAGGGTAAAACTGGCAGAACCATCCGAAGTTAACGATTTAAATTGTTTCTGTCAGATGGTTCCCATCCCAACGCAACTATTCACAGGAAGTTTGCTGAGTAAACCCTTACGTGGGAACTTCCTAGACGGATTCCCCAGCGCATCATTGGGGCAACCCCTAAATGCGTCACTGGGGAACCAGGATGTTTGGGGTTTCAGGCTGCTGTAACCATTGCTGCCTGACATGCCAAATATCTCTCATACTTTCTTCTTGATTTCAGATTTCCAACCTCTGCATTCCAAGGTTAAGCGGAAGATCCAAGCTCAGGCCATGGGACTGGTGTCTTAGAATCTTCCGAATCTAAACTTTTGCACAGCCTTCCTGTCATTGGTTCTGTCTGACTTTGTAAACAACTTTCTATTTTTTCTCTGACTACATACAGGGGCAGCACGGTAGCATAGTGGTTAGCATCAATGCTTCACAGCTCCAGGGTCCCAGGTTCGGTTCCCGGCTGGGTCACTGTCTGTGCGGAGTCTGCACGTCCTCTCCGTGTGTGCGTGGGTTTCCTCCGGGTGCTCCGGTTTCCTCCCACGGTCCAAAGATGTGCGGGTTAGGTGGATTGGCCATGCTAAAATTGCCCATAGTGTCCTAAAAAGTAAGGTTAAGGGGGAGTTGTTGGGTTACGGGTATAGGGTGGATACGTGAGTTTGAGTAGGGTAATCATTGCTCGGCACAACATTGAGGGCCGAAGGGCCTGTTCTGTGCTGTACTGTTCTAAATTCTAAATTCTAAATTATTCTCAGTATGGTCACTGGGCATAACCAGACACCTGTTTTTTTTTTGTTGAACATTATTCTCACATGACTACTGCCAAAGAAACAGAAAACTTCCACTTTCAGGAGGTTCCCAAGTGTTTCGCAGCCCAAGGATTATTTTGCAGTCCAGTGAAATATTAGAGCCAATTTGCCGAGTGTAAAGTTCACCCCAGCAAATGACCGGTTCAGTCATCTCTTGCTGGTGGTACTGGTTGAAAGGGCAACATCAGTCAGCATACCACTGGACCTCTCAATCAGCAAGAGCTCTCACAACACTGAATCATTGCAAGGAGAACAAGATACGACAAATCCATCCGGGTAAACTTCAAAGTCTATTTTGCATTTAAATACATTATTTTTGGCACCTTTTTTCTCAGTGGAATGCTAAGCTGTGGTTAGATCCACAGGGGATGAAGAATGATTTGGAAGGGCAACTGAGCCCAAGACTCTGAATGAGCTTAATTAACATTGATGAAAATAGTAATTAATCTGAAGGACTTCAGAAGTGTTGTAATTTCAAATGTATTTAATGTTAATGCCAGGAATCTGAGTTTGCAGGGACATCTTTTTTGCAACAGGTAATCAAAATATTGAACAGAAATGGATACAAAAAATGTCACTCAGATAAAATTTGATGTTAAGTATTAAAATATTAAGTTTCTTTGATATGATCCTGAATTCCAGCTGCAGTGAAATTCGGCGGAATTCTCCGCTCCCCACGTGGCGTGGGAAGATCGTGGGAGGGCCTCCCGACATTTTTCATGCCCCCCTGGCGCTCCCAGCGATTCTCTCCCCCCCTCCCCCCCCGCTCACGGCGAACGGCGATTCTCCAAGCCCGATGGGCCATGCGGCCGGCCCTTCACGCCCGTTTCAACACACCAGCAACCACACCTGGCCGCTGCATTCGTGAAACGGGCACCAGATGCCTGTTTGGGGCATCTAGGGGCCCGATTGGCACGGGAGCACCATGACTGTGCTCGGGAGGAGACAGGTGATCGGTGCCCACCGATCGTCGGGTCAGCGTCCAAAACAGACGCACTCTTTCCCCTCCGCCGCCCGGCAAGATCAAGCCGCCACGTCTTGCCGGGCAGCTGAGGAGAAAGACGGCCACCACGCATGCGCGGTACGCGCCGTCTGTGCGATGAAGTCAACCGCGCATGCGCGGGTTGGACCCGGCAACCCGCGCATGCGCGGATGACTTCACATTCTCGGCGTGACGAGGTCACTGCCGAGAAAGACGGAGGCCCGCTCCTAGCCCCCCAGGTGGGGGTGAATTAGGTGCGGGGAGCGGGCTCCGAGGCCGTCGTGAACCTCGGCCGAGTTCACAACGGCCTTCACGAATTCGGCCCCCTGCGGAGAATTCCGCCCATTATCTTTGACATCTGAAAACTCACTTTACAAGGTTTACTGATTTATATTCCTTTCATGAATTTCCATCGTTGAGGGAGGTGGCTGGAGTTGGGAGAATTTCTGGCTCAGCCTGCCTACCTTAGGAGCAAGTACCAAGAAAGACTGGATTTTCATGCTGTAGGTGGGGTAACAGCTGGAGTCTACCCAGATAACCTGGGGAAAAGTTCAGAGGCTGGTAATAAAGCAGGCTATTTAAGAGGAGTACCTTGGTGCTATGAGACTTCATTCCAGTTCTCATGAGAAAGGTGACGCCCTCTAGCTCTCACCGCTCACACTCCCCATGCCCCAATCATGCCACTGCCTATTGCCAGTTTATGCCTCCCCCCCCATGTGAAGCTGTGGCACTTTCATGGCCATAATTGGGCTTCTCTGTGAGCCCAGAAATCCATTACAATGATGAAACAGCTATGTCGAGGAAAAAGATTGCTTGACTGAAAGCTCCGGCTCTTGGATCTCTTCTGTCAATTGCACAGCATTAATTTACACTTGATCAAGGTTTCAACTCCAGCAATTTCTGCTATTGATAATTTAAAAGGATGAATGACACCTCTTTATTAGCCAGCAGTAAAAAGGATTTATTTTTAAGAAAGTGGACATTTATCCATTTTTTCTTTCTTTTTCAAAATACTTTTTTTAATCCTGTTGATGTTTTTGGGTTAATTGATGCTATAAGTCAATCGTAGGTGAATGGATATGGAAATGCCATATGTTTAGCATGGGGAGTGGGTAGGGGCATTTCGAGGCATGGGAAGCATGAGGTGGATCTTTTGACATTACCTTCAAAGGGTTCCCGCATGCAAACTATAGTTCACAATGCCTCGAGGTGCCTCGAGGTGGGAGTGACTGAAAAGCTGGGCCGACATCCATGAAAATCGTTGAGTGCTGGAACATGCCTGTTCCCAGAATGGGACCAGCTAATTCCGGAATGCCAAATGTGGGCACGCAACAGAACAAACACACACCCTTGAAAAGGAACCCCCAAAGATCAGAGACCCTGGGAATGGGATTAGGAATACTGGAAATCGGGCGCCGGCCACCATCTTCAGCCATCTAGAGTCTCTCAGTTTATGTGAAAATCCAGCTGCAGTTTTCATTTAAAATAAATATTTGATGTTGAATGTTGTGAAATGAAGACAGCTGAAGGTATTAAAGGTAGAAATAACTGATTTTTTTTTTGTTCATTCTCATGTTATGGGTGTTGAAGGCAAAGCCGGCTTTTATTGCTCCTCTCTTTCTGCTTGAGGTGATTTTCTTGAAGTGCTGATAACATGGTGACACAATGCAGTGTCTTTCTCGGTCTCTTATTTCAACAAGAAATTGGGTCAGCTCCCCAATTACTGAAATAGCAACCCATTCCCTCCCACTATCTATTCAGAAGGTGTCGTTAGTGCCTTTTGAAGCAATTTATTTCAAAACTCTTCCTCAAAATCTATCTTACAGTAAGTGCTACATCAGCTGAGTAGCACGGTGGCACAGTGGTTAGCACTGTTGCTTCACAGCGCCCGGGGCCTCGGGTTTGATTCCCGGTCTGGGTCACTGCCTATGCGGAGTCGGCACGTTCTGCCCATTTCTGGGTGGGTTTCCTCCGGATGCACTGGTTTCCTCCCACAAGTCCCGAAATGGATATTCTGAATTCTCCCTCTGTGTACCCAAACAGGCGCCGGAGTGTGGCGACTGGGAGCTTTTCACAGTAACTTCATTGCAGTGTTAATGTCAGCCTACTTGTGGCAATAATAAAGATTATTATTATAAGTAGTAAATTGCCTTTAATTTAAAAAAAAGAAAAATTGAATAGAAACAATAAAACAATTGCGCTCAAGATCCACTCATCACAGATTAGGGTCTTGTTCATTTTGAAATAGCCAAGCTGTTGATGCTCTCTTAATCATTCAAGAAATGTTCCTGTTGGCTTCTTCAGATAAGCACAGAGGACATCGCTGCAGGAATTGTCCAGGACCCTGGCCATAGCCCAACTGCATTCAGCTGCTGATTAATGACTTTTAGGTGGAAGGTTTGAGGTGAAACTATTTACTGATAATTGCAGCTTTCAGTTCCATTCACGATGCCACACGTCATAAAAATGTTCCTGCCCTCATGCAGCGAAACATGGACAATCTGACTTTGGACAAGTAAGTGACATGTAATATTAGTGCCAACCAAGTGCCAGGCAATGAGCAGTTTCATCAAGTCCAGCCACCCCGCAGTGACGTTCAGAGGCATTACCGTCACCATTGCTTTTCCCAGGGCATCGGGGCAAGGGCAAATAATGCCAGCCTTACCACTGATACCTCTTTCCCAAAAATAATTTAAAATAATTCATGCTAAATACGTATAGTCAGGGTATAGCCTGCAGCTTCTCATCCTTCTGTGTCTTAGTTTGGCTGTTGGTACCATTTATTCTAAACCCAGTTGATGCCACAATCTGTATCAAACTTGGTTTTAGGTTTTACTGCAAACTTGCCAAATTTTTCAATAGGACTTGATTTTGAAGAAACTATAAAGACACAAACGACTTGATAGATTTATTGACTGTCTTACTCTTCATACTGAAAGGCTGACTTGGAGAAATATTTTGACATTGTCAGTGATGCATGCTACAGTTTGCCACGGTTGATAAGTCACATGATCTCAATGCTTCTTTTTTGCCTGACAGTGTTGGATGTATTAAATTTCTGGGGAGGCCCCCAGTGGCTCGCAAGGTAGATGCCTAATCTGCGATGACAATGATCATAGAAAGCAGACAGGAAAACAGGAGGAGTGCTGCATCAAATGGTATCCACTGAAGAGCTACAATCATTGACCAGATGAAGTTTCAGCTTCATAATGGCCTCGATGGTGTCTTGCAATGGAGACAAATAACTAAACGCAAGAATAGATCAAGCAACACGTGATTTCAAACTACCCAAGATGATTTTGAACAGTAAATAGCTTTCCATAAAAACAAAGATTAGGTTCTGCAAAGCAAAATGTGCAACTCAAAATGTGCTCGCCACTCTACTTTTATAGCATACACTGGATGGATTTTGTTCCCAACACTGAACTAATACAATGCTCAGAACAGCCTTCAGATTCATCTGTCATCTGTAATAGATGGCTCAACTGGCTTAGTCGTTGTCATCTGATCTCTGTCATTGTGGCCTGCCCACCAGTTCATACAATGAGCCCTTACTGGAGGAAGTGGTAAAGGATTACTCAAGATGAAACCAGTGCCAGGTTGTCACAATGGAAATCTACTGGTCAGTGGACACTGGCATGACACAAGAATATTGGCTGCGGACAGGAGAGAATGAAGTTCGTCAGCTCCTTCTTGATCACGAAGATGCAGGGACTACTAAGTCTAAGTAATTGACCATTATCGTTTTAGAATCAATCCTGCAATATAAAGAGGGTGGATTCCAAAGCACAGGAAAGCCTCCGCTTTCACTGCACAATCGCTGTTGTCATATAGGTAGCCAGAAATGGCAGCCATGGTTCTCTCCCAAGTCAGAAGGCTGTAGGTTCAACTCCGCTTGAGCATGAGCATATAAGTCCAGACTGAGACTTCAGCACAGTATTGAGGGAATGTTGCACTGATGGAGTTGGGAGTTTTTTGGATTGTCAGATTAGCTGGTCAGTGAGCACAGATCCTTAAAGGGCCAAGTTAATCTCACAAGACTGTAATCATTGACCTGCATGACAACACCTCAACGGCACTGCACTGGACGTGAAGCACCATGGGATGCCCAAGCTCAACGACGCAATATAAATATCAATCTTTATTTCCTTATTAAGTACACCCTTTGAAGATGTGACTCATGGTACACTCGAACCGCAACCTTTTAGGCCAGAAGTGTTATTTTAATGACTGACCCTGAGATTAGACCACCTCTTCAGTCAATTGCATTGTTGGTAATTGTGCATCACGTTTCATACACTGCTTGCAGAAGAATAAAAGGGAATTGTTTGGTGGAGACTGAGAAGCTATAATGAATGTTCATTTACATTAAATACTTCTTCTGTCTACTACTTCTGTGTATGTTGTTTGTTTTTTTAATTGCATGGCAGTTAGCCCTTGTGGCGTCTTTGGAGACAACTGACTGGAAAAAGATGGTGAAGACATACACCAGGGATTGAATTAATCTCAGCAGGGCCGTAATCATTGACCAGATTAATCTTCAGCTTCATTGTGGTCTCGATGGTGCCTTGCAATGAAGACTCCTCCAGACCAACATGGATGACACGATCCACTATTTGCTATTTAAAGACAAAATGTATTTCAACACTGACAGAAGAGAAAACTGCAAAACAATGCACAGGCTGTTCCGGGGAAAAAAGTCCTATTCGGGTTTTTTGCCTTTTTGTTGCACACAGACCCAGTAATACCAGAGCCCATAAGACAGAATTACAGCTATTCATCCCATCAAGTCTGCACTACCATTCAATCATGGCTGATGTGATGCTTTGTTTGCAACACTTCTCATGGTACTGTTGCTGTTATTTTTATGTGGGACTGTTCACAAAAGATTACTGAGCTTTCTCGAGAATTCAGTGTTTCACTGTCCCATGTTTACACGTGGATTGTGTGTACACAAGAACTGAGCTTGCTGATTTATCAATTTTGTTCTCTTTAAAACGCGGTCTTCAATCTATAAAGAAATGTACTTGAACAGCATCAACTGCATTATTGATAGGTGGGATCGTACTTTCAACAATCCTACAACTCTTGTACTCATAAGAATAGTTGTGAAGTTCTAATCCTGTAGAAATTGGGAAGTGATTGCTGCTGATTGCACACATAGAAACAGAAAATAGGAGCAGGAGAAGGCCAGTTGGCCCCTCTAGCCTGCTCTGCTGTTCATTATGATCATCCAACTCAGTAACCTGTTCCAGCTTTCCCCTTCATATTCTTTGATCCTTTAGGCCTTAAAAGCTAGATCTAACTCCTTCCTGTAAACATACTGGGCTGGATTCTTCCACCCTGCCTGTCACAAGATCGCCACAGGCTGGAGATGAACCATTGTAAAGGTTCCATTGGATGGGAATTTCAGGTCACAGCTGGAGAATGCCGACCACAATGTTTTGCTCGCAACGTCTTTCTGTGGTAGCAAATTCCCCAGGCTCAGCACTCTCTGTGTGAAGAAAGTTCTCATCATCTCAGTCCAAAATGGTCTACACCAGGGGTGGGCAAACTTTTCCGTGCAAGGGCCACATTCAGAAATTCACAATTCACAAAGGGCCGCATAGTATATTAAGTAAAATAATTACTTCACCCGGTTATGATTCTGGGCGCCTCATATAGAACATAGAACAGTACAGCACAGAACAGGCCCTTCGGCCCTCGACTTTGTGCCGAGCAATGATCACCCTACTCAAGTCAACGTATTCACCCTATACCAGTAAGTAACCCAACAGCCCCCCCCATTAACCTTAAAAAAAAATTTTTTTTTTTAAAGTTTTTAAAAAAAAGTTTTTTTTTAATGACTTGGTGGGCCGCAGAAATACCTTTGGTGGGCCGCATGCGGCCCGCGGGCCGTAGTTTGCCCACCCCTGGTCTACACGTATCCTCAGACTGTGACTCCTGGTCTGGACACCCTCGCCATTGGGAACGCCCTTCCTCCACCATGTTAGAATTTTATAGGTTTCTAGACGTCCACCATCATCCTTTTAAATTCCAGCGAATATAATCCTAACTGACTCAGTCTCTCCTCAGACATCAGACCCGCCATCCCAGGAAGTCTGGTCAACCTTTGCAACACTCCCTCTGGAGCAAGAACATCCTCAGATCCCAAGCTTCTTGGAAATGATACTTCTTCCAACACTCCCAATTCCCTATGTCTCTACAAGTTATGTCGCCCCGTCCTGACATCATTGGTATTTGTTCAAATTTGAAGAAAAGTTTGTTGAATCCTGTATCACTTTGGTCATCTCTGCATCTGACTATGACAATGACATGCGCCCATCTGAATACCAGAGATTACCGCTTGGTTTCTGGGCCATTAACAAGGCAGATAATTTACAATCTGTTCCTGGAATTCGAAAACAAAGGATTTTTACTTTTGCATCAGGAAATAATCAATGCCGCAAACAACTTGTATTTGGATGATGCCTTGAATGTGGTGAAGTCCTCCAAGGCCACAAGCGCATAATTGGACAAACATTGACAGCAAGCCAAAGGAGCAAATACTCAGATAGGTGACCAAAAGCTGGGTCAAGACAGATCGGTTTTATGGAGGGTGGTAATGGAGGAAAGGAAGGTGGAGAAGATGAGCATCATGATGACACGAAATGTTTCCCCACTGAGTCTGTTTCGATGCACACTTGATGTCACCTCTGCTCATGCAAAAATGTAGATTTTGTGGAACCATTTACCAGACAGGAATGAAAACCGTCTTAACTGTTTGCCTATAATCGCCGACATTTGTCATCTCTATTTTGTCAGAAAACGCAGTTATGCACCCCATTGCAAGTTCTCCAAGTTGTTTGAAAGTTATCATCTGTAAAAAGTGTTTATGTTTAAATTATGACTTCAATCAATAAAGTGAATGGAAAAACAGAGGGCTTCTTAGCCGAACATAATTGTGAAAAAGCAGTTGGTGAAAGTTTCTGTTTCCGAGCAGGTAAACTAACCACTCTGTAAGACTTGCCAGGTGAGACTGTGGCATTAACACTGAGGCATAACCCTTCCACAATCACAAAGGGAAAGTCATTTGCCAAGTTGTTTAAAATTAATATAAACATTCAATATAAATTTGTGGTCTCCACAAATCTCTCTTCCAAGTATTGATTTATGGAATCTGGAACTAATTACTGCAATGAAATAGTTCCATTTTCTGTGGTTGTCTGCAGTTTTTTTTCATGAGTATTACATTACCCTGGCCTTAATTTTTACTTGATTACACTCTGTGAAGAACCTTGAGACACTATAAAGATGCTGAGTAAAAGTCAGTTGATATTACATTATTCACTGGTTACAATTCTAGCAGTACAGCAAGTCACGTTGTGGACAGTAAGACATAGGGGAAGTAGGCCATTCAGCCCATCGAGCCTGCTATGCCATTCGAAGAGATTATGACTGAACTGATGGAATAATCCTCAACTCCATTTTCCCACCTTATCCCAACAACCCTCATTAAAAATGTCTCTATCTAGTATTGAACTTTTTAGCATTGGATTCCTTTCCATGGTTGAAATCAAAAATCTTGAGCAAAGCTACATGTCCAAGTCTAGCCCTGCGGCAACTGACCCTCCATCGATGTGAGGGGAGTCACCATAACTTCTCAATTACATTTATTTCACTTTTATCAATAGAGTTGGCATATCTAAAAATGTAAATAACCCAAGCTTTAGACATTTTGCTTTTACGTTATTTTTCCCCCAATCTTATTTCCCTTCAAGCAGATGCTCCTCTTGGGGTAAGGTTCCACAAAGACTGGAAATCCTGGTAGTAGCCTTCACAAGTTCCTTCTGCATGATGCCAGAGGCAGGTGAGTGTTGGCAAGCTGTTGGTGGAACTAGATGACCCTGATCCCACCCCCAGCCAATTATCAACAGGTGTCACTACATATGGGGTGGCACGGTGGCACAGTGCACAATCTCCTGGGAGGCAACCTGCGCCTCAGCTGGTGCGCTAAAGGGCGACTGGCTTTCTCCCCATGTTCACAGAATGTTCCCCTCGAGGACTCGATGGGCCGAATGGCCTCCTTCTGCGCTGTAAATTCTATGTTGCAGCTGGCTCACCACCTCACCCATTGAGAGTAACTCAAATTGTGTCTGCAACTTCTTCCTACTCGCCAGCAACTTCGATGTGGGGGCAACTGATGGCCCACCTCAAGGATGGAATCCACCAGCCTCTGCTGCTCCACCTTCCCAGTATTTTTCTGGTGTGACTTGCAGGAGATATCTCCCCACTAATGACCACCTTCAGGACCTCCCACAACATAGAAGGAGAGATAGACTCATAGACTCCCCAAATGAGGAGGATGCACGTTCGCAAAATCCTTAGTCTGCCAGCAACGCTGTGTCTAATCTCCATGGCAGGTAGTGAGGGGGATCCGGCTCTAATACAAATCCTCAAAAGGTGGAACATAGTCTGAGATCACAATTGCTGAATAGCCCTCCCTCTTCACCCCAGGAAGGAGGGACCTACCACCACAAAAATGTCAATCCAAACCTGATGGACATGGGAGAAAAAAGAATAATCGTTATCACTCGGATGCAAAAACTGCCAAGGGTCTCCCCACCCCCAATCTGTTTCGTAAATGCCAAGAATGCCTTTGCCACCCCCGATGGGATCAGATACTTTGGTCCAGATCAGCCCAACCCAGGGTCCAAAACACATTTTGTGCTCCCGTAAAATTAGCAGGTGTGAGGCCAAGACAGGAATAGAAACCAGTCACTTGGTAATAGCAGCCATCTCATCCCAATTTGGCGCATATATAGAACATAGAACATAGAACAGTACAGCACAGAACAGGCCCTTCGGCCCTCGATGTTGTGCCGAGCCATGATCACCCTACTCAAACCCACGTATCCACCCTATACCCGTAACCCAACAACCCCCCCCCCCCACCTTACTTTTTAGGACACTATGGGCAATTTAGCATGGCCAATCCACCTAACCCGCACATCTTTGGACTGTGGGAGGAAACCGGAGCACCCGGAGGAAACTCACGCACACACGGGGAGGACGTGCAGACTCCGCACAGACAGTGACCCAGCCGGGAATCGAACCTGGGACCCTGGAGCTGTGAAGCATTTATGCTGACCAACATGCTACCGTAACTAGAACCACCAACTTTCCCCCCAAAGAACCACTGTCTGCTAAGATCTTATCCGCCAAAAAAGGAGCCCTTACATTCATCAAAAATATCACCACCCCCCCTCCCCCCCCCCCTCCCCCCCTCCCCCCCCCCCTCCCCCCCTCCCACCACTCCCCGGGCCATACCATTAGAATAGAATAGAACAGTACAGCACAGAACAGGCCCTTCGGCCCTCGATGTTGTGCCGAGCAATGATCACCCTACTTAACCACGTAACCCGTATACCCGTAACCCAACAATCCCCCCATTAACCTTACACTACGGGCAATTTAGCATGGCCAATCCACCTAACCCGCACATCTTTGGACTGTGGGAGGAAACCGGAGCACCCGGAGGAAACCCACGCACACACGGGGAGGATGTGCAGACTCCACACAGACAGTGACCCAGCCGGGAATCGAACCTGGGACCCTGGAGCTGTGAAGCATTGATGCTAACCACCATGCTACCGTGAGGCCCCTTGTACCATTGAACCCCAAGTGAAATGCCTGTCCTCGCCATCCCTTCCGTAGCCTTGCCTGGTCCCTGACCCCCAAATTAGTCTCCTGCAGAAACACCACTTCAGCATTCAAACTCTTCAGGTGAGCAAATATCCTCCATGTTTTCAATTCTCTTACATTCCAAGTGACCAACCGAATTGGGGGCCTTCTACACGTGCCGCCCCCTCCCCCCAACTCCCCGCAACACTGCCTCAGCCATTTCCACCAAACGGGGCAATCCAACAACTACTAAAGAGTAGAAGCACCAGGCCCACCCGAGATGGTCACCAAACCCACCCCGACCAAGACAAAGGAACGAAAAAACTGGAGTCACCGTCAGAAAATTATCCCGACCCTCCCTCCCGCCTCCCAACAGTACCCCATCCCCCCAAAAAAATCAAACAATCAAATGGCAAACGAAGACCCCGAGCCCCTACCTCAATTACCCCGACCCCAAACTAAACAAAAGCACTAAGCTCATTCTCTAAAACTAGACTAAAATAATGAGCTGCAGCTACCCCCACCATTCCACTCCCGTGAGCTAACTTTTCAGCCAGCAGGGTGACCCCCTCCCAGAGTGGAATTGTAAATAGCCACAACCACTAGCCTCTCCCACCCAAATCCAACTTTAATGACCAAAGAAAAAACACCCATCCCACACAAGAACAAGAAAATACAAACTTTCCCAAGAAACCCCAACAAATCCCCATAACCATATGACCTCCCCTAGATACAAAGACCTTGTGAAAATTACAATTAACTCAACCCCCAGCCCATGCTTCTTAACAAAAGCATTTGCCTCCTCCAGCGCACTGAAATATTCGCCCCTTGCATCAAACGTCCTTCTGAGACATGCAGGGTATACCACTCCAACTTGAACTCCACTCTTATACAATGCGGCCGTGGACTTGTAAAACAATGTCCGCTTTTTAGACAGCTCTGTGCCCACATCTTGATACAGCCTGATAGCGTGGCCCTCTCATTTTTAGTCCTGATGATCCTTCGTCCACCTCCTCCTGATAGCTACGGAACCTCATGATGATTGCCCATAGTGGTTTGCCAGGATTGGGCGTCCGCCTGAGAGACCAGTGGGCTCGATCCAGCTTGGGAGGGAACATCAATCCATCCTCCCCCACTATCGTCCAAAACATCTTTGAGACCGAATCTGTCGGATTTGGGCCTTTCTTCTCTCCAGCAGCCCCACAATTCTAAGATTCCGTCTCCTAGAGCGATTCTCCAGATCAGCCACCTGGACCCTTAGTGCTTTACCATCATCGGCCAACAGTGCCATCTCAGCTTCCAAAGATGTCTCTGGCTCGAGAGAGAGAGAGAGAGAGAGAGAGAGAGAGAGCTGCCTCTACACCCTGTTCGCCACGCCATACACCTTTACTGCCTCCTCAGCCTTCTGCAATACCGACCAAATAGGAGCTCTGGCCTCTTCTATTGACATGTGGAGGTCCTTGGAGACAGCGTGCCACTGCTTCTGCTTTTCTGTTGCCAAGATGCCTGTAAGCATCTCGGCCGTCAGTGGAATGGCCAGAATCACGGTAGTGGCCTCCGCCATTCGAAAAACCTTGGGAGGGTTCCGAATCTACCGATGAATTTTTATTTGCAGACTTACTTGTCTTGGACTTGATGGGCATATCTCTTGCATGGGAACCTTATCCCATCAAAATAATCAAAATAATTTTAGCTGACAAAAGCCCCAAACAATTGGGCAGAAAGGGCAAAGATATACTACCCTGGCGGGAGCTACCTCGTGTGCAACTACTCCCCACATGCCGCCACTGGAAGTTCTCCTATTCAGCCAATACTTATGTGTGTGTGTGGGTGGCCCAGGAATGTTTGCCGGATTGTTTCATGGCTAGCCTTTTATTACATAGAACATATTTTGATTTTTCTGTAACTAGCAGAACATCCTGTACCATAGGAGCAGCCTAGGACACAACTTTGCACCTTTCATGCCTGATATTGTGAGGTGTTTTGTTGGCTTCAAATATATTTACCTGGGCATTCATGGAAAAACACAAGGTAAGAGTAGCCAAAACATATGTTTGCTCCTTTAGCTGAGGGAGAAACTCTCACGTCCAAGGCAAAACTTTATTGATGCTAGACCCGTGCCAAGAAAGTTGAAATGAAATGAAAATGGCTTATTGTCACGAGTAGGCTTCAATGAAGTTACTGTGAAAAGCCCCTAGTCGCCACATTCCGGCGCCTGTTCGGGGAGGCTGTTACGGGAATCGAACCGTGCTGCTGGCCTGCTTGGTCTGCTTTCAAAGCCAGCGATTAGCCCTGTGAGCTAAACAGCCCCTGTTCAGTGTTCATCCCTCCATCTCACTTTTTAAGGCAAATCTCTACAACCCCCTATTCTGGGCTGGTTTAGCACAGTGGGATAAACAGCTGGCTTGTAATGCAAAATAAAGTTCAAAGTTCAGTGTTGTGCTAAGCGAATGGATCCTAACCCCCCAACCCCCCCCTCCCCAGACATCATTACGTTAAAACAAACCCCTATCTGCCTGTTTGGATGGACACACAAGACATGAAAGGCACTACTTAAAGAGAAGCAGGGAGTTTTCCTGGTCTACTTTTTATTCCCTTCAGTGGATCACCGCAATCAAAAAACTGGGCATTCCCCTCACTTGATGTTTGTGGGATAACGATGCAAGAACATTCCAACATAATAATCACAAACTTCCAAAAGGGCTTTGCAATATCCTGCGAAAGCTGCCATATAAATTACACTTGTTCATTTCATTCAGTTTTCAGATTCCATTGAATATTGCATTTTTAAAACCCTCTTGTTACTCAGCATGATTTGCTTTGGGAACGCAACTGATGCCTTACAAATCTTGGTTACAATATATTTAAAGTATTATGTTTCCACTGTCTGTGTGGAGTTTGCACATTCTCCCCGTGTCTGCGTGGGTTTCGCCCCCACAACCCAAAAATGTGCAGAGTAGGTGGATTGGCCACGCTAAATTGCCCCTTAATTGGAAAAAATAATTGGGTAATCTAAATTTATATAAAAAAAAACAAAAAAAAAAAGTATTATGTTTCTACATCCATTTATTTCTCGTAATATATATTCTGGAGAAGTGTCGGAACACTTATGAGAAGAGCCAATATACACCATCGAAACATTATTTCCATCAAGATTTGCATTCATTTCAATGAACAGTTTAAATGTTTTGAATTAGAAAGTAGTAAAATGGAGTTTGCACGTCAAACAATGGGAATTTGCAAAGGCGACAAACCCCCCCCCCCCCCTTACCTCCCCACCCATACCATGAGGCAGCACACTAAGCTCAGGGTTGGTAGTGCTGGCAAGCAATTTTTTATAAAGTCTCGAGTGAATTCATGAGGCCAAGACAATCACTCGCACATTAATCAAGCTTTTGACTCTCCTCTGCTGAAAATCAATTGTTCATTACTGTAGTCCGATTTCTTGGCAACATCAGGAATTCATATAATGTTTCATAGACACATAAGTGCAACTCATTAACTTTTATTTGCACTCTGATCCTATCTCTGCACCTCACTTTTTAAGGCACATCTCTACAACCCCCTATTCTGGGCTGGTTTAGCACAGTGGGATAAACAGCTGGCTTGTAATGCAAAACAAAGCCTGCAGCGCGGGTTCAAGCAAAACAATGCCAGCAACGCGGGTTCAATTCCCATACCGGCCTCCCCGAACAGGCGCTGGAATGTGGCGACTAGGGACTTTTCACAGTAACTTCATTGAAGCCTACTTGTGACAATAAGCGATTATCATTATTATCTTGTGGCTTCTGTTGTGTCCTGAAGCAATGCTCAACATGGACAAGGAGTCTGGCCCCAGCCCTTAACTGGCACCACAGGAGTTGCACAAGATCAGTCCAGAGACGGCTGTATGAATAAACCTGTCAAGGAAATATCCAATTGCGCACTCTGCTTTCCGAAGTACTTATGCTAAAATTGGGAACGCGAGAGATTATGGGGAGGATCCTTACCCAAAGCACTTGAGCAGCTCCACCATCATGTCACTTCACCAAAACTTCTAGTTGCATGAAGTTTGACTGAGGAATAACTAAGTAGCAGTTACACAAAGCTACATATGCCAAAGTCACAGTTAAGGCAAAAATAGTGTTGTTATGCTTGAGAAGAATCTGTACCACATGGCTGAATAATGAAGCTTCTGGAGCTTCCAGTGTCCAATGAGTCATGACGTACTTCATACACATTCTTGAATTGATTCCACAAAGGAAAAGTGTTTGATAGGAGAGTGATGCAATATTTTTTAAATGTTGCAATGACTTTGGAGCCTGGTCAAAGGTCCCTTTGATGTATTTCTCAACAAAATGGGATGAAAAATAAGTTGAAGCAAGCTGCTCTGTAGCCACACCATGGATGATTTTTGTTCAAATAAAAAGCACCAGAAATGATTCTCTTCCAGAAAATGGATGGTTTCAACAAAGGGCAGATGATTAGAGTTTTGGGTTTTGGGTGGCACAGTGGTCAGCCCAGCGCCAGGGACCCGAGTTCGATTCCAACCTCGGGTGCCTGTCTGTATGGAGTTTGCACATTCTCCTCGTGTCTGCATGTGGTTCCTCTGGGTGCTCCAGTTTCCTCCCACAGTGACAAAATGTGCAGGTTAGGTGGATTGGCCACGATGAATGCGCGGGGTTACGGTAATAGGGCAGAGGTAGAGTGCTCTTTTGGAAAGTTGGTGCACTCTTGATAGGCCAAATGGCCTCATTCTACACTGTAGGGATTCGACGAACAAATTTAAATTGCATTTTATTTTTTGATCTGCCTCGTGCACGGTGTCCTTAATTAACTTTCAAATGGTTTTGAAGATATAAAACAGATTTTAGAAAGCAGAAACAAAGCATAGTCTTACAAATGTACAAATAAACACAGCTGCACAGCAAATAACTCTGGTGCCTAGTTCATTGTTCCAAAGATGTTTTGTTATGCATCTATTGGAATTGTGCATTCTGCTGCCACATGTATTTATTCTCAAAAGCAAACATGCAAAATTTGCACATATGTCTGGTTTCCATCATTTGTGTCAGCACACAACTCAAGCACTTCAGATAATTCTCAGTTGGCAATGTAAGCTGTTCCACTTCAACTTGCATAGCGGACTTAATCTGCATTAAATCTGAATTTAAATACACGCATATGGATACCCTTTATTCAATTTGATCCTCCAATGCAGCTTTGGAAGCAAAGGAAATGAAATGGAATGTCTATTTTTTTGTCACTAATACATTAGTGAGTAGGCACGGGAAATTTATGGGGGTGTCGCCAGGACTGAAAAAATGCAGCTATGAGAAAAAACTCATAGAGCGCTTGTCCTCTTTAGAACAGAGGAGCCTGAAGAGAGATTATATTGATGTTATAACCTGCCTTCTTTCCACTGGCTGGGGACTAATGGCAATCCCACAATCCTTTGGGCGTATGAGCTTCCCCAATGAGGGGGGGTGGGGGGGGGGGGGGGGGCGGAGAAATCATTAGCAGATTCCCTGCATAAATAAAGCTGGCCAGTTTGGAAACAGCTAGAGAGGAGTGAGCAGCAAGGGAAGTTGCTGCTGCTGCTGCTGCTGCTGCTGCTGCTGCTGCTGCTGCTGCTGCTGCTGCTGCTGCTGCTGTTGCTGCTGCTGTTGCTGCTGCTGCTGCTGCTGCTGCTGCTGCTGCTGCTGTTGCTGCTGTTGCTGCTGCTGCTGCTGCTGCTGCTGCTGCTGCTGCTGCTGCTGCGTATATATATGTTATTGTACATAAATGTTATTTCTTTCTATCCTTCAACTCATGCTGGATTCTTCACAAAACTGGCGATGAGGGTTAAAGTGGATAGCTGTCTACGTTGCTGAAGCCACCTCCCTGGATTTCTGTTGGATACAGGTTGGAAGTTGTTTTCTATTACACCATGCCTCTGTATGGACGTTTGGATGTTTTTGATGCTGCGCTGGAAAGTTGGAACCGGTACCCACAACGGATGCGTTACTATTTCCGGGCAAACAACATCACCGAAAACAAACACCAGGTGGTTATTTTGCACACTGCCTGCGGCCCGCATACGTTTGGGGTGATTAGGAGCCTTATGTACCCAGCCGCGCCGGACACCAAGGCGTTTGATGAACTTGTGAACTTAGTGGGGCAACATTTTAACCCACGATAGACCAGCGTTACCAGTTTGAGAGGAACCCAGGAGAATCCCTTGCAGAGTTTTTATCCAGGCTATGCAGGATTGCGGAGTACTGTGACTATGGTGAGACCTTGTCAGAAAGGTTACGCGACCGTTGGTTTGCGGTGTTAACAATGCGGTCACCCAGAGAAAGTTGTTAGCTGAGCCAACATTGACTTTTCAACAGGCCATTCGAATAGTATGGTACCGAGAGAGCGCAGAATGGGGAGTGCAGGAGCTACAGGGAATGGAGGTGCACGCCTTGGGGTGCAATCCCTTCCGTCCGAAAGCGACCCCCCGCACCCCTGCGGTACCTTGGGCGAGGCAACGTCCGGATCGACGCCAGTGGCCGTCGGACATTCCTCCCCAAAGGGAGCCTTCTTCAGAACCAATGGATGAGGAGCCATGTCCGTGTCAGCCTTGTGGCCACCGACCCCATCGAGGAAACCGGTCCTCGGGGTGCCAGAGGCGCCGTCGTTCCGACAGAAACTAGGGCCATACCTTCTATTTGTATGAACCTGCGGCGACTACTCCTGAGGACGTGGAGACGGAGGATGACTGCCTGCAGCTGCATTGTGTGGCAGCTCCCCGTGTGGTCCCCATTGAGGTGACAGGACGTGTCAATGGTCTCCCGCTTGAGATGGAGTTGGACACTGGCACAGCAGTCTCCGTGATTGCCCAGAGGACATTCGACATCATCAAGCAGGGTATACAGACCCCTTACATTAACCGACACACAGGCCAGGTTGGCCACCTACACGGGGGAACCATTGGACATTGCAGGAACTACTATGACCCCTGATGTTTATGGATGCCAAGAGGGGCGTTTCCCACTTATTGTGGTGCGCGGCCACGGGCCCAGCCTGTTGGGTCGGGACTGGTTGCGCCATTTGCGGCTACAGTGGCAGCACATCCTCCAAACAGGTTCTGGAGGGTTGACTGAGGTGCTAGGACGGTACCCAGATGTATTCTTATTTCTTTCTACCCTCCAACTCGTGCTGGATTCTCACAAAAATTGACATGCACAAGATTGAGGGGCCTGGTTAGAGTGGCTGTGAATGGCCTGTCTACTTTGTAGAGAGGTCAATGGCTAGGGAGAGGAGACTTAAAGTGATTGGTAGAAAGATGAAAGGGGAGATAAGGTCTGGAACATACTGCCTGAAAAGGTTATTGCAGGAAAAATCCATCAACCCATTTAAAACATTTCTACATATGCACCTTAAGCGCTGTAACCATTTTTTTGTTCTTCGGATGTGGTTGGGAGGTATGGTTCGGCCAGCGTTTGTTGCCCATCCCTAATTGCCCTTACTACAGGGGGTGGGAGGGGGGGGAAGTTAAGAGTCAACTGCAATATTGTGTGGGCCTGGAGTCACATGTAGGCCAGACCAGGTAAGGACGGCAGATTTCCTTCCCTGAAGGACATGAGTGAACCAGATGGGTTTTTACAACAATCTACAATGGTTTCATCATCATTATTCTTTTAATTCCAGATTTTTATTGAATTCAAATTTCACCATAAGACCATAAGATACAGGAGCAGAATTAGGCCACTCGGCCCATCGAATCTGCTCTGCCATTCAATCAGGGCGTGGTGGGATTCAAACCCGGTATCCCATTACCCTGGCTCTCCGGAGTATGAGTCTAATGACAATACCGCTATGTCACCGCCTTCCTGCAGGACTATGGACCAGATGCAGCAAATGGGGTTAGGCTGGATGGTTCGTTTTTCAGCCGATTCGGGCATTATGGGCAAAGTGGTCTCGTCTTGTGCCATAAACGTACCATGATTCTAATCCATGATTGAACTGAATAAGCATCATTGTCAAAGCACAGACTGTTACAGGAAGAATCCAGTGGGATTTTGTAATTTACCAAATTCCTGCCTCAGTTAATCCCCCCCCCCCTCTTAATGTACGAACAGTGACACAAGCATTTTGTAAGAGGGTGTGGAAGGGGAGGATGTAACCAGTGTTTGTGGCATCACGACCCAGTGGGAGCAGTCTCTGTTCTGAGTCACAGCACTGCGTTCAGCTCCTGCCGTGGAGTCTTCAGCACAAAGATCTCCAGGGCAACACAGTGTGAGAGTGCTGCACTGTTGGTATTGCTCTTTCAGGTGAGACATCACGGCAAAACTCTTCTGTCTCACGGTGACAGTAAAAGATTCCATGTCACTATTTCGGGGAATAGGAACAGGTGGGGTGTGTTCACCCCCATCCCCGCCCCAACGCAATCCTGCGCGCCCTGGCCAATATTTATCCTTCAGCCAACATGTGCTTGCTGTGCATAAATATGCTGCTGCATTTCATGGGCAGCACGGTAGCATTGTGGATAGCACAATGGCTTCACAGCTTCAGGGTCCCAGGTTCGATTCCGGCTTGGGTCACTGTCTGTGCGGAGTCTGCACATCCTCCCCGTGTGTGCGTGGGTTTCCTCCGGGTGCTCCCACAGTCCAAAGATGTGCAGGTTAGGTGAATTGGCAATGATAAATTGCCCTTAGTGTCCAAAATTGCCCTTAGTGTTGGGTGGGGTTACTGGGTTATTGGGATAGGGGGAGGTGTTGACCTTGGGTAGGGTGCTCTTTCCAAGAGCCGGTACAGACTCGATGGGCCGAATGGCCTCCTTCTGCACTGTAAATTCTATGTAAAAAAAAACATTCAAACTGGTTTCTGCTCTTCAGAAAGTGCTTAATTGGCTGTAAAACTCTTTTTGGGATGTCCTGAGGTTGTTCAAGCAAGGTGCTGCAATTCCTTTATAGTGGACAACTCGAGCAGAACTTTGAAGTAGAAGAGCAACAGTTAATCTCCTTGGCATACAAACCCATTCACTCCTTGTGTAAATTTATGAGTTTTGGATGATGAGGTGTGGGTGTGTGTTTGATGTTGGTGCATGAATAAAGAGACAGCTTGAGTCATGACATCCCCATTTAAGTAGCAGAGAAGAAATTTCCGACAAAGAAGTTAAGCATTTCTGGGCTAATATTCCCACAGAGTAATTTCAAGACCGAATTGCCACTTACACCCACTTTTTAAAAAAAAAACAATTGTGCAGGGCAGTGTAAAATTGAGCTCATCGGTACTTTGCGGCATCAGCTACAATAATATACTGTCTCTTCTGGGAGTAAAAATTGAAATGAGAAGCTTAACAAGTGGAAAATTGCTCCAAAGAGTCACATCCCAGAACCATTGGTGGTATGAATTGCTAACGTCTAATACAACTGAGATGTATTTATATTTTAAATTTAATTCTAAAGTTATTTCTGAAGTGACCCAAACTTGAAAGGAAAAATAAATTATTTTCCATTTCTCCTTAATTACGAAGATAGTGCAGCATAACAAAGCTTTCTTTTGCCTTTGGCACTGTCAATCAGCATAGAGAGTATTTGACTGGAGCACCACAGTGATGTTAGAACACTTGTGATGCTAATAATTGCTAACTGACAACTTCAAAGCTAAACAGATGCAAATGTTGCACTACTGTAATCTCAGTAATTGAAAGAGAATTAGAGGATTAGTTTTTGTTTGTTAAATGAATTCAAGTGAAGATCGTTTTTCTCAGTGTTTTCCAATTGAAGTGGTCCTGCTTCCAGCATGGATTGACCAGATATTACTGACTCAGTGAATGAGGTGGCGTAAGGAGGAGGAGGAGGATCTGCCATTCTTACCTGGTCTGGCCTACGTGTTACTGCAGACCCACAGCAATGTGGTGGGCTCTTGAATACCTGCTGAAGTGATCAAGAAAGTGATTCCGTTTTATCAACGCTGTGAAGTGTAAAAGGGATCAAACTCATCAGACCACCTGGCATCGGCCTCAGCACATGAGCCGACAATGACAATCCAACCCGGTCAACATGGCCAAAAGTCCTCCTTACTAACATTGGGCTTGAGCCACAATTATGAGGTCACTCCTACAGATTCTAAGGAATTACTCCGTGAGTACAATTATGTCACTGACACCACCTTCACTGTTGGTGGGGTCATACACAACAGAGGTGGCGGCAAAGTGAGATGCAGTCACGAGGGAGATGTCCTGGGAGTCTCTGGACCCCATGAAGATTTATGCCATCAGGTCAAACATGGGCAAGGAGACCTCCTGTGTGATATCACCTATTTCCACATCCCCACTCCCTCAGCTCATGAATCAGTGCTCCTCCACGTGGAAGAAGAACGGAGGGTGACAAGGGCACAGAACATACTCTGGGTGGGGGAAATAAGTATCTTGAATGCAAATTCATAATGGAGCTAGCAGCCAGTAGGCAGCATTGCTCATTGCTGTAGTCACAGAAGTAACTAAAAAAGGCATAATATTTGCCTTCATTATGAAAAATGAAATGAAATAAAAATTGCTTATTGTCACAAGTAGGCTTCAAATGAAGTTACTGTGAAAAGCCCTTAGTCGCCCATTCCAGCGCCTGTTCGGGGTGCTGGTACGGGAATTGAACCGTGCTGCTGGCCTGCCTTGGTCTGCTTTAAAAGCCAGCTCTTTAGCCCTGTGAGAAACCAGCCCCTTCATAGAATTTACATGTGCAGAAGTGCATTCGGCCCATCGAGTCTGTACCGGCTCTTGGAAAGAGCACCCTACCCAAGCCCACACCTCCACCCTATCCCCATAACCCAGCAATCTCAATTTTGGACACTCAGGGCAATTTAGCGCGGCCAATCCATCTAACCTGCACATCTTTGGACCGTGGGAGGAAACCGGAGCACCCGGAGGAAACCCACGTAGATACGGGCAGAACGTGCAGACTCCGCATAGATAGTGACCCAAGCCGGGATTCGAAACTGGGACCCTGGAGCTGTGAAGCAACTGTGATAACCACTGTGTTACCGTGCTGCCAACTAGTTATCTCCGACTAGTGATCTTAAGTAGCAAGATGAGGCAATTAAAAAGACAATTTTTTCACTGAACGCCCTTCCATTTACAACATTCAGAAACTGACAGTGCATGTACTTCATTGAAAAATGATTGGATTCATTCAGACTGCTCAGGCTTTCCACAGAATTATTTTCTTCCTGTTCAGTAATTCCTTTCACTCATCCAAAGTGGAATATTGTCTGCTATTTCAAACTCATATTTCAGCTCTGCTGATGATCTAATTTAGGAAGGACACAGTCTGGACATGAACATTTCGGGCCTAAATCCCATTGCTCAGTTCCCAGTATGTGCTACTCAGTTGATATCATGGCTCTGTGGCTCTGATAAACAGATTCTCTGAGCCTGATTTTCCGTTTTGCCGGCAGTGCACCCATGCCCGGGGATTTCCCGACGGTGCGGGCTGCCCACAATTGGAAAACCATTGTCTGGCTGGCGGGACGGGGAATCCCGCTGCCAGTGGGGCCGGGGGGGGGGCGTGCGATTCGGCATGTCGGAAATTTGTTCCATTTATCTGCACTGACCACACACAACACCGTTGGTGCTGGTGGTGGAGAGAAACATATCATCAGTGTTACGCTTTTTATTATATTTACAAGAATGACTTTCACATAATTTCTGTTTTCTTCAATTAGAATGTCGAATGTCCACCAGACACTTCAATATTATGGATATGTTGAGCAAACAAACATTAGATTGCTCATTCTGAACTATTCAAATAACTGGAGACCAGAATGTACACCTACGTTCCAGCTATTGTTTACATAAATGAAATGAAATATTTCTCAGGAGCTTTTTCTCATTAAATGCTAACTTTAAAGCTAACTTTAAAGCAGATCTTACTGTGCCAACTGTTTAAGGTCGTGAGTCACAGCCGGCCAGACCAAGGCAGTTCAACATTTGATCGCGGATTTTATTGGATTAGCTGAGTTTAGCTGGGGTAGGGCGAAAAGCTTCAATCGCCGACTGGCTCTGAAAATGTAGAATCGCCCAGGGGTCCCACTGCTAATCACTGCCCAGCAACCCTTTGTGTGGATGTGAGATCAGGATAGGAAAAGCTGGCTTGTGATTGCACTGTCACCCATTGTCAAACACTTCACTCATTCTAGCCCCCCTCACAACTAGAGTATTGGGAGGCGCTCTGGTCGTGTATGATTTGACAAGCCCGAGAGCAGAGATCATAGAATTTATATCATGGAATTTGCAGTGCAGAAGGAGGGCATTCAGCCCATCGGGTCTACACCGATCCATGGAAAGATCACCCTATCTAAGCCTACATCTCCACCCTATCCCCGTAACCCAGTAACCCCATCAGGGGGAGGACAGGAAACAAAAAACAGCAATGCAGCCAAGGGAAGTGATCAGAAGTGTGATTCAGATGTTTGGATATTCTTCTCTAGTTTTCTTTTTTCAGCTGTAATCTGTTCATTGCAATAAAGTTCGCATTGCAAAACATCAAAGGGGCAGAGTCATGGGCCAGGCTGCAGTTAACGTTCTCCAATCGCACTGACTCACATCCCAAGCTGCATTACCCCTTCCACATTTGAAGCCAGGTGGCCCACAACCTGCTGTTGGCTTCCTTCCCCTTCACACCCTCGCAACCCAATTCTTTAGTCAGAGCTAAAATGTTCCCAGAAGGAAAAAATATATTTTTCAGCAGATATTTTTAATCCACGCTCTCCTCTTCCTTGCTATCTGTAATAAATGTGTTGGAAGGCTATGAGAAATATCAAAAGGGGATGAAGCTTCCTCTCAACTACATGCTCAGATAATTTAAGCTGATTTGAATTCAACTTTAGCTTTATGCTCCATTAACTATTTGGAAAACATTCAACCCCTTTAGTCAAATACTTTTCAAATTAGTGTCCATTGACACTCATGAGCGAGATAGCTCAGTAATTAGATGGGTGGGGCGGCACGGTGGTACAGTGGTTAGCACTGCTACCTCACCACCGAGGTCCCGGGTTGGATCCTGGTCCCAGATCACTGTCCATGTGGAGTTTGCACATTCTCCCCGTGTTTGTGTGGGTTTAACCCCCACAACCCAAAGATGTGCAGGGTAGTTGGATTGGCCACGCTAAATTGCCCCTTAATTGGAAAAAAATGAATTGAGTACTTTAAATTTATATATTTTTTTAAAATTATTCATAAAATTAATTAGATGGGTAGGCTTGGTTTATTACATGTCCATAACAATAGAACTTTCTGTCACTTTCTGGAAACATGACTAAAAGATCAATAACAGTCCCACAGTCCAAAGATGTGCGGGTTAGGTGGATTGGCCATGCTAAATTGCCCGTAGTGTCCTAATTAAAGTAAGGTTAAGGAGGGGGTTGTTGGGTTACGGGTATAGGGTGGATACGTGGGTTTGAGTAGGGTGATCATGGCTCGGCACAACATTGAGGGCCGAAGGGCCTGTTCTGTGCTGTACTGTTCTATGTTCTATGTTCTAACAAAACTGTTTTATTTTGTGAAAATGGGATTGCGGGAACTAAGCAAACTTTGCATGTTATCCCCAGTCAAAAGTCTAAATCATTACTTTTGGGTTTTTTGTAATGCGCTCAGATCGTTCAGACAGGTGGGTAAGCTTCAGACAATATTGTAAATCAGTCCAAATTTTAATTTCACTGCAACAGAACAAAAGTCAAACTGAGCATGTTTCAACCAGTCGAATATGGATCCTTATGCAAAGGTAGCTCTTTCACTGCACAGAAAGTAAAAGCAACATGATGCATTGCCAAAACACTTCTCCCTTTGTAGTCTGGGCAGCAGCTAAAGCAATAATCAGATTTTCCCAAGCAATGAGACATTATTATGGCCAGAACGGATTGATCTGCTGGAAATCAAAATAGGTCCCCAACAAAGCTCAGCCAAGTTGCATCTTGTTCATTGATCAGTTCTACATTGACAGCACTGAATGAGTTGAGGTGTTGGATGGTAGGAGTTACAGCATGCTCCTGTGTGTGTGTGTGTGTGTGTATGTTTGTCATTGTGATCCAGAGTTAATTTGTATAACAGCTCTTTTAATTTTAAACTTAACCAATAGGAGCAGCAACAGAAAAAAAAGATGATTCTTGGCGAGAAGGGCCACCGGGTCTCTGAATCCGAGTTGCGATTCCCCCCCCCCCCCCCCCCCCCCCCCCGCCCCCGGGCCCAGTTCGTTTGATCCAGAGCAGATCTCATGTGCAGCAAATGAACCATGAAGAACATTTTTTTTAAAGTTCAAAACGCAAGAGAGATCACTCACTTACCTGAGCAGTGTTCTTTCGAATAGGTGGCACGATGCTTAGCTGGTGCAGAGTGCTATCACCTGGCATTTTGTGTTTTGGTTCAATTCCTAACCGAGATTGACCCAAATAGTTAGCTCTGTTTTGTTGTTAGCAGCTCCCAAGGTAAATTTGTGTCAAGGCAGATATAACACCAATCAATTATTGTAATTGAAAACACATTTTTCCTCATTTACATTGAAATGGATTCATGCTGTTGGTAAGCCCCATCACTTTTAGATTCAAGTGATTCTCCTTTTTGCAAGCATCTGGTATGAATAAGACTTCTGTTTGTATGGAAAAGAAAAATCATGTGACAGCCTTCAAATGGATAAAATATTGGTTTTCCAGTAGATTTTAAAAAAAGAACTATGTACTCTAGCTTCTGAAAACTGCCCCATCTTTGCAAGCAGGTATTCTTTTTTTCTTTAAATTGCTATTGTTATGGGATAATACCGAGAAAGATTAAACCAGCTTTAACAATTGAAAGGCGCACATTGACAGTGCCAATTTGTTTGAATCTGTGCATCCCTTCCATTCAAAGCTGAATGAAGCTGTGCAGCAGAAAGGATGGACCCTTCTCCAATGCTCCTTTCACTGCTCATTTGGTTGTGAAACAGCAACAATAGCCTGGGGAGGGGACGTGGGTGCATGTCCTAATGCCCTATGTCATCGAGACTCTGGGCTCGATCTTCCCAAAATGGAACAAAGTCCCGAGTGAGCGCTCGCCGGAACTCCCCTTGTAGCGAGAGATCGGGACGCTATATTTAAATGGCATCCCGATCTTCAAGGCCCCAAAAAGAATCCCGACCTCCCCCCACCTAGCCCAAATGCAACACAGGAGGATAATTTCAAGAAGGAATTAGATCTAGCTCTTGGGGCTAATGTGATCAAGGGATATGGGAGGAAGGCGTGGTCAGGGTTTTGAACTTGATGATCAGCCATAACCACAGGAATAACGGTACAGACTCGAAGGGCCAAATGGCCGCCTCCTGTTTCTATTTTCTATCTGGGTGAACCAAATGCCACCATCAGCCTGTTCTTACTGTTGATGTGGAAAACAGTTTCTTCCCTGGTCGGAGACATTTGGGGAAAATCCAGTGAAACATTTGAGTACCAGCCAGTGCTGATGTCCAAGACTCCTTCTAATCTTGGAAACATTTATCATTTGGATTACAACTGGATTCCTGTCTCAACGTTCTGCCAACCACACACCACCCTATTTGCATTCAATTGTCAGAATATTTGGCGAGTAGGGCAGCACGGTGGCCTAGTGGTTAGCACAACCGCCTCACGACGCTGAGGTCCCAGGTTCGATCCTGGCTCTGGGTCGCTGTCCGTGTGGAGTTTGCACATTCTCCCCGTGTCTGCGTGGGTTTCGCCCCCACAACCCAAAAATGTGCAGAGTAGGTGGATTGGCCACGCTAAATTGCCCCTTAATAGAAAAAATAATTGGGTAATCTAAATTTATAAAAAAAAAATTTTAAAAAAAAGAATATTTGGCGAGCAGGAAAGAAAATACATTGTGATTTGTGTATTTTTAGTGCCTGTGTTTTGGGCATAATCAGAGTGTGTCGAGTTCCAAAATTCCTCTCCGCAGTGCAAGTCACTTGTGGGGCAAACCATTTTGGATGTCACACGTTGATGAGAGAGTTTTAGTGCCCACATTGGATGTTCACCAGAACGATACAGAGCAGGGAATTCAGTTCATTAATTTTGATATCAGCATTCTAATTTGGAACCCCACACTCCAACTAACACCTTTTGTTGTTCCTCTACAAATTGCGGGTCATGGTGGGTCATGGGCAGGTGCCGAAAGGATCAATGAGCGATTGGTCGCGGCATTCCCAATTGCGAGAGAAGCGGCCAATGGCCACGACCGGCTTTTAAATTGAGAATGCCAGCTGTGACCGTCTTTTAAATAGAATGATGCAATCTTCCAGCCAGAAGCGGTGGCAGAGAGCAGGTCATGTGTCTGGCACATACACTGACGTCACGCCCCCTGTATATCCAGGCTTTTGGTGCAAAATCACAGGAGAGATTTCTCCATTTTAAAGCTGTGAGCAAACAGGAAAGCAGGCCTGCAAAGAACTGAAGATGGGTCATTTTAAACAAAGAAAAAAATGATATCGGGAACAAAGCAGTGTAAAGATGATTTATTGAGGTATGGCTTTGTTAATTGTGCCAATGCAAATCAGGATGCAAAGCTCATGTGTGTTATATGCAGGGAAGTACTGACAAATTAAAGTTGAAAACTCTCAATACATCAAAGACATTTTCAGACTACGCACAGCGAGTTAGAGGACAAACCTCTTGATTTTTTTTTTGAAGGATGCAGCAAGGTCTTAAATCATCAGCTGAAGTCCTGAGCAGAAATTTAACATTCAATGACAAAGCAAGTGAGATCCTGAAGACCAAGCAGGGCCACCTTTCGCATAAAAGGTAAGCGAAAATGGTGTGTAGCAAAGGTCAGCCAGTTGGTAAACGTGGTTCCCAGGAAAAAAAGTCTGAAAGATACCGGTGTAGCAAGTGCAAGACTTCCTTTTTTGCTGACTTCAGCAGTCCTGTACAAACCAGCTGCCCCCTAGACATGGGTGAACTTGTAGGCATCACCCTTGGAATATAGCATGATTTGGAGAATGAACAGAGATTAAACAGAAAGCAGGATAAGCTGCTGGAAGAGGAAAGAGGACAATAGTTCTCAACAGGAAAACATTTCTGCCCAGTGTGTTCAGGCAGCAATCCTCCAAGCTGACACCTCAACGTGGAATAATAGGTGAGAAGTCCCTGGTTCCTCACTGAAAACTGCCGTCTGCTGTCGTCACAAATGCAATCTGACAGCAGGACAAGAACCACATTACCAAGGGTTGCGAAGATGACCCTGGCAATTATTTTTTTTCCTACATCTGGCCCCTTCCAGACTGAAGCTGTAGACACTGGTGACATGCCACAGTTTGTGTCAGGGAAATCATTGAAGCTCTCTGCATTGAGAACTAACTACATTTCTTTCGCTCTTGCCCAAGAGAAACAAGAAGAGTCAGCATGTTGCTTTGCTCAGATTGTCAGTTTCCCTATGGTGTGGGGTTCCATCAACTGCAAACATATTGTGTTTTCAGGGAACCACGTGTCAACTCTGCTCCACACTGGAGACCAAAGGATCTCACTGTCCCAATGTCCAGCTGGCATACGAACATAGACAGAGAATCATGAAGACAATGCCCAATATCGTGGAAGCATTAAATTCCTTCATTCTGTAGCAGTCTGCTGTGCCATCTATCTTTTCAGCCACAACAACAAAGCAAAGGGCATCTACTGAAGATCTGATTCATGAGGCCATGAAACCTCTTATGCCCCGCCATCTAGATCCCTGGGGCTTGACTCCTGGCATTGAATTCCATGGCTGTGCGTTCCCACTGCCTTCTGAGCTTGTGGAGGGCCTCTGAACCTCTTACAGATACAGGACATCACTCCTTCCCCAAGGCCTTCCACTGCAGTGCCTGAAAAACTTGGAGCCTGGATTTTCCTACATTGTGCCATTCTTCAATATTTTGCAGACTGGAGTCACCTGCTGTAGCCACAATGCACTGCCTCTTTAAGTGGGTAGCTTTACACAATTGCGGCTACCTTCAAATGCCAGCTGCTTGCGATATTGGCCAGGGGCCAATCAGCAGCATAGTTGGTGCTGGCTGGAGGCCGAAACCACAGAAATAAACAGGCGGCACCAAGTCTGCATCACAATCATGGGCATGGGTTAACCACACCCATTTTCAGGCATGAATGAATTTAGCCGCACAATCTGTGTGCTGCAACCTGCAAGGTATGAAGAACTTTCACACCTTGTTATTTTATGAATAATACTCGGCCCGAACCTTTTCCACACATCTTGTCCGCTTCCTATAACTACGAATAGTTATCAGTTGCTTTTTTCGAGTATTGAGAACTGTTTCTAAGTTGTCACATCATCAACAGGTGACTTTCAAAACATGGCTTCGAAAGGCAATCAATTTGAACTATTACAACTGGGTTGGGGAAGAAGCAATGTTTCTGTAGCTTGCATTGTGGCAAGGTTGACTCCTGTGCTTAGAATCATAGAATCCCTACAGTGCAGAAGGAGGCCATTTGGCCCATCGTCTGCACCAACCCTGCGATGGAGCACCCTAGTCCCCCACCCTATCCCCATAACGCCATCTGACCTTTTTATGAATAACACTCGGCCCGAACCTTTTCCACACATCTTGACCGCTTTCTATAACTACGAATAGTTATCAGTTGCTTGTTACGAGTATTGAGAACTGTTTCTAAGTTGTCACATCATCAACAGGTGACTTTCAAAACATGGCTTCGAAAGGCAATCAATTTGAACTATTGCAACTGGGTTGGGGAAGAAGCAATGTTTCTGTAGCTTGCATTGTGGCAAGGTTGACTCCTGTGCTTAGAATCATAGAATCCCTACAGTGCAGAAGGAGGCCATTTGGCCCATCAAGTCTGCACCAACCCTGCAAAGGAGCACCCTAGTCCCCCACCCCCATAACCCCATCTGACCTTTTTAGGCACTGAGGGGCAATTTAGCATGGCCAATTCCCCTAGCTCATGCAACTCCTTTTTGCAAAGAATCACTTGATATTCTCCTCAACCTTGTGGGCATTGGCAGAACTTTATACATTTATCTGATTCTTTCTGTGGAACAGTGGAGAAGCTGAAGAATGATTGCTTTCCCCCACTGTCTTGTAGCTGCAACAATGCCTTGCTGAGATGATTAATCCATTAAACTGGCTCCAGTTCTAAATTGTGGCAAGATTCCTTCTGTCCCAAAGTTGGTCAACATTTCCCTGTCTCCATAGATTACAAAACAAGCCACAGGGTGTCACAAGTCCGGAGCTGGAAAAACATTGGGCCAGTTTGGGTTGTGAAAATAATGGTGAGACACTCAGCCTAAATTGTCATTCATGCGCAAATTGAATAGTGACCACCCATATGCACTTAAGCACTAAAATATCCAATTATTGCTGTCCAGGATGTAAAATTCCTCCACAAGCTGAGTGAGGATTCAGTGCAGATTCACCGGAAGGATACCAGAGTTAGGTAAATGGGTTTTTCTCCCAGAGAAACAATTTCCATTTATTCACCCTTGTGAAATATAGAATATTCTTTGCTGTCTTGTTCATTTTTCTTGAAGAAAGAGCTGTACAGAAAGAGACTGGCAAGTCTATGCTGTGGAGTATTTAGACTCCACACGAGCTTGCCCCAATACCTCTTTACCCCTTTCTCCTGAATCTCTCTATTCCTTTGTCCTTCAGGTATGCAATGATCCTCAACTTAGACATTTTGTTTGATAAAATGACAGTAAAAATGATGTTCCAGTAAAGAACGAGCAACATAAATATAGAATCAACAGGCTGTCATACAAATATCAGAGTGTTAGAACCTGTCAGAGTTACCATGGAGCTACAAGCCCTGGCAGTATGACCATGTCAATGTAATGGGTTATGCAATGAAATGTTACAAGGAACATGTCTTGCAGCTTTTCAAGTCTGTTTTTTAAAACAAAAATGTGCAAAACCAAACTTTATTTTGGAGCTTGACCATATTTTGGTTCACAGATTTTTAATGTTACTGTTTTGTTTTATTCGATTAACCTCGACATGGGTTCTAGCAAAGCCTCTAAATACGATCCTTTAGGCGTCACCAGCACCCTTCACCTGCCAAGAAAGCTCTGCAGCACTGAGGTAAAACTTTAGCGAAGTGAGTTGCTTCGACCAACTTGGGCATCAATCCGTGTTAAGAATGTGCCTGTGGGTTGCAGGAGATTTACCTGGACAGCAAAAGTTCTGTGTAACAGCAGAGCAGGTACGAGGTGGGGGAAAGGTCATTCTTACAGTGCAACAGAAGCGGAGAAACCTTGACACTGAGCCCCCATCGCAGTTCGTATACTGCTGAAACAATCAGCCACACCTCTAAGCTTATTACCTCTAAGCTTGACTATTTCTGTCAGTTTTCCCATGTTCTACCCTCTGTAATCTTGAGGGAATTCAAAGCTCTACTGCCTGTGTCCTTACTCGCACCATGTTCTGTTCACCCATCAGCCCTGTACTGATCTGTACTGGCTCTCGATTGAGCAACATCACAATTTTAAAATTTTCATCCTTGTTTTCGATTCACTCTCATCCGCAACTCCCCCGCTTTCTCTAATTCCTCCCCCACTTCCAGTCCCCCAACTCTCCAAAATACCTGTGCTCATTTAATTCGGCGATTAAAATTCTCCAATTTTAATTGCTGCTCCATTGGTGGCCGTGAACTCCGAGCTCTGGAATTCTGTCTCTAAAGCTATCTGCCTCGCTTCATCTGACACCTTTCATTCTCACTCCACAGTATAAATATTTCCCACTTTCTCTGTCTGTTAGCTTTGACAAAGAGTCATCGGACTCGAAACATTAGCTCTTTTCTCTCCCTGCAGATGCTGCCAGGCCTGCTGAGATTTCCCAGCATTTTCTTTTTGGTCTCTGCCTCACTTTCCTCCTTCAAGACATTCCTTAAAACCTATCTAACCGTTACCAAGCTTTTAGCCATCTGACTCAATATCTCGTTACGTGGCTCAACGTTCAATTTTGTTTTCGCAAGCTTCCACAAAGTACATGGGATGTTCTGTAAAGATAAAGCTGCCAAACAGTACAAGTGTTGTGCGGATGATGGAAATGGGGAAAATAGAAATGTTAAATCAAAAAGAAAACGACTAAAAAAGACGGAAAGGAAAAAAAGGGAGCAGCCAATTTGCACACAGCAAACTCCAAGAGGAAGCAATATAAGAATGGGCAGACACGTCAGGACCCCATGCTAAACATATATTTATCATAGTGCAAATATTGTGAGCTTCAGATGAAAAGAAGCCTCAAATATTCTCTTTCAAAAAAACTGATATTACAGTAAATATTTATTAATTTAGACAGTTTGAAGCACCCAATGTGGATTCTGAAACAAGGCTGGGGTGTGGAGAAATTTTGAAACAAAATTGGAATGTTTGTTAAGTTGTCAAAACCTTTGATCTTCAAAGGATTGCAGGTTAGCATACAAACCATGCATGGGAATTATTCCAAATTGTTTGAAGAGAGAAAAGGAATCAGAATTAAAAATATGAATTGCAAGTCACATGTTTCCTTACATCACACTGTGGGCGGTAGAATGCAAGCTCCAAGTTAACCCTTTGTGTGTCAGACCCTCATACTGCACATCTAGGGGTCAGTGTCGTCCTGGACAGAGCCGTGTGTAGAAGCAAGCATGGAGATAGCTCCCAGCTTGGATCTTTACTGTGCACATGTACTTTCTTGTAGTTAATCAAAACTTACTGAAGACACTGAACACCTTAATGAGACCGACTATGTCGAATATGTTGTAACATATGTCGTCTGAAAATATAACGGGCGCAATTCTCCGCACTCACAACGGTGCGGAGAATAGCGGGCAGCGTAAATTTTTACGGCCACGCTGGTCTGACGCCCTCCCGCTATTCTCCCCCCCCCACGCCCGCCCCCTGACACGAATCGCTGCCCGCCGTTTTTTTACGGCGAGCAGCGATTCTCAGCTGGCCGATGGCCCGAATTCCAAGCCCTTTACGACCGTTTTTATGAATGTCAAACACACCTGGTCTGACCGTTCGTAAAAACGGCCGTAAAGTCCCGATCTGGTGAACCATGGCACCGATTGGCACGGCAGTACCAGGGTGCACACCGATCGCGGGCAGCGGGTACTTACCCCGCGCACTCTTTATCCTTCCGCCACCCCGCTGTATCCATTCGCGGGGCGGCTGAGGGGCATACCGGCCCGCGCATGCGCGGGTTTCACGCAAATGCGTGATGACGTCATCCGCGCATGCGCGGGTTGGAGTCTTCCAATCCGCGCATGCGCGGCTGATGTCATGTGACGCGTCAGCCATCGCAAACTCTGGCTAGCGGGCTTAACAAAATTCGTTAAGCCCGCGATGCCGGAGTTCACGGCCGCGGGATGCTAGCCCCGACCGGGGACCAGAATCGGTTCCCAGTCGGGGGGGGCGGAGGCTGGCGTCAAACCCGCACGTTTTTGACGCCAGCCTCACGATTTCTCCCGGGTGCGGAGAATCACGCCCAACAGGTTTGTTTCAAACACGAGCTTTCGGAGCACTGCTCCTTCCTCAGGTGAATGGAGAGGAACATACCTACCATCTTCTTCTCTGGAATAAATCCTTCTGTGGCTTTCTCAAATGGAATCATCTCGTGTTTAAGAAACGCAGTTATAAATTCAACCAAACCTCCCAGAACTCAAATAATGGCCTCTCATTTGTTTGTAGCTGGGTGGGTGTTTGGAGGAAACACCACAACAAAAAAAGGACAGTGATTTCAGAAGAAATCTAACAAAATGCCAAGTAAGTGGTTGTGCAATCAACAGAAAAAATGATGTGGAACTGTGAGTTGATGGAAAACAGTGCAACAAAATGGGCTGGATTCTCCAATTTGAAGACTCAGTGCTGGTACCGTCGTGGGAAAGTGGCATTTTACGTCAGAAAAATACAGCGCAAAAGCTTCACAAATCCTCCATCTGGTGGGGGGCTAGCAGGCACGCAACGTAAACCTTTACCTGCGCATACAGCCAGAGAATTGCCGGGTCTGTGGCGGTGCAGGCGTACGGTGGTGGCCTGCAGTTGCCGCGCCGTGCACCTTGCCCCCTCCCGGACTACCCCCACCAGTGCCCCAGCCCCCGCCAAAGACCCCCTGCCAGCAGAACGCCCCCCCCCCCCCCCACCCACCCCCGGTGCTGGATTCAGTCTGCAGCCGCCACGTCGGGTTCATGAACAAAAATAGCATGAGTGACCCATACCGTCGGGAAGTCGGCCCATCGGGGGCGGAGCAGTGTAGTTCGCCGTTTTTGAGGTGGCGGAGCATTGCAAAAGCAGTGATTTCGGCGTCGGCGACCAGAGAATCCTGCCCAACGTTTTTTTTTTTTTTTTTTTAATTTTTTTATTGGAATTTTTTGCAGAAAATATAACAAAAAGTATAGCAAAAAGCAGTAATATGCAACTAACAGCCCCATAACACCCACAATTCCCCCCATACCGTAACATCACATGTATCACATTCCCCCACCCCCCCCCCCAACAAGAGAACTTAACCATAAATTAAAATTAGATAAATCAAATTTAAATAAAATAAGCTAACATAATCAACGCCCCCCCCCCCCCCCCCCCCCCCCCCCGGGTTGCTGCTGCTACTGTCCCAGTACCCTATCGTTGAGCCAGAAAGTCGAGGAAAGGTTGCCACCGTTTAAAGAACCCTTGCACCGATCCTCTCAGGGCGAATTTGATCTTCTCTAGCTTAATGAAACCCGCCATGTCATTGATCCAGGTCTCCACGCTTGGGGGCCTCGCGTCCTTCCACTGTAGCAAAATCCTTCGCCGGGCTACTAGGGACGCAAAGGCCAGCACACCGGCCTCTTTCGCCTCCTGCACTCCCGGCTCTACCCCAACCCCAAAGATCGCGAGTCCCCATCCTGGCTTGACCCTGGATCCCACCACCCTTGACACCGTCCTCGCCACCCCCTTCCAGAACTCCTCCAATGCCGGGCATGCCCAGAACATATGGGCATGGTTCGCTGGACTCCCCGAGCACCTGGCACACCTATCTTCACCCCCAAAGAACCTACTCATCCTCGTCCCAGTCATGTGGGCCCTATGCAGCACCTTGAATTGGATGAGGCTAAGACGCGCACACGAGGAGGAAGAATTTACCCTCTCCAGGGCATCAGCCCATGTCCCGTCTTCGATCTGTTCCCCCAGTTCCCCCTCCCACTTCGTTTTCAGCTCCTCTACTGACGCCTCTTCCTTCTCCTGCATAAGCTTGTAGATATCGGATATCTTCCCCTCCCCGACCCAGACCCCCGAGAGCACCCTGTCACTCACCCACTTCGCGGGGAGCGCAGGGAATCCCTCCACCTGCCGTCTAGCAAATGCCTTTACCTGCAGATATCTAAACATGTTTCCCGGCGGGAGCCCAAATTTCTCTTCCAACTCCCCCAGGCTCGCAAACCTTCCGTCGATAAACAGGTCCTTCAGCTGTCTAATGCCCGCTCTATACCATCCCCGAAATCCCCCATCCATGTTCCCCGGGACGAACCTATGGTTCCCCCTTAACGGAGCCTCCATCGAGCCCCCCACTTCTCCCCTATGTCGCCTCCACTGCCCCCAAATCTTGATGGTAGCCGCCACCACCGGACTCGTGGTATACCTCGTGGGAGGGAGCGGCCACGGCGCCGTTACCAGGGCCCCCAGGCTTGTATCCCCACAGGACGCTCTCTCCATCCGTTTCCATGCTGCCCCCTCCCCCGCCATCACCCACTTACGCACCATCGACACGTTGGCCGCCCAGTAATACCCCGAGAGGTTGGGCAACGCCAGCCCCCCCCCCATCCCTACTCCGCTCCAAGAAGACCCTCTTCACCCTCGGGGTGCCATGCGCCCAAACAAATCCCATGATGCTGCTGGTCACCCTTTTAAAAAAGGCCCTAGGGATAAAGATGGGCAAGCACTGGAAGAGGAACAAGAACCTCGGGAGAACCGTCATTTTGACGGATTGCACTCTGCCCGCCAGCGATAGCGGCACCATGTCCCACCTTTTAAATTCCTCCTCCATCTGTTCCACTAGTCTGGTGAAGTTAAGCTTATGAAGAGCCCCCCAACTCCTGGCCACCTGCACCCCCAGGTACCTGAAACTCTTCACTGCCCTCCTGAAGGGATGCCCAACGTTTTTAAACAGTATACCAAGAGGAGGCAAAGGGGATTAAAGCTATGGGAAAGGCAAAGTGCAGGTAAGGTCAAAGTAACACAAATATTGTTCATGAGGAAAAGAGATCAACCATTTAAACCCTTACCAAAATAATATTCAGTGTTTTTTTTTCCATTGCCCTCCTTCCCTTCCCCTTCCAATGGGGCAGAGGTAGACATCCTATCCCCTCCCCTATGTATCGAATCGGAGTCTTCACAATGAAGGGCAAGTGTTTTGAATCTGCTGACATGTTCTGTCCACCAAGGCAACTCCCAGAGCACACTGGCACCGTTCCAACTGAGATCCCTGGATAATAAGTGAAGATAGAAACCCTGGCCAATTTTGAAACAAGGATAGTGCGGAGAAAGCACTCAATGGATAAACTTACAGAGCTGACCCAAAGTAATCAGTCCACTTTGTCGCCTGATATCAGAAAGTAAAGGCCGTGGGCAGCACAGTAGCATGGTGGTTAGCATAAATGCTTCACAGCTCCAGGGTCCCAGGTTCGGTTCCCGGCTGGGTCACTGTCTGTGCGGAGTCTGCACGTCCTCCCCGTGTGTGCGTGGGTTTCCTCCGGGTGCTCCGGTTTCCTCCCACAGTCCAAAGATGTGCGGGTTAGGTGGATTGGCCAGGCTAAATTGCCCGTAGTGTCCTAAAAAGTAAGGTTAAGGGGGAAGTTGTTGGGTTGCGGGTATAGGGTGGATACGTGGGTTTGAGTAGGGTGATCATTGCTTGGCACAACATCGAGGGCCAAAGGGCCTGTTCTGTGCTGTACTGTTCTATATTCTATGATTAAAATGCCCGAAAAGCTCCTTGGATCCCTGGCATTTGTACTCGTTGAAAACGAGTGTCGATGTATTACTGACAAGAAGTGGGAGCACTCCACATCAACATGCAGCAGAAAAAGATTTCAGTGTGAATAAGATGAACCAAACTTTACTTTAGCACAAATAATTCTGATGATTCATGACGGATCCTGGGATACTTGCGGTTTTATTCCGTTTTTTAAGCATTCTCTCTCATTTTCGTTCCAACTTGTGAACTTTCTTTGCCAAAACATCCATTTGAGACTGATTGAAAAGTGAGAGTAGATGTACTCACTTCAATCACTCCCTTTGCCACCCACATCCTGTTTTATTTGATTAGCAACCAAGTCCTAGGAGTTCCCATACCCCTTCCTGCCACCCATTCAGTGAAAAAAGGCAGTCAATCCCAGAGTTTTGTCACTTTTCCACGTACGTGAGCTGAGAAATAGCACAAATATGTTGCCAGGTGACAGGGAACAATAACGCTCTCTGTCTCTATCCCCAATCTTTCACTATTCCTTTCTTTCTGTGTTTGACCTTTTCCGTAACTTCCTTTAACCTCAGAATACGCTTTTGTACCAAAAAGTGCATTTTCTAAAAATAATTTTCACAGTAACTTCATTGCCGTGTTAATGTGAGCCTACTTGTGACACTAAAAAGATTATTATTATTCTGATCTAAATCATTTTTAATCTTTATTATTTTAATCTTTATTATTGTCTCAAGTAGGCTTACACTAACATTGCAATGAAGTGACTGAAAATCCCCTGGACACCACATTTCGGCACCTGTCCAGATACACAGAGGGAGAATTCAGAATGCCCAATTCACCTAATAAGTACGTCTTTCGGGACTTGTGGAAGGAAACCGGAGCACCCGGAGGAAACCCATGCAGACACTGGGAGAACGTGCAGACTCCGGACACAGACAGTGACCCAAGCGATAATAGAACCTAGGACTCTGGTGCTGTGAAGCAACAGCGCTAACCACGGTGCACCGTGCCATCCATAATACCTGCTCATTAAAATATTTACATTGCCAAGGCAGCATGGTGGCGCAATGGTTAGCACTGCTTCCTCACGGCTCCGAAGTCCCAGGTTTCAACCCAGCCCTGGATCACTGTCCGTGTGGAGTTTGGCCACACTAAATTGCCCCTTAATTGGAAAAAAATAATTGGCTACTCTAAATTTATTTTTTTTGAATGACATTGCTTACCATCTCCTGGAGTCATACAATCCTGCAGCACAGAAAAGGCCCTTTGGCCCATTGCATCTATGCCGGTCAAAATCATTCATCTACATTTACGAGGTATCTTGATGGATGCATGAATAGGAATGAAATAGAGGGTTATGAACCAAGTAAAGGCAGAAGGTTTATTTAGTTCGGGCATCAATATCGGCACAGACTTGGAGGGCCTGTTCCCTGTGCTGTCATTTACTTTGTTCTTTGTTCTTACCTATTCTAATCCTATTTTCCAGCACGTCCTATCACCTTGTATGCCTTGGGATCTCAAGTACACATCTAAATACATCTTAAATGTTCTGAGGGTCTCTGCCTCCACCACCCTTTCAGGCAGCGAGTTCCAAACTCTCACCATCCTCTGGGTAAAACAGTATTTCCTCACATCCCCTCTAAACCTCCTGCCTGTTATCTTAAATCTGGTCATTGGTCCTTCCACCAAGAGGAAATGTTTGTTCCTGTCTACTTTATCTATACCCCTCATCATTTTATACATCTCAATCATGTTCACCTTCAGTCTCCTCTGCTCCAGGGAAAACAATCCCAGTCTAATCCAATCTCTCTTCATAACTATAACTCTCCAGCCCAGGCAACATCCTGGTAAATCTCCTCTGCACCCTTTCCAGTGCTATCACAACCCTCCTGCAATGTGAATTCCAGAACAGCACACAATACTCTAGCTAACCAACGTTTTATACAATTCCAGCATCAGCTTCCTGCTCTTAAATTCTAAGCCTCGGCTAATAAAGCAAAGTATACCATATGCCTTTTTAACCACTGGTTTCACCTGCTCTGCTACCTTAAGGGACCAGTGTACATGCACACCGAGATCCGGCTGATCCTCGGTGCTTCCTAGAGTCTGGCCATTTATCATGTGTTCCCTTGCTTATTTATCCTGCCCAAGTGCATCACCTCACACTTATCCGGATTGAATTCCATTTCCTGGGAGTGAATTGTCTGTCCTCCCTTCATCCTGCCCCTGTTAAATTCGAATAATAATAATATTTATTACTGTCACAAGTAGGTTTACATTAACACTGCAATGAAGTTACTGTGAAAATCCCCTAGCCGCCACATTCTGGCGCCTGTTCGGGTACACGGAGGGAGAATTCAGAATGTCCATTTCACCTAACAGCGCGTCTTTCAGGACTTATGGACGAAACCGGAGCACCGGGAGGAAACCCACGCAGACACGGGGAGAACGTGCAGACTCAGCACAGACAGTGACCCAAGCCGGGAATCGAACCTGGGACCCTGTGGGTACTGTGAAGTAACAGTGCTAACCACTGTGCTACCAGTCAGTTTAGAGGTAGCTTGATATCCGGGTTCAGGAATTTTACAATTTTAACATCTGACCTGACCCCCAAACTTGCTAGCTTCTGGATGTTAAAATTTGCCCCCATGAAGTCCCTGGCTTGTTGATTAATGCCAGAAAACCACAGGAGAGACTTCCTTTAGGCATTTACACAATAAGCCTGATATGAATCCTCTTCATCCAAACAAACGGGTAGCAATACACAAGTAATTTCTGGTGCATGGGATATTTATGCACATATCTCTGCAAAGGGAATGTAAATGTGTTTCAGAATAGATTTCAAAGCCCTGGCAAAAACATGGAGGGAGGCATTGAATGTAAGGAAATAATTAGGGATAAAATCTTGGCATCAGGACCTCTTTTCAAAATAATAAAAATCAATTATTCCACAAATTCTGAATAATTTTAACATCTTTCTTTAATTCCCACCCTTGTTTGCTTTCGCCTTGGTCCACAAGCAGTGACTCATGTTGGGGTTTGATTTAATAGGTGCTATTCACACTCCAATGCCGAGTGGCTATGCTCCATGTTGAACAATCAGTTGGTTCGCTATTCAGCAACTGGGGCTTCACAGCCAAGTACAATCATGTCATCAGCTGGGAACTATACAGAAGCATTTTCCAGCAAGGAGGAACTGGATAGCCATCAGGCGGGGAATTTGATTCATCTGAGTTGGCCACTTGAAAACTTTACCAAGGTTAACCGTAGCCTGTATTTTTAAAAGTAGTCAGTCATTGAAAGCATTTAATTCAGCAACAGCGCATGGTGATGCAAACCCCTCACACAGTCACACCAAATATCCCCCCCCCCACCACCTTCATGGTCCCAAAGACATTACTCTTCAAGTAAATATTTACAGCAAGTGGAATCATTTTACTTCCTGCTTTGTTTGCACCAGAGAACAACTTATTTCACTATTTTACTGAGGTGACTACAAGAGGTCGAGGGGCATAGACAGGGTGGCTAGGAAGGAATAATCCCCCTCAGTGCAGGGGTCAATTACCAGTGGGTATAGATTTAAGGTAAGGGGCAGGAGGTTTAAAGGGGATGTGAGGAAAGACTTTAGCACCCAGAAAGCCGTTGGATTCTGGAACTCGCTGGCTGAAAGGGTGGTGGAGGCAGGAACCCTCACAACATTTAATAAGTATTTGGATGAGCACATGAAATGCCATAGCAAACAAGGCTACGGAGCAAGTGCTGGAAAATGGGAATACAGTAGATAGGTGTTTACGGCTGGCATGTGAAGTGTTGGCTAGTGTAGACTTGAGAGATGAACAGACACTTCCAACACTGATGAAGGTTCAACTCAATTTTATTAACTACTTCTAACTAACTAACACACGATGACTGTGGGTCTAAATAATGCTAACTTAAACTAGAGACCTAAGCCTTGTCCGAACCAGTTGATTCTCTCAGCACGTGTTGTGAGTTCGTGCTGGGCTGAATGAGTTCCTGTTACACTCAGAGGCAGCACCCAGAATGAGCGGGAACCGTGGTGCCCTCTGCCTTTATAGTGTGTGTATTCTAACTGGTGATTGGCTGCAGTGTTTGTACATGTTGATTGGTCCCTGTGTGTGTCCATCAGTGTGTGTCTGCACCATGAGATATTGGTGTATATTATGACAGCATGATGTGCCAAAAGACCTCTTGCTGTGCTGTAGAAACTCTAGAGCAGTCACAGGAATTTGATACAGAGGCAACAAGCTGTACCCTGGCACACAGCAAGAGTTACCGCCACATTGCTCCACGGAGCTAAAGGTTGCTGCCTAAACTTCCCCTGCCCTTTTATTGTGATCTCAGGCATCAACCCATTTAACATCAACCAGGTAAAGCCTTTGTTCTGGTAGCAGATATAGAAATTTCATCTCCACTGGTTTGTTGCCAATGATGCACAACGCATTTTCAACCCAATTGAGTTCAGTGTGATACCCAGCTCAAGTCTCTGCAAGCAAGTAAGGTAATTTGCCAGATTTGTTTTTCAAGCGTGTCCATTTAAAATATGACTGAAACATCAAGGATAAATAAAACAGGATGTCAGAATTCATCATACATTCCTTGCAATGTTTTAAAAAAACATTTGGGCCATTGACGGCGAGATGCCGTGTTATAAGGTTTCTTTAGCCCTTGCCCATCTCAGAAGGGAGTCTGCAATCTCTTTCCTGCATGACAGAAATAAATTCTGTCCTGCAATGGGAATCATTTAAACATCCTCAGTGTAATTGTGCTGGAGGCCATTGGTTTTCATTGAAGTTGGGCTACCGCTTTCGAGATTCAGCCTACTGCGTTTTTTGTACTATATCACTGCGAGAGTAGAATCTGATTGATATCTCTCTCGTGCCTGTCTTTTTAAAAATCAGCAAACTCTAACATTCCAGCATGCTAGGAAAGGGCAGTGTGTGGCTTCATTCTCACTGAGGAGAAGCAGTCAGATCCACACGCCAATCAGCAATGATTGACAGCTTTATTTTTCCACTTTCCAACCCACAGACTGGTCCATTTGACGTGAAACAATTATGTCCAAAAGCAGATAATCCCACCGAGGCCTTTCAGGGCTTTTTTTCTGCTTTCATCTTTCTACTGACTACAGTTTAAGTGAAGGGCAGAGGTCAGATTCAGGTTGGAAATTTCCTCCTATCTGCTGAACAGCAACAACCTCATTTGCCAAATTAACAAGCAAATTGAATACAAACCCCCCTCCCCCGCCCGCATGACTGGCGCACATTTGTTCTCACGCCAACCCTTCTACTTGATTTTCCCAATTCTCTCTTTCTGGTTTCATCCCTTTTTCCCCTGCCAGGTCTCTGTCACCACAACTCTCAATCGTGTTCATTTAGCTGCCCGTGCTGCCTCACTCAAGTGACTATCGACTGCAAGAGGCACCACGGCTGTTCGTGACTCTGACGCCACTCGTAACACAACTCACCCGGCAACCCCGACCCACTCCCCGCCCCTCCCAATTACCACTTTCTGACCCCCAACAGCCCAAGGCAAACTTTGCATTTTTTTGGATGTTAACTAACTCAGCCTGTGAAGGAACCTTGGGCCTTGAAAGTCAATGATGCACAAATTTACAAAACCACAGGAGGGAACGTTATCATTATTCGCTCTGATCCCCAATTCCCTTATTTCTCCTGATTCATCTAGAAGATCAACATCAAGCTCCCCTTCTTAATTATGATTAATTATGATAATAATCTTTATTGTCACAAGTAGGCTTACATTAACACTACAATTAAGTTACTGTGAAAATCCCTCGTCGTCACACCATGGTGCCTGTTCGGGTACACTGAGGGAGAATTCAGAATGTCCAATTCACCTAACAGCACGTCTGTCAGGACTTGTGAAGGAAACCGGAGCGCCCGGAGGAAACCCACGCAGACACGAGAAGAACGTGCAGGCTCCACACAGACAGTGACCCAAGTCGGGACTCGAACCTGGGACCCTGAAGCTGTGAAGCAATTGTGCTAACCACTGTAATAATAATAATAGCTTATTGTCACAAGTAGGCTTCAATGAAGTTACTGTGAAAAGCCCCCAGTCGCCACATTCCGGCACCTGTTCGGGAGGCTGGTACGGGAATTGAACCCGCACTGCTAGCCTTGTTCTGCTTTGCAAGCCAGCTATTTAGCCCACTGTGCTAAACCAGCCCCTATCTACCATGTACTACCATGCCGTCCACTGTGCTACCATGCTGGCTCCAGATCTGACGGGCTGCTTTGACCTCCAACGGCACCCACACGCAACTCTCCCTGTCCAGCTCCACCTGCAATGCCAGCGACCTGGAACACTTCTAAGGTGAGACCATTTGCACCGGTTTACCCTCAGCTTCTCACCAGTTCTCACCATTGGAGCTTCTCAAAAGGGATAAATTCCATCTGTTCCCCCTCATGCGAGCTTGTTCACTCGCCTCCTCAGGTGATCCCCATCCTCAGAGACACCTGCTCCCTTTCCTGCCTTTCCACCTCTGATACATTCTGACACCAACTCACCGCTAGGTTCAGCAATGGTTAATTCATTTTTAAAATTACCCTAGATGTAGAGGGTTGAATAAAATTTAAATATGCACTCAGTTGTTCAGCTGATTTGGAAGAAGCAATTTCTCACAAGCAAGTGTGATATGATTCATTTTCACCGACAGGAACAAAGCATTCTTTGTGTCAAATGTACAACATGAATGTGAAAGGATTCTAAAGCTGAAAGGCACAGCCATATTGCACCCTTCAGCCATTGATAAGGGCCAGGGATTTTGAACCGTGAAAACTTGCTTCTTGCGCAATGCAGACAATGAACAGCAGAGAATTGTTTGTGAAAAATGCATTTATATTCAAAACTCGGCTTTTGGAATGCTGAATAAAAAAAAACCTATTTGATAGTGTTTTGAACTTAAATCATCTTGAGCAGTACTTCAAAATGAAGATTTTCCAACAGATGCCTTTGACATTTGCTGGTGTTCGAGAATTGAAAGTACTCCTATTTGTATCAGTGGAATAAATGTTAGCATTAAACTAATGCACAAAGCAACAAAGCAGCAGTTTGCAGAATTGTAATGATTATATTTATCTTTAATATCCAAACACTTCCAATTTCACATCCCAAAGACATGTATCTCCTTTAACCTTGGAGTTATCAATATTCATTTCTTCGCTCAAATGCACATTGTGTATGTTGTGTTCATTATAGCATGCATTCCCAAATGTGATCAGCATCCAACAACTAGAGTGGCTGACTTGTCAGTTGTTAGTTCATTCCTTTGTGTGTGAGCTGCCACTGGGGTTAGGGTCACGGTAGGTCAGGGTTGACCAATGGACATTGAGTCATTTTAGGGCCCCACAAACCTATTACTTGGGACAGGTCGAGACCAGGAGTTTCAGGCATCACATATTTCCGTGCAACAGGATATGTCTATAAAATGGGCCTCGCAGAATTTTTGTTGGACTGGGCTGTTGAAGCTTTTACATGCTCCACAGCTGGATAAACTAAATATTTGCCCTTTTGTTTTCCTGGTCTTGTGCCAGTTGCTGAGGCTGACAAGCTGAAGGAGCCAAATTAACTTGTGCAGTAGAAATAAAATAGCGTCGATGCACCCCCAATGTTTTTTTTAAAAATATTTTTATTCTCCTTTTTCACAATTTATCTCCCGAATTTACACCCAACAACAATCAATAACCAACAACAAATATGTCAAACCCCATAACAATAACAACGATCCCATCCTCCTACCAACCCCCAAACATGAGCCCGCATGTTAACATCAACAAATGACAAAGAGAAAAAGGAATCGGGGATTACCCCTAGCCATCTTTAACACACATAGCCCCCCTCCCCCCACAACCCACCCACCCACCCCCCCCAACTAATGTTCGATGTTATCCAGTTCTTGAAATTGCATAATAAATAGTGCCCGTGACTTGTAGAACCCCTCCTTCCCTGAGCTTCCCCTCAGTTCGAACTTAACCTTCTCAAGGGTCAAGTATTCCAACAGGTCCCCCCGCCACGCCAGGGCACAGGGTGGAGCGGCCGCTCTCCATCCCAGCAGGATCCGCCTTCGGGCGATCAACGAGGCGAAGGCTACAACATCTACCTCCGCACCCACTCCCAACCCCGGCTGGTCTGACACCCCGAATATGGCCTCCCGGGGACCCGGGTCCAGTTTCACACGCACCACCTTGGAAATTACCCTAAACACCTCCTTCCAGTACTACCCAAGCCTTGGCCAGATGCACCCCCAATGTTAATGGGCTGTATCTGTGTAGTTCATCCCCCCCCCATACACGTTTGCATCATTAACATCGGTTTGTTCCTCCTTCAAGTTTGCCCTAATTTGGTTTTCATCTCTCGTTAATCAAAATAAAATATTCAAAATGAAAATGAGTCAAAACATGACTGATAATTTGAAAATGTCAACAATTGATGCTTGTCCCACTTGCCAAGAAGAATATGCTGAAATATTAGCACAAACCGGTAGGACAGTACTTAGCACTGTTGCTTCACAGCTCTACGGTCCTTGGTTCGGTTCCCGGTTTGGGTCACTGTTTGTGTGGAGTCTGAACGTTCCCCCTGTGTCTGCGTATGTTTCCTCCGGGTGCTCCAGTTTCCTCCCACAAGTCCCAAAAGACAAGGGGCGGGATTCTCCGACCCCCTCGCCGGGTCGAGAATCGCCGGAGGGAAGGCGTGAATCCCACCCCCGCCAGCTGGCGAAATCTCCGGCACCGGGATTTTGGCAGGGGCGGGAATCGCGGCACGCCGGTCGGCAGCTGCTGGCAGCGGCCCCTCCCGCCGATTCTCCGGCCCGCGATGGGCCGAGTGGCCGCTCGTTTTCGGCGAGTCCCGTCGGCGTAAATCACAGGTCATTACCGGCGTGACCTGGCTCCACGGGTGGCCTGCAGAGTCCTCGGGGAGGTCGCTGGGAGATCTGGCCCCGGGGAAGGGGGGGGGTGGGTGCCCCCAAGGCGGCCTGGTCCGCGATCGGGGCCCACCGATCCGGGGGCGGGCCTGTGCTGCGTGGGCACGCTTTCCCTCCGCACCAGCCGCTGCCAAACTCCGCCATGGCCGGTGCGGAGAAGAACCCCCCCTGCGCATGCGCTGGGATGACGCCAGCACACGCTGGTGCTCCCGCGCATGCGCCAACTCGCGCCGGCCAGCGGAGGCCCCTTTGCGCTAGCTGGCATGGCGCCAAACACTCCGGCGCCGGCCTAGACCCTGAAGGTGCAGAGGATTCAGCACCTTCGGGGCGGCCCGGTGCTGGAGTGGTTCACGTCACACGTCGGCGCCGGAGTGACGCGCACCGCCAGTTCCCGTCCGCGCTGTCAGGGGAATTGGACATTCTGAATTCTCCCTCTGTGTACAAGGCGCCGGAGTGTGGCGACTAGCGGCTTGTCACAGTAACTTCATTGCAGTGTTAATGTAAGCCTACTTGTGACAATAAAGATTATTTATTTAAAAAAACATACAAAACGGAAATTGTTGTTGATGCAATTTGTTTGAAATCAAGCAGAAGATAAAGGGGAGGAGATAGATTTATGTGCTGATGATCTAGGAGCAGATGGCAGTGGGGATGGCAAACTGCAGGACAGGAAACTTGAAAGTCATGTTTTCCCACAGGCCAAGGGGATTTAACTCCACATGCAATTTGTATCCCTTTTCTCCATCCAGATAGCACCTTGAGTGGCAGGCTTGGCATCTGGTTGGGCACAGAGCTCTGTAGAGAAGCTGAGGAACAGCTAAAGCAGTCCCATCTCCATTAAAACCTGGAAGTCAGCTTCCGGACGAACTTGAAATGAATACCCAAAACACCTCACCTCATCGAACCCTAACCGGTACCCAGTCCCAACCACTCCCTCATGATAACACTCCTCCCCTCCACCATTGTCTGTGATACATGAAATCAGGTGGGTGTGTGGTGGTCTTTTTTTTCCTAAGTATGCTTTTCCCACCTCGCTCCAATCTGACATTGAATGGGATGGGGGCGGCAAAAGCATGGGAAACAGGGGATAAGCTAAATTTCTCTTTGCAGAGAGCTGACATGGTCTTGACAGGCCAAAGCGCCTTACTATGTGCTGCAAGGATTCTATGAGAAGGATGGTGTGGCGCACACAGATTCTCGCTTTTTTGCCCTTTTTAGATTCCTCCCAATTCTGGACAAGTAAAGCTATTGGATATTAATTTAGCCATCTACTCAACACAATAGTCCCTCAATATTGCAGCCGTGTCTCTTAAATGATAGCATGCAGTTTGCAGTCATTGCAGCATCACCAAGTCCATTTGAAATGTTGCTCACACCTCGCAGGAGGAACACACCTCAAACATTCCTTTCAAGTAACTGGGTTGAATCAATATCCTCCCCTGTATTGCCGCAAATCCTGGAAAAGTTCTTTAGATTTTAATGCCATTAAGCACTCCTTTCTCATTAGTTTCATTTTGAGGGAAGGGGCTGGAGGTTTCGAGGGGATTTGAGGAAAAACATTTTACCCTTAGGATGGTGGGAGTCTGGAATGCACTTCCTGGGAGGGGAGTAGTGGCGGGAAACGTCACAACCTTTGGACGAGCACTTAAAATATCACAACATTAAAGGCTATGGGCCAAGTGCTGGAAAGCGGGATTGGTGTGGATCTAGTGCAGTTTTGTTGGTGCAGACTCGATGGGCTGAAGGGCCTCTTCTGTCCTGTGTGACAATGAACTACACAGAGCTGGACTTCAATTTATTGGTCAGATTCAAAAAAGCAAAATAAATAAGAGACAGCCAAGGATGGCACTGAGAACAGACACAAAGTTAGAAGACTTGAGTGCCAATCCCCACTTCAGCACTATCTGGGCTGACACAATTCTGAAGGGTGGGGGGAGCTCTCCCCAGTCGCCTGGCCAACACTTCTCCCCGACAAACATCTTTAAGAAAGAAAACCCAGAGTACCTGATCATTACCAAGTTAATCTTCGTTGGTCATGCAACCCAATTGGCTGCCATGTTTGCTACATGACAATACTGACTATACTTCAAAGGTACTACATTGGCTGTCAAGTGCTTCCTGACATCACAAAATCAAGAAAGAAAGGTAGCTGATAAATGCAAGCCTTGCTTTCTTTCTGATTCCACGGTGTGAAACAAAGCTGAAAAAATGCACCAATCCTCCCCCACCTCCCCTCCCTCATTTAGGCAAGGCTTATTTTCACTGGATTCAATCACTTACTAATGAAAGTTCTCAAACAGCAGCTGATAAACATTGTTTATTTTCCATTAGAGAAAAACGATATGCTGATACACTTGGGAGTTGATATTTGTAATGACATACTAAATTAAAAACCTATCTGCAGTACAAGTCCTTTCCTAGAGAGCAGGGATGAATGTTGGTTGCAACAATAAGAATGAGTTAGCGCCACGATATTCTTTAATATTTAATTGATATCGATTTATATTCCACGCCTTCAATTTATGTGAGGAAAGGCTCGTTGGATCAGCAAAGCTTTGTTTTGTTTGGTGGTTCAGTATACCCCCTGCAGCCGTGTATCTTAACCTGTTAATCTTAACCTAACCTTAATCTTAACCTTTCTTACTGGGCCATCACTTAGCTTATCAGTGTAATTTCTCCCAATAGACTATTCTGCAGCATGCTACAATGGCCAGGCTATTTCCTTATGTGTTCCTGCTCAGAAAATTCCACTCCTCATTTCTGGAAATTGATGGGCTGATATCAGGACTTCAAGCGTTCATTAAAAAGCAATATCAGGCTGACGTTTTTACTGCTCTCGCTGTCTTGGGTGGGAGGGAGAGGGGGGGGGGTGCGAGGAAGAGAGAGACGACGAGATGCTAAGAACATTTTTGTATTAGAATAAAAACTATTGTGATTGCTCAGGGAAATCGGAAAACAAGGTGTTTTTCTCCCAGCTCTGCGTTTTGCTTAAATATTGCATTTCATTTCTCAGTCTCGAAGGGCTGCAGTGAATATTCGATTGTATGGGATGACATTTTCTTTTCTTTCCTCTGAAGATTGTTTGGGATGAGGGGAGGTGATTATATTGTGGCTATTTCTCTGAGGAGGTGAGTCACCAGACATAACTTTTTTTGTCGTAATTGGAGAAGGGGGGGGGGGGGGGGGGGGGAGGGGGGGGGGGGGGGCGGTGGAGTCGTTATTCCCAAAGCCCTTTTCTTCCCCAATAATTTTTTTGAAATGAACCCGATGGTTTTTTTAAGTGCCTGCAGAGCAATTAAAACTATCAAACAAAACGCTTGAGGGATTTGGTTGCTTCATTTTGTGGAGAGAATAAAGAGAGCAGGTTTAAGGGTTTATTAAAAGGATAGGTTTGTGCTAAACTGTGCCTCCGGCGACATCTCTGGCTCTTGAAAAAAACCCACAAATAAGCATAGCTGCAGTTTAGAGCAAAGCCATTTGAAATAGAGGTGGTGGCTTGTGGTACTTAAAGCACCATTGTAGCCTGTCTTCCATGAGCTTATCACCCAACTAGGAGGGAGAAATATTTTCATGAGTGGTTGAAGTGAGATGGGACAGTCAAGGACAACCCACTCAGTCAAGCATAAGGCCCCGAATGGCCTCCTTCTGTACAGTAATGACTATATGACTCATTCACTTCTAACTTGATGCTTACAGCAAAAGATCTCCATTCCCTTGAGAGTTCCAAAGATATTTGTCCATGAAGCATGAAGCCTTGCATGATGAACAAAAATATTTCTACCCCCCCCCCCCCTCCCCCCCACCATTTAGAGCAGACTAACTGCATAAAATTCCAACACTTATTCAGCCACAAAGAGAATGATTGGCAGAGTAAGCATTTTGTGGTGCTCATTGAGAGAAGCGCTCATTGTTAGGCAGGACACACAAGAGCTCCTCGATGCTATTTGAAGAATGCTGTGCGAGTCTCAGAATTGTAAATGTTTCATTAAAATTCTTCAAGTGTGCAAGACTGCCTTTTCCTCCCGCCGCCCAACAACACCCGCCCGCCCCTCCTCCCGTGGGCCTCGCTTCAGAGAAAGATTAAAAGAGTTTCTTCCCTTGCTCTTGATTGAAAAATGAAAGGAGGATGTTACCTCCAACAATCCCGTCATGTACTAAACCACCAAATTGTCACAACTTTCAACTACGTGGTCAGCTGTAAACAAAAGTGCACAAGGGGGAAAATTGCCTCGGTCACTGTGACTCAACATTCTGCTCGAACTGCTCAACCCGTTTTAGCTTTTACAGACCTTATACTTAAAACTTACAGTCCAACTGGGTATTCAGATGAAAAAGCTGCACCATAATATTAAATAGGCAACTTGTTGAAAGTCTCATAAATCTTAAAATCCTCATAAATATTCAGCAAAGGAATTGCATAAAAGTTTACGGCACTGAATCAGACCATTTGGCCCAAATGTCTCCCTGCGCCTGTGTTTATGCTCCAATTTACATGGAAGATTAAAGAGAAAAGAAAACAATTTTTAAAGATAATTAATTGTCCTTGCCACAAGGTTGATTGCAACTGGAAAACAATTAGTTGGCACAGTAAGCAGTTTAGTTGGCCGCAAAAACCTAAAGAGTGTTGACAGATTAAGTGAGTGGCAGTGCTGTAGCAGATGGACTTCAATGTGGCAAAGTGTGAGATTATCCGTAGATAGATCAGAAGCTAGGAACTACAGAGGAGGAGAGAGATTAAGGGATCCATGTTCAGAAATCACTTGTCGCTCACGGGCACCAACAACACATTGTTCAAAACGCTTATGGATGTTAACCTTTAAGTCAAAGGGATGGAAGTTGGGTTACAGCTTTTTTGATCTCAGATTATACTCCATTGAGAACGCTGCATTCAGTTTTGAGCAGCAAGCTGTAGGAAGGATATACTGGTCATGGAAGGAGTACACCATAGATTCACTAGAATGATACTTGGATGAAAAAAGTGACATGATGATAAATTGACACGTCTAGGCTTGTGTTCCCTTGATTACACAAAATAAAGGCGTGATCTGATTGAGTTGCACAACGTGACAAAATGAGCTGATAGCGTAAAGAAAGACAAAACAGGCCCCAGAACAAGATAAATTAAAACAAGGTTATTCAGGACTGTTCAGCAGGGCGCAATTCTTCACCTTCGGGGAAATATAGTCGGGGCTCGAGGGCTGAATGTCCTACATATTGTCCTCTGTTTTGAATCTTCCAATTAGAACAGCATTGAAAAGTTTCAGAATGTTTGGGCTGCTCTGAAGAATGGGCGTGTTAAAGAATCATCTGATGAAACACTGAGATAACGGGAGGTTCAGCTCCAGTTCTGGGCAGAATTCATTAATCGCAGATAGCAGAGTACAAGGAACCCGTCATGGCTCCAGGAAAGAAAGAGTTCAAATAAAGCATTCCATTTTCTGACTCCAGATTGCTGTGTGTGTGTGTGTGTCTGGAAAGGAAATGCGATCGGATTCAGGTGTGATATCTCTCATGATCAAACCTCCTGTGCCACCTGAAATAACAGGCTGCACACACAAAGGATGGCAAACCGGGTCTCGATCAACAGCAAGAGAGTCGTATAGTTTTGTCTTGGGCAGCGATTAACAGATTAATTTTCAGGTAAACATGTATTGAATGAGATGTGCTCATCTTCTGTTTTTTCTTTATTCAAAAATTACCATATCACTTGCAAACTCCAGGACAAAGCAGCCCGCCTGATTGGCATCGCTTTCCACAAACATTCATTCCCTCCTCCACCACCAAACAGTGGTAGCAGTGTGTACAATCGACCAGATGTACTGCAGGAACTCACTAAGGCTCCTTTGGCGGCACCATCCAAACCCAGAACTGCTCCCATCTAGGCCGACAAGGGCAGCAGAGGCACAGGTACGTCCCCTCAGAACATAAGAACTAGAAGCAGAGGAGGCAATTCAGGCCCTCTAGTCGGCTCCGCCATTCAGTGTGATAATATTAGACCTATTCTTAGGGTAGCACGGTGACGCACTGCTGTCTCACGGCGCCGAGGAGCCAGGTTCGATCCCGGCACTGTCCGTGTGGAGTTTGATCATTCTCCCCGTGTTTGCGTGGGTTTTGCCCCCACAACACAAAGATGTGCAGGGTAGGTGGATTCGGCACACTAAATTGCCCCTTAATTGGAAAAAAATGAATTGGGTACTCTAAATTTAAAAAAAATAGCTGATCTAATCTTGACCTCAACTTCACTTTCCTGCCTGTTCTTCATAACCCTTCAACCCATTACTGATTAAAAATTTGCCCATTGCTTCCTTGAATGTACTCAATGTCCCAGCATCCACAATGCTCTGGAGTAGTGAATTCCACAGATTCACCACCCTTTGAGAGAAGTCATTTCTCCTCATCTCGGTTTTAAATTTGCTGTCCCTTATCCTAAAACTATGACCTCTCGTTCTAGATTGTCCACTCTATGTCGACTTTGCCAATTCATTTTATTATCTTTTATACCTCAATTAGCTTTCCTCTCATTCAGAGGCAACTCCATTTCATTCTGTCCTGCCAGAGACAAACAGGCGATGCTAGTATGTGGCTTTGCAGGCTGCAGGTTAGCAGTCAGTGTTCACGCATTGTTTTTGTGGTCACTAGGTGCTCAATCTGCCCAAGATCAGAAAGAATAGGGTTTCCACTTCTCAATATGCTGCCAGTATATGAGCATGGACAGAGAACCGTGCAGGTCAATAATCGGTATCATGGCAGAAAACACAATGGGCGGGATTCTCCCAGCCCTGGGCCGGGCCGGAGAATCCCCGTGACTGGGCCACGCAGCCCTGATGCCGGCACGCGATTCTACGGCCAAGAGCCGTAAGACAAAGAAACCGAGTCCCACCGGTGCCGTTCTAACCTGCTCTGAGCCGGCGGGGCCTCGTCGTTGAAGGGTCAGGTGGTGGCCTGTGGGGGTTTCCGACCCCGGGGTGGGCCTCTGATGTGGCCTGGCCCGCGATCGGGCCCCACCGATCGGCGGGCCGGCCTCTCTGACTGGGGGCCTCCTTTCCGACGCGCCGGCCCCTGTAGCCCTGCGCCATGTTGAGTCGGGGCCGGCGCGTTGAAGGAAGCCACTGTGCATGCACGGATCCCACGGCACCCAGTTCGGGCCGGGTTCGGCAGCTGGAGCGGCGTGAACCACTCCAGCGCCCTGCTGGCCCTCTGTAGGGGCCAGAATTACTCCTGGCAGTGGCCCATTCCACGCCGTCGTAAAATGCGATGGCATGGACACTCTGCCGCAGGATGGGAGAATCCCGCTTATTGTCTTCATTCTGCAGCAAGCCACTCCAATCTATCCTCACAGATACTTACAGCATTGGTATCCATGCCAGCCAGTAAACTGGGAAGAACTCCCCAGCTCTTCTTTGACAAATGCCATGGGACCTTGTATGCCCATATGAAGATGTAGATGTTGGACCTGAAATGTAGCATCCTGACAGTGGAGCTCTCCCTTGGTACGGCACTGGAATACCAGCTGACATTAAATGCTCAAGTCTCCAAGTCTGGGGCTTGAATCCGGGGCATTCTGAAGGAGAGGGGAAAGTGAGCCCTGCATATGCACTTACCAGAAAGCAGAGAGGAATGGGTCGTGACAAGAGTGTAATTGGGGAAAGGCACGTTGGCCAATTTACCCTACCCCTTCCCCTCTCCCAGACCGGGGCTGCCATTGCCAAATGGATCCCAAATGTTGACTTGACTAAGATCAGCTGAGGCAACAAGATGTGTTTTTTTTTTAGAAAAAGCTCCCTGGAGTTTTGTCCAAAGCATACATTGAAGTTGCAGTTCAACTGGAATGGAAAGGAGCTTTCTCTAAAACCTATACCTCACACAAACCCTGAATTGGTTTCTATTCTGCCCTCTGTTGATTCTGTTACTTTAGCCTTTGGGAAACAAATTCATTTCTTTTATTCGAGCTTGCCCTTCTCGCACTGAAATTTATGTAAAGCACGTTTCAAAAATAAAACAAGTAACTATTGAACTCACCCCTCAAGGCACAGTTATAGAAAAAATTGGCAACAAAATAATGGCTCCTTTCAAAGATTTTTACGTTAACATATAAAGGGGTTATTGCCCTGAATGTATTTCTAATGGCAGAACATAGGCTAAAATGGATTCAAAAGGCAGTAGCTCATGTTCTAGGATAAATATTTAAGAATTAAATGAAGTCTGCATAGGTCTCTTCGATTTCAATTGGGAGTCTGCCATGGTAGGCGAGGGTGATCTGGAAGGATGTTGAATAATTACATTTTCGTCGAATGTGGAAAGATCACTCAGATTTAACTGCAGGTCAGCTTTTGTGCAATCTGTCAGCAAAGCACACTGAAATGGTTAACAAGCAGCCACTTGGAAAAAGGGACTGGAGATGGAGTAGTCTGTTTGGCCCCTTGAGCCTGCTCTGCCATTTAACTGGATTACATCTAATCTTCTAACTTGTCATCTTCCTACACGATCCCCATATCCCATGATGTCTTCGGAATCTCGAAATTTATCAACCTTAACATTGAAATACTCAAAGACTCAGCCTCCGCAACACTCTGGAGTAGAGAATTCCCAAAGATTCACCACCCTCTGACTGAAGAAATTGCCCACAATCTCGCCGATAAATGGCTTACCTCTTCTTCTGAGACTATGTCCCCTGGCTCTGGACCCCCCCCCCCCACCTCTCCCCCAGCCAGGGGAAACATCCTTCATCCACCTATTATGTGGGGGACTAGAGAAGTTGGGAACGTCCACCAGAGCAGAGATGTTCAAGATGATCAAGGGTTTTGCTTGAGGAAGTAAGGAAAAATACTGGAGGAGGAGGAAAATGGCGAGGGCCCTTTTCTCCACAGACCAAATACATTTTCTTGTTCTTTGGGGGGGTGTGGGGGGGGTGTGGAGGGGGGGGGGGGGGGGGGGGAACAACTTTGGCTGATATATTAACAAAGGTATTAACCTACTGACTTTGCACCTTTATGAAAATCAGGGCTGGTAAACAATGTCACACACTCATATCTCACAACGCAAATTTTATTCCCAAAAACACTGCACAATGTTGTCTTTTTGGAAACCACTTTCCCATCTGTTTTGCAAAGCTGTCATCGGCTTAACTCTCAAAGAAAGTATGTAGATGACCACAGGCGCAGACTCTCTCTGTCTTATCTAGGTTTTAAGAAAATCTGTTCCTGATAAAGGCTGTTTAATGTACAGGATGTAGAAAATTGCATTACACTGAATCACAGAGCTCAAAACCACACAATAGTTCCATGGCTAAGCATAGCCAACTAAATGCTACTGAAGCCATCACTTCCAGCATCCTGCCATAGAATCACCTTCCAATGTACAGATTCCATCCCTCTCCCAGTTATTTGCTGTGGATAAATTGACTTTCTGATAATTTCTTAGGTCACTGATTTCCGCATTCAATTCTCCGATTCCTGAAGAATGATGAAGCGATAGACTGTGTTGCCTTAATGCAATCAAACCCATGATATATTTCAAACTTGCGTGCGCTGACATGCAGGGCAATGCTAACTGTTGGCCAAGTACGTCCCAACAACAGAAGATTGCTGTTTGCCGTTAATTATGAAATTTTACCTGTGCACATTTAAACTATGGCCGAAGTTTGGCATGCTATTAAAATGCACCAGAGAGAGAAGGAAAAAAATAATCATCCACTTGGATGCAAACGCTTTTTATGCAATGAGCTCAAAACTTCAGGGAAATGGTGCACCAATACTGGCTGCCATTATTTTGCCTATTTTCCCCCTCTTCATCATTTAAAGTTTGTGACTCAAATTGAAGAACGGTTCTATGGTGTCAACTTCCTTCTCCTGCCTCCCCAAGTTAAGAATAGATAGAACAGTACAGCACAGAACAGGCCCTTCGGCCCTCGATGTTGTGCCGAGCCATGATCACCCTACTCAAACCCACGTATCCACCCTATACCCGTAAGCCAACAACCCCCCCCCCCCCCCCCCCTTAACCTTACTTTTTAGGACTCTACGGGCAATTTAGCATGGCCAATCCACCTAACCCGCACATCTTTGGACTGTGGGAGGAAACCGGAGCACCCGGAGGAAACCCATGCACACACGGGGAGGACGTGCAGACTCCGCACAGACAGTGACCCAGCCGGGAATCGAACCTGGGACCCTGGAGCTGTGAAGCATTTATGCTAACCACCATGCTACCGTGCTGCCCTAAGTTGTTTTTCATTATTTCATGCCAGTGGATGTCACTGGCAAGGCCAGCGTTTTCTGCCCATCCCTTGAACTGGGGCCTTGCTGGGGCAGTTCAGCGTCAACCAAATGGACCTGAAGTCACACATAGGCCAGATCGGCGAAGGACGAGAGATTTCCTTCCCTGTGTGAGATTGGTGAACAATTATTGTTTCATGCTAACCGTTACTTAGACTGGTTTTCAATTCAAAATTTATTAACTGACTTTAAATTCCACCAGCTGCCACAGTGGGATCTCAACATGTCTCCTCAGAACATTAGCCTGGGCCTCTGGTTTATGAGTCCAGTGACAGACCACACCATCTCCCCGGACCTCCAAATGGTCAGTCTTTACATGTGTGTATAGGCAGTTGGTTCAGGTTGGCTGTTTGATCGTGAGGAGTATCATAGTCAATTTCTACTCTGTGCGCTCGGTGTTTGCATGCCTCTATTCTCCCGGGAGAACTTGACGCCTCATGATCAGGGAAGTTAGCTGAGTGACTAGAAATGTGTACATCCCCATCACCCAGACAGGTTAGAATTCAAGCCTTCAAATCTAGACATGAAAACAGTATAGAACTGGTGCCCTAAACTACCTTAAACACATTGCAGACATGGCCAAGCCATCACATTGCAATAATTCAGCATTACCTGCTGCTTTGTGTTCTCAACTCTTACAGATACAAAACTCTGAATCTCATTCACTTAGTGTTATCTGTCTGCGATCTGTCTTGAGAGATTTGAGTAATTCTGTTCAACTAGATGTTTCTGTTACTTCACTGCATCGTGTCTTTTTCCATTCAAAGAAATGAGGTGGCCATTTGGCCCATCAGATTTGTGCTGACCCGTTTTTCAGTTCGCCCAACTCCACCGCTCTATCCCTAAAGCCATGCAGTTTTTTCGGCCTTCAAATATTTATCCTATTCATTTTCAAAACAAAATTGGGCGCGATTGACCCATAAATATGATTCGGCACGATTCAATGCCTCTCACAAGGTTTGCGACGCTCAGAATGCCTCGCAAGATCTAAGACAATCTCATGAGATGCTGCGATCTGGATCTCGTCCTCACTGGGCAGGATCCGGATCCAGATATTTCAGTGCACTGTTCGCCTCACTGACTGCGCCCGATGCTCCTGAGGCCTGGGATTGAACACCCATGGAGGCCTCGCCGTGGTGCCATTGGATACTGGTTCACACAAACGTGGACCAGGTGTACCAGCACCTTGGGGGGAGTCTCCCAGGCCATCGGAGGCTCCCGGGTGGTTGGGCTCTGGGCAGGGACCAATTCCTGGTTTTGAAACCTCCATTCTCTTTGCATTTCTGCCAAATCGTACAACTTCCTGTGTATTTACGTTGAGCTGCAATTATTTCAATATGACCATGTTCCTCATCTGTGCCCGCCTGTAATTTCCAGTATCCTTATTGACCATTTACTGCACCGCCATAAAATACTCCATAATTTGCTTGAGCATCTGAATCTGGTCCATGTACACATGACAACGCTATCACTGCAGAGTACCACGACATAGTATGTGCAGAGCTATTGGTCTGGAATTCCAGCTAGTAACATTCAGTTAATGATTCTGGCATCTAGTTCCAACGCAGAATCCATTGGGTCCTATTCTGGGCTCACACATCTAACCTTGATATTTCAGAGTGAAATTGAACATCAGAAATAACTCTATGCATCAGTTCAAATCTACTTGTTGCTTATTTGTTATGGACATCTGGATTTAAGCAATGCTGATTGTTTTTTTAAAAATAAATTTAGAGTATCCAATTATATATTTTTTTCCAATTAAGGGGCATTTATTTTTAGTGTGGGCAATCCACCTAACCTGTACATCTTTGGGTTGTGGGGGTGAAACCCATGCAGACATGGGGAGAGTATGCAAATTCCACACGGACAGTGAGCCAGGGCTGTGATTTGAATACGGGTCCTCAGTGCTGTAGTCCCAGTGCTAACCACTGTGCCACATGCCGCCCCAGCAATACCGAGTGTTGACTTTCATAAGTTGTTTGTAATAAACTGCAATGGTATATGAAAATGAAAATCGCTTATTGTCACGAGTAGGCTTCAATGAAGTTACTGTGAAAAGCCCCTAGTCGCCACATTCCGGCGCCTGTCCGGGGAGGCTGGTACGGGAATCGAACCGTGCTGCTGGCCTGCTTGGTCTGCTTTAAAAGCCAGCGGTTTAGCCCAGTGAGCTAAATATATAAAGCACTGTTCATCATACTTTATATATATTTTTTAAATTATTCTTTCATGGAATGTAGGCATGTCTAGCTCGACCAGCATTTATTGCACAATCCTAATTGCCCTTGAGAGGGTGGTGGTGGGCTGCCTTCTTGAATTGCTGCTGTCCATGTGTTGCAGGAACACTCACAGTGCTGTTGGGGAGGGAGTTACAGGCTTTTGACCCATGGACAGTGAACGTACGACGATATATTTCCAAGTCAAGATGGTGAGTGGCTTGGAAGGAAAATGCAGTTGGTGTTGTTCCCATGCATTTGCTGCTCTTGTCTTTCTAGACGGTAAATGGCGTGGGTTTGGACGCTGCTTTTAAAGGAGCCTTGTTGAGTTGCTGCAGTGCATCTTGTAGATTGTATACACGGCTGCCACTGTGTCGTGGTGCAGGGAATAAATGTTGAAGGTGGTGGATGGGGTGCCAATGTAGCGGCTGCTTTGTCCTAGATGGTATCAAAATTCTTGTGTTGTTGGAGCCGCACACCGCGAAAGTGGCACGTATTCCACCACACGCCTGATATGTGCCTTGTGGATAACGGACAAGCTTCAGGGAATCAGGAGTTGAGTTACTCGCTACAGAATTCCCAACACTGTTTTCTTTTGCAGCCACACTATTCAGACAACAGTGTTTACATACAAACAGCACCTTGTTGTCATGACGGTGCAATCTCTGGCGACGAACACTCTGGCCTCACCGAGTGTGCACATCAGGTGCTTTAATCTCATTGAAAACATTGTTATCTGCCCTCCAATTCTTTAACTCAGCAACAACAACTTGCATTCATCTGGTGCCTTTAACGGATCTGACATCAAGCTGCAGTAGGCACTATTGTGGCAGATGACCGAAGCTCGTTTGAGGAGCGTCTTAAAGGAGAAGAGTGAGATAGAGATGTATTGCTACACAGCGCCGTGGACCCGGGTTCTATTCCCAGCTTGGGTCACTGTCTGTGCGGAGTCTGCACGTTCTCCCCGTGTCTGCGTGGGTTTCCTCCGGGTGCTCCGGTTTCCTCCCACAAGTCCCGACAGACGTGCTGTTAGGTGAGTTGGATGTTTTGAATTCTCCCTCAGTGTACCTGAACAGGCGCCAGAATGTAGCGACTAGGGGCTTTACACAGTAACTTCATTGCAGTGTGAATGTAAGCCTACTTGTGACACTAATAAAGATGATTATTATTCTTCAGAAACACCCCGCTATTCAACGGCACTTTGCTGGGTTTGTTTGGCCTCTGGGGCTTTCTCTCCGCCAAGGCTGCACTTAGAGTCATTTCCCGCTGATGAGTGCCCCCCCCTCCCCCCCCTGGTTTTTGAACCCCCCCCTTTTGAACCTCGGAGGCCCCTGGGAACATTGCCCCTCCACCTGATAAAGCACCCCTGGTCCAATCCCTAGCAGCGTCAACCAGGAATTCCAGATTGCAACGTCTCGCGAGCATTTTGAGCATCGCAAATCTCGCCAGAGGCTTCCCGCAAGATTCAACGACCTCGTCCAAACACCAAGTTGGGCACGACGAGGCTGTTAAACTACCCCCCATGGCTGATCGTGGGCTGCAGCTAAACTAGAACATAGAACATACAGTGCAGAAGGAGGCCATTTGGCCCATCGAGTCTGCACCGATCCACTTAAGCTCTCACTTCCACCCTATCCCCGTAACCCAATAACCCCTCCTAACCTTTTTTGGTCACTAACGGCAATTTGTCATGGCCAATCCACCTAACCTGCACGTCTTTGGACTGTAGGAGGAAACCCACGCAGACACGGGGAGAACGTGCAGAATTTACATAGACAGTGACCCAGCAGGGAATCGAACCTGGGGCCCTGGCGCTGTGAAGCCACAGTGCTGTCCACCTGTGCTACCGTGCCGCCCTTGTCCTACCGTGCCACCTTAAACTATCCTGCTTGCAGGGCAGCACGGTGGCACAGTGGTTAGCATTACTGCCTACGGCGCTGAGGACCCGGGTTCGAATCCCGGCCCTTGGTCACTGTCTGTGTGGAGTTTGCACATTCTCCCCGTGTTAGCGTGGGTTTCGCCCCCACAACCCAAAGATGTGCAGGTTAGGTTGATTAGCCATGTTAAATTGCCCCTTAATTGGAAAAAATAATTGGGTACTCTAAATTTATTTTAAAAAAAGAAGAGGAAAAAAAAACTATCCTGCTTGCTCCCGACGTCTCTCTCTCCTTCAAGACCAACAGTCTGTGTAGCTCAGCCTGAAGTATATTGAATGATGATATTTACAATGCCCTGGGATAGAGAATTCCAATGATTCACAACCCTTCCAAGAAAATGATTACAGAAAACATTCTGAGCGATCGGCCCCTTTGCCTGACACGGAGCTGCCTTGTACTCGACTCCCCAGTTAGGGGTAAGAACATCTCAGTGACTACCCTGTCAATCTCTTTTACAATCTTGAATGCTTCACAAAGATCATCTCTCGCTCGAAGCTCCAGAGAATATTAGATCCAATTCACTCAATCTCTCATCATCGGTCAACCATCTCATCCCAGTGTCCAATCCAGTGAAGCTTCATTGTACTCCCTCCAATACAATATATCCTTCCTCAAATACAGACACCACATGATGGATTTCAGTCTGATCATCATCTGATATCATTATCTGAACAAACCTGAATTAGTGTCATTTTATCTGACTGTTATTGTGCTTTGCCATGTGCTAGACTGGCCCAGGACACTTCAAATTCCAGATAGCAACATTTCTGTTGAAGATATTTCAAGCAATGTACCTTCTTCTAATCAATCAACAGGTACCTGGTATTATTACAGGTCCTGAAACAAAATACTGAGGCACAAATCATAAAAGTCAATAATAACCATTATCCTGCTTCATATGTTTTCCTTTCAACATCACCAAGATTGGAAAATTATATTCCAAGCTAACAGGTTGACAGACAGTGGCACACCATCATAAAGTGATAATCAATATGACTAAACAAGCTGAAAGCATTCATCCAATCTCAGAATTCTCAACCAAAGGGCAGCATGGTGGCACAGTGGTTAGCACTGCAGCCTCACGGGCGCCGAGGTCGCAGGTTCGATCCCGGCTCTGGGTCGCTGTCTGTGTGGAGTTTACACATTCTCCCCTGTTTGCAGGGCTTTTTCCCCCACAACAGAAAGATGTGTAGGGTAGGTGGACTGGCCATGCCTAATTGCCCCTTCATTGGTAAAGATGAATTGGGGACTCCAAATTTTTTTTTTTTTTAATTCTCAGTCATGTTTAAAAGCTGGTAGGGGTGGTCTCTGGAGGCCATGGCGGCGGCAGAAGAAAACGAGTGCCCCCACGGCACTGGCCTGCCCGCCGATCACTGACCCTCAGCTGTCAGATTGCCAACTATGATTGAATGTATTCCTGGAGATTCCATCACATGACTTTCCCACACTCCAGCCATTCGGCATCCAACACATCCATCTTTGTGTCACCAAGTGGGAAATGCGTGGCTGACAGCCAAACAGCCTTCATTCCCTTCATTTCCCATATTTAATAACTGGTAAAAAGAAAAATGTTCAAAGAAAATCACAAAGAAAAACTTTTTTTTTCCATGTCCTGATGATTTGCAGACAGTGGTGTCCTGGAGATGGATCATTCCTGGAGACTCCAGGCTAATCTTGGGAGGGTTGGCAATAACCATCCCTCCACTTATTCCCCCCACTGGAAGTAGTGTTGCTCATGACAAGAAAAAAAGTTATTGAAAAAGGAGAACAGTAAGTAAATTTGCACAGTTTGAACATACTTAATCTCTGGGAGGTTTAGGTATAACCTGCTGTGACTTATTCTACTTAAGCACTGGGTTTAGCACAAGGAAAGGAGCAGGAAGCATACTCTGTACCAACAGTGCCACCTCAGGCCAGCCAATGACATATACAGCTGTTGAACTGAGCAGCTCTTAACAGAGCAAAGCTACCAAAATGCTGTCAGGCTTCGGCCAGTAGAGCATCCCCCCCCCCCCCCCCCCCCCCCCTCCCCCCCAACCACCACCCCACCACCCCACCCCCAATTCAACCTCTACGCATTCTGGATTAACTTCCCTGCTGTAATCCCCCACCTCCCCCCACACCACCACTCATTTGTGTAAAGCACTTGACTTGAAGTGCAGCAGATGCCACATGGACGTGTTGGAGATTCCACGCTGCTATCACAGCAACAGCCACATAGTCAAGGTCAGAGGGTGAAGCTGCAGCGAAGCACGCTGCCGGCTGTCAGTGCATAGTCACAGCAAGCATTGGATCTCAAAAGATTTAAGCTGGAAAGCCATGTACCAGCCTCCCCGGACAGGCGCCGGACTGTGGCGACTAGGGGCTTTTCGCAGTAATTTCATTGAAGCCTACTCATGACAATAAGCGATTTTCATTTTTCATTTCATGAGAAGAAATCAGATCTTCGCTGTGCAAATATTAAAGGCTCAAGTACAAGCTATGATTTTCTTTTAATAATCTGCAATCCTCTGCTGGTTTTAGTGTTACTGTGCTGCCTTCAAGTATGAAGGCCACCCTACCATTTGCAACAGCACAAAAAAATCACTCCAGCGGTTGAACTGGTGGCCGAGCTGAAACGATCAATAGGTGTACGAGATCAAGAAAGTTCCCCGGCTCAATCCTGGCCTGTGCCAAGCCATCTGGCCTTTGATGATTTGGCAGTACAGGGCGGCACAGTTTGGTTTTATTGCTCGCCAGCTTTGGGAATGGGAAATCAGACATAGTATCTTCTCCTGTTTGCTGCGTGTACATATGCATGACCACTGGGCAAGAGTGATACCCTGTCAGGATGACTCATCATGGCAACACTGGGCTCTTGGGTGAGATAATGTGGGCATGCATCTTAACAAGGAGAAATAAGAATGGGGGAAGAGGAAGGAATGAAAAATAATTTGTTCATAGAGCTGTGGGTCATCAGCTCCACCAGGGTACCTTCAGCTGAATGGCGCAATCTAGAACTCTAGATCCACATTCCAATCCATCCTTCTACATTCAAGAAATCGTGCACAGCCATGCCACTGGAGACATACCGTGTAAAACAAAGATGAATCCCTATTTACATTTTACTGTCAAAACATGCCCAAAGCCATGATGCATTCAGTTTCCAAACAAAAAAATATTTTCCTCACTCAGACAAACTGATGTTTCACAAATGCATCAAGTTTTCTCAAGCTAGGCAGACACAGTATGTACTTATGCCTGTTTTTAAATGGGAGGATTTTCCTCCGACAGGTTTCCAGCCTCCCACCAGAAGTTATAACTTGAGGAGGACCGCTCTGCATCAAACATGGCCAACCAAGAGACTCGTCAACTCTTACCACCACCGGCCATAGGCATATTGGAAGCATTTACAGGTTGATGATCAACCTGTTCAGCCATGATACGAACACCTTTATGACAGCCATTAAGTCTTGCCATGGGGCTCTAACCTGGAGCTTCTGACTCAAGAGATAGGAACGCTACGAAATGTCACCAAGACCACCACCATCTTGAATTTCAACACTGCTGAGTTAGCTGATCCATGTCAGGTCTTGCACAAGTTATTTTCATCAGGGGATAGCTATTCTATCAGAGTTGCAGCTGCTGGTCCAGTGGTACCCGCCCACTCTCATTTAATAAACCCCATGTGCAAACACTAGGGGCATGATTCTCCACCCCCAAGCCGGGTGGGAGAATCGCGAGGTCCGCTCTCGCACCTCCCGCTATTCTCCCACCCCCCCCAAAATGGCGTGTCGCGTTTTGCGACAAGCCGCTCGGAGAATCGCGGGCTACCGTTTTTCACGGCGGCCCGCGATTCTCCGGCCCGGATGGGCCGAGCGGCCTGCCGTTCGTGACCGGTTCACGACGGCGGCAACCACACCTGGTTGCTGCCGTCGTGAATGTGGCGTGAGATGCCTGTTTGGGGCTTGTGGGGGGCATACAGGGGACTGAGCACCACGGCCATGCTCGGGAGGGGACAGGCCCACGATCGGTGGCCTCCGATCGTCGGGCTGGCGTCTCAACGGGACGCACTCTTTCCCCTCCGCCGCCCCGCAGGATCAAGCCGCCACGTCTTGCGGGGCGGCGGAGGGGAAGACGGCAACCGTGCATGGTTTGAGCCGTCGTGATGGCAACCGCGCATCCGCGGGTCTGAGCCGTCGTGGCATCAGTCGCGCATGCGCAGGTTGGAGGCGGCCAACCTGCGCATGCGTGGCTGACGTCATTAGGCGCGTCGGCCACGTCATTCTCGGCGCGGCGGGCCTTGATGCCAGCGACAAGGCTGGGCGGCCGAGATTCACGACACGGCCCTTCTAGCCCCCCGGTGGGGGGAGAATAGGGGGCCAGGAGCGGCCTCCGATGCCATCGTGAACCACTCTGGGTTTCACGACGGCGACGGGCCTGGCAGAGAATTCCGCCCTAGGTGTGCACAGGACAGAGCAGGTCCGTGATACCACAACTGTTGAACTGCCTGAAGATGCTCTCTGTTGTCACATGAAAAGTGCCTAACTGGTCTGCAAAATCATCTATCTGTGGCTAACACTGCTGCCTCACATTGCCAGGGGCCTGGGTTCAATTAAAGCCTTGGGTGATGTGTGGAGTTTTCACATTCTCCCACTTTCTGTGTGGGCTTCCTCCGGGTGCTCTTTACTTGCTACTATATTCTTGTGTGTGCCAAAATGTTCCAGACGCATGCTGTTTTAAAACACAGTATCTTCTATGCCTTGTGCTTCCAAGTCCCCCAACATGTTCCAAATGTACTTCCCAGGCTCAGAAACAATGGCATTGCCTTTCTCTTTGTGACCAAGAGGTGTCAACCTGTTCAAAAACTGCAGCCGTGTACCTCAGCCGTGGCTCAGTGGTAGCCAGCCTGCTTGAGTCAAAAGGTTGTCGGTTCAAGTCCGGCTCGGTCTTGAGCAGAAATTCCACATTGAAGGTTTCAGTGCCAGCACTGAGGGAATACAGCATTGTCAGGGGTGCGGTCTTTTGGGACATACATTAAACAGAGGTCCCATCTGCCTTCTCAGGTGAAGAAAAAAGATACAGCAGCAAAATTTCAAACAAGAGCAGAGGAGTTTGCTCCGTTGTGCCAGCCAATTTTCAAACTTTAATCAACATCTGGCAAATTGATTATTAGTCACTGTTTGTCAGACGTTGCTGTGCATACATTTGCTACTTTCATTCTTACAGGACAAGTGACAGCAGCACTTCAAAAGCATTTGATTGAGTACAAGGTGCTTTGTGAAATTCTAAAGCTGTGGAAGGCACCGTATAAATGCATGTTGTTCTTTTTCATTTTATGACATGCGACAAACGAGGCAAAATTTCATCTGCAAAAGTTGGCACAGCCACTCAGCCATGAGTGAGTTCTGGCTTGTAAGCAAAGTTGGAGGAGCTAGAGAAGTGGTGTCAGTCACGAAGAAGCCAGTAAAAACAGATCGGGTTCCAACTTGATACTGTTTCAATGCTGGAAAAACAAATATAGCCCTTACTTATTCCCCTCCCCACCAAAAATAAATAAATAAAGTAGGACAATCCTTGGGTCAATTCAGCTGAAACGAATACATTCAGATGTTGCAACGTCAGCTCAATAAGTGCATGGAACCAGTTGCATATTTCTTAGTTAGTCATGAAAAAGGCAAGTCTTTGCAAAACCATTCCCCAGGGGTGGAGTGAACATGTGAAGGACATGAGGGGGGAGGGGGATGGGGAGGGTGGGGGGGGGGGGGGGGGGGGTGGGGGGGGGGGGGAAACGGCGGTGGAAAGAGAAGATTAATAGCTCAATGTATGCAATTCCTCTGTGAACAAAGTTGTGTATTTTTTCCAGTCGCCAAAGAAGACCCAATATTTGGTGGAGGGGTCTCTGTTGGTTACAAGCTCGATTCAACTAAATGGGAACAAAGTCCCATAGTGAGCGCGTTTAGCAACTTGCATTGTACAAGGGGCCTCAGCGGGGAACGCACATCCGAGGCCGCAAATAGACCCGTTTTGTGCACTGGGGAGCGAGGAGGCCCCTCTGAGGTCCCCGAAGCAAACCCGGACCCCCCCCCCTCCCCAGCCCAAACGCACTCGCGAGGTCTCTGAGGCGAAGCGGATAAATCTCCCCACCTCAGGTATCTTGGGAACCTGCACATTAACGTGAGACTAGCTGTCTCACCCTAATATGCAGATTTGCCAAAAACGTGATCTTACATCGCACTGACTCGCGAAATAAGGTTGCATCGCGTGAGGCATATCAACCATGCTGCACTGCGCGCGAGCTGCTTTTCTGGCACAGTGTGGCCATTGGATCGTGCCCAACATTTTAAATTCGCTCATCGGGACTAGATGTTTTGTGAAGCCTTAAAAATAGGGCCAATTTCTACAGAAGAGTAGCCATTTTCTACAGTTACTGAGGCAAAGCAACATGATGAAACGTTCTGATTCCCAGAATTGCAGGATTCTCGGGAGCTTGCAGACAAACTGAAAACAATTCAACATCCAATCTGCTCAAGTTGCTTCTTTCGATCTTTCTCCCGTCAGCAATGAATTGGGCAACAAAGAGATGTTCGACCTTTTCCGAAGAGATGCCAGAGGGGCAACATTGTTCTCAAGTGAGGAACAAGCCAGCCTGCCCATTCGGGTGTACCTTCTCGTATCCAATCCCTGAGCTGCCTGTGTGCAAGTCGTCAGGGAATAATGCAGTGGGGGATGCAAAGGGGGAAAGACGTTGACACAGAAGGCAATGAGATTATGGTAACAATATAGCAAAAATGCAATTGTGCATGTGCTGTGGGAAGGACTGAAGGGTTTGTAAATAATGGCTTTGGCCTGCAGTTCCACATGGATTGCTTTTGCACACATTTTTAATTGGCACAGTTCAGACTATTCAGCATGCTCTTTCTGAACTTTAAGTGCACCTCTTAGATTTGGCTTCCCGTTCCTTTGTGGGAACAAGACTTTGTTGCACCATGGTCCCAGTCCACCATAACTACAACTACAAAAGCCCCTGGCATCAGTGAGGCACTACTTCTCGATTTACTGCCGCTTCTTCCACTACCTTGGCCAAGTTCTGTCCATGGGTTTTAGCCGGTCACAGGGGTTCCTTTCCAAAATAAAACTGTAGCCATCACAATCTCTCTCCGGGGTTCAGCGTCCTTTTAAAAAGGCAGTAAATTCAAGATGTGGAACTGCATTGTGTTAAATCTGAGCGAGGCAGTGTGTTTAGACTCCTGGTATGTTTGACGGAAAAAGAGTGAGACAAGTAATAAACTAGCTGACAGGAACACTCATCACGAGCGAGACTGTGGCAGGAACAAAAGTGGTTTTATTATGTGCTTGCCCAGTTTAACTGAGTGCTCTTTTCAAACTACATACAAACAGCACCTTCATTTTCACTGCACAATGTTTCATTTTTGAGTGTCTGGAAAAGTGCTGAATTACCAAGTTACCAGCCTTATCAGTCTACTGTTCAAAAGAAGATTAAGTTGCAATGTGAAATCGCAATGAAATAAAATATTTGTTTTTTTTAATCCAAAATGGATTGTTAAAATATTTCATTAGCAACTGTGTGCCATATTGGCAGGATTTATTGTTTTCTGTTCCAATTGTAACTGTGGTATGAATACAAATGCCTGGTGGCTTAAAGCAGTGTTTTTCAAACATTCTTTTCCTGGGATCCACATTGCAACACACCGGGCGCGATTCTCCGCACTCACGACGGGGCCGAGAATAGCGGGCGGCGCAAATTTTTACGGTTACGCTGGTCCGACGCCCTCCCGCTATTCTCCCCCCCCCCCCCCCACGCCCACCCCCCGACACGAATCGCTGCTCGCCGTTTTTTTACGGCGAGCAGCGATTCTCCCCTGGCCGATGGGCCGATTTCCAAGGCCTTTACGGCCGTTTTCACGAATTTGAATACACCTGCTATACCAGTTCGTGAAAACGGCGCCAAAGTGCCGTTCTGCACAACCATGCCACCGATTGGCACGGCCGCACCACAGCCATGCCAAGGGTGGCATGGGACCGCGATCAGTGGGCACCGATCGCGGGCAGCGGGTACTTACCCCGCGCACTCTTTGTTACTCCGTCGCCCCGCTGGATCAGTCCGCGGGGCGGCTGAGGGGCATTACCGACCGCGCATGCGCGGGTCTGATGCATATGCGCGGATGACGTCATCATATGCGTCAGCCGTCGCTAACTTTGGCGCGCGGGCTTCGCGAAATTCGTTAAGTGAAATGCCGTAGTTCACGGGGCCGTGATGCTAGCCCTGACCGGGGAGCTGAATCGGGTCCCGGGCGGGGGCGCGGAGGCTGCCTTGAAACATGGCCGTTTTCATGGCAGCCTTCACGACTCTCCGCATTTGCGGAGAATCGCGCCCATCATTTTTGTTTAACTTTAATACGACAGGTGAGCCTACTTGGTCCTTGCGATCTCAGTTGCTTTATCATTAAATCATGATTTAAGTTCTTGCCGCATCCCTTGAAAAAAATCAAGAGGTTTATTCTCTGATTGGCCTTTAAAGTTTTGAGAATTTTTAACTTTTATTGGCCAGTACTTCCCTGCATTGAACACACGTGGGCTTTACATCCTGATTTGCATGAGCACAATTAACAAAAATCATCTTTATGCTGCTTTGTTCCTGATTTCAGTTTTTTTTTCTTTAAAAGGATGGGCAGGGTAGATGGATTGGCCATGCTAAATTGCCACTTAATTGGAAAAAAATAATTGGGCTCTCTAAATTTTTTTTTTAAATGTGATTCGGTGGGGAAGTAAATTTTTCCCTGACTGACCCTGTGAAAGTGTGTGTCAGATTCTCACCCACATCTGGTGGTTCCACTTGAAAGTTGCTTTGATGCCTTATTGTTTCATTTGTTTTGCAGTAATGGCAACCAGCGAATTGGTAACAGTAGTTTGCATTGATGTAACCCTTGCCACAGGCAGTCACAGTCAATGCAAGACCCTTCCCCACAAAAAAAATAGATGTTTTTAATATAAATTTATAGCACCCAATTCATTTATTCCAATTAAGGGGCAATTTAGCGTGTCCAATCCATCTATCTTGCACATCTTTGTGTTGTGTGGGCGAAACCCATGCAAACATAGGGAGAATGTGCAAACTCACACGGACAGTGGCCCAGATCCGGGATTGAAACTGGAACCGCGGCGCCGTGAGGCAGCAGTGCTAACCACTGCACCATTGTGCTGCCCTTCCACAAAAAAAATATACAAGGCCACTTTCCCCTGGGCCGAGTCAGCTGAGGATTAGTAAAGTCTTGCTGGTTTATCTCAGGCAAATAATGGGAGGCCCAAAGATAATGAGAGTTGAGACCATTTCCTGAAAAGAAAGATGTCACAGGCTCTCAGTGAGACATTTGGCAATGCTCCATGGTGACATAGAGACAAGGAAGCTTCAACATTAATTCCCCTCTTTGGGTTAGCACTGCTGCCTCATGGTGCTGAGGACCTGGTTCGATCCCGGCCCTGGGTCACTGTCCGTGTGGTGTTTGCACATTCTCCCCGTGTCTTCGTGGGTTTCACCTCCACAACCCAAAGATGTGCAAGTTAGGTGGATTGGCCACACTAAATTGTCTCTTAATTGAAAAAAAAAAGAATTGGGAACTCTAAATTTAATTTTAAAAAATTGATTCCCCACTTTGTGCTCAGTTAGACAGCATGTTACTGGGTCACCGGCACGACAATTGGTTGTCAGCTTTCGCAAGCCAGCCATGACCTTTATTGGTTGAGGTAGGGTAGGATTGACCTCGGCTAAATGATCTGGTGGTACTGCCTGTGCCCAAGCAAGATTGACCATCAACAGTAATGTGGCATTGAGGCCTGTTTGAACGAAGACAAGACAGAAGAGGATGGCAGTGAAAAAGGGAACTGTTGCCATGGAAAGTACAACTTGTTCCAAGTTAAATATGTGCTGATGCTGGTGAAAAGGCTAAGAGTGACTTATTTAAAATATTTCTGAAGTGTCTCAGGTAACTAAAACATTGTGGGTTTTGTGTTGAATTTTTCTCATTTTCTTTTCAAAACCTAACACATGTGGAAGAACAGAAGGAGCAGTGTTCAGTGTGAAAAAGTTTCCCTGGGTCACAAACCACATGCAGCAAAATCGATCCAGACTAATTCATCAAAAGTGTGACCACTTGCTTAGATTGCATTTAATTGCTCGACTATAGCGAGACGCTGCTGTACCTCTGATTTAACTCTTTCACCAGGCCCCACTGAGAAGTTCCCAGTGCAGACTCCTGAAAGGTTGCACTCGTTCAACTTTCTCTGCTCCATTCCCTTAACGAAAGAACAAATTGGCTCACTTGTATGTGCAGTTCCACAGTTGATGGCCACCTTGATTTGACTTGGATCCCAGCCCAGTTGGATTCTCCTCACACCACCACAGCTGAACCTCCACCAAGAACCCATGGATCCAAAACAAGTATAGCTTGCTGCACTGCAAGTGAGAACCGTTCAGATATTTGAACACAAGGGCGAACACAAGCACCTCTGTCCTATCAAAGATCAGATAAGAGGGCAGATCAGACATCAAGGAGCTTTCTGGTTTGGATAGAGTTACTATGCCATGGCGTTGGAATTCGATCATACCACACACATGCACAGACACATGCACACACACCTCAGTGTCCAATATCACAGATAGCGATGCACACTTGTTCCGCACCAGTTGTGTGCTGCCACCATGTTGGATGACGCTCCTCTAATATGTGTATAAAGCAAGAAACTGATCTATGGCCTACCTAAATTGTAGTTTAAAAGTCTTTCTCAGGCCCCTTTGCAAATGTTCTTCTGAAATCAGATGCAGTCCTTGCTTGGCAGATTACCTGAGGTTCACTGATAGGCAGTGGTGCCTCAACCAATTGTTAGAAGCTGCCACCCACAAGGTGGGTCTCTATATGAAATGACCCAACATTGTGCACATTGAGCCATTTACCACACCTGTTTTTAACATGAGGTGGCTATTTCTGAAGCAGGCGTAGCCTAAGCCCTGCCCCAAAACTGTGCATTTTTTGTTCAAATTGCTGTGAATTAGGTGCTGTTTGCTGGTCTATAATCTGAATAAAAGTCACATCAGCAGTGGGAAGAGCCTTTGGTGGGGGAAAAAGGGAGCAAAAGCGAATGTTTATAGGATGTTTGCCAGGCTGCATAAAACAACACCATACCACAATCAAAACAGATCTCCAGTCTGATATTCGCATTTTCGAATCTCCCCCCGCGCCCCCAGTGTACAGCACCACCCTCCCTGACAGCCCTTCACACACCCATCAGTCCTTCAACTCTCATTCAGTGTGCATCTCCCCTCATCTCACTTCACCACTGTCGACTAGAGATTTCAGCTGACTTGACCACGCTCGCTCAAACTCCTCAATGCACACCCCACCACACTTAATCATTTCCTTATTTCTTCACCATCTATTTCTCTGATCTTCAGTCACTTCCCCGAACTGCTTCCCCACAGTTCAGCATCTACTTCCTTTCATTATTTTTCAGTAAAGCTTTGTGGAATCTTATACATTAAAAGCGCGATATAAATCATTGTCATCTGAGCTTGGCTCAGATGTACGGCCACTTGAACAAGACACTGGATATTGGTAAAAGCCTGGACACCACACTCCTTTCTGAAGGAGAAAGGAAGAAAATGGAGTGTCGTGAGTAAAAATCAGGAGTGAAACTTCAATTTGTATCAGTAAATCTGCCGCTAAAGTCAGCACAATGCTGGTCTTTCAGTGGAGAAGTTTTAAAGACATAAAATAGACAAAATTTAAGACAGTGAATATTTGAAAATAGTGCGAGGAGCTAACAGGCAGTATCTGCACAATCTTCAGTCAGTGAATAAGGAGGAGCAGGGCCAAAATAAATGGCAATTTGCCTGACACACACTGTTCCCAAGCTGTTAAAATCACACTTTAATAAGCTTTAGTCTTTGAGAGTCTGTCAAACAGAAGTGGTTTATAGTTGGACAGATGTGATTCCTGCTGTAGCATTTTAATTGAAGTGACACTTCTGATCACTGTGTATAAACATTTAGCACTGTTAAATACCACTTTAAATACCAAAAATACTATTTAGGAATCTCTTGTCAGTGTGATAGTTTTAAACACATTGGCCATTTAGACTAAAAAGAGATAAAGAAGCTTATCATTTAGTCCCATGTTACTTTTTGTATTATTACTCTGAATGACAGTAACAGGAGGAGGCCATTCAGCCCCTCGAGCCTGTTCCACCATTCAATGGAACCATATCTAATCTGCAAACCTTCTCCCATATCTCTTCATATCTTTTGTTAACAAAACTCTTCTGGGTTGACAAATCTGTCAAGTTTATTGCAGAGCACATTGGAGATATAACACACTGGAGATATGACAAATTATTTCGAACAGCATGACTGAAAGATAACAGGTATCTGACTTTGAGTGGCATTTTTGGATGAGATCGATACAGCAACTTCAATGGAAATGAAATTCCTATCAACAGCTGAATTGATACTGCCCGCTTCACATATCTTATGTAAGGAGTCGCCAATATTTGAAGGGCAATTTGTGGGTCAGCGAACTTTGCCCACAGGTCTCATGAATGGCAGGTCTACAATTTTCCATCATGTGCTAGCTGCAGACAAAGCTCTCGGTGATCAACTCAAATGTCAAAAAACAGGAGTGGTTTCACGGATACTTCCACGCCCTTACATACCGGTGATCAATGCTCAGTCAGATCCTACATTCAAACATTATTCTCAGAGATGGAAAGGTTCGAAACACCTCCTTATGGTCTACCAGTCTTAATGAAAGCAGATGCATCACAAGGAAATAAAATATCTTCCTGATAACAGGTCTGACATTTATATTGAGTGCCTACCATTCCACAATATTCTTTTGAGTTCAATTGCTGTGTTTTTGTCTTTTCCAATTTGCCACTTTACTGTGCTCATCATTTTGCACAGAAAATGGGCAGCACGGTGGCACAGTGGGTTAGCCCTGCAGCCTCACGGCGCCGAGGTCCCAGGTTCGATCCCGGCTCTGGGTCATTGTCCGTGTGGAATTTGCACATTCTCCCCGTGTTTGCGTGGGTTTCGCCCCCACAACGCAAAAGATGTGTAGGCTCGGTGGATTGGCCATGCTAAATTGTCCCTTAATTGGAAAAAATGAATTGGGTACTCAAAATTTTTTTTTTAAATATTGCACAAAAAAGACAGACTCTGCCCAATCAGGTTGTAACAAAACAATCTTTCTCATTGCATATCAGCAAATTGGGAATTTCTGTAGGATACTGCTTCTGTGACAGAATGCACAGTGACTCCATGTAAGAATTAAGTGTGTAATAATATGAAATAACTCGATCTGTACATACTGAAATATTATCTCCCCCCCCCCCCCCCCACCAACACACACACAGAAAATCAACAGATTTTACACCCATATTCATTCCTAGGCAATAACAGGCACACGGGAACACCATCATCTCCAAGTCACTCACTAGCCTGATTTGGGACCATATTGCCGTTGCTTCACTGTTGCTGGGTTAAAATGCAAGAACTAACAGCCCTTGGGGTGTACCATCCGAACATGGAATGCAGCGGTTCAAGAAGGCAACTCACCAACATCTTCTCAAGGGCAACAATGGCCCAGCCAGTGATGCCCATATGCCACGAACAAATTCTTTCAAATCCCAAAAATGAAGTAAATAAACAACAACTACATGCCAACCAGCACCCCTCTCCATCAAGCTTATGCAGGGGGAATCAAAGGTGTTTATGTGTCAACTAGCCCCATTCCCTCTTGCTACCCTCCTGTTCTCCCCATTCCCATGGCTTTCCAATGAGATGCGGATCTGGTTCCATTGGCAAAGAGCTGGATGAAAAGACAGTGGCTAGTTTCTGAAGGAAACAAGTACGGGTTGACTAGAGATTTCTCGAGACGGAAGCTGAGGGAGAGTAAAGGAGGTGCACAGCACAAGTTGGAAACATTAGACATAGGAAGAAAACAGCAAGGAGAAAAGGCTGACAATTCCTAGGGGTGCACATCACCAAAAATCTGTCCTGGTCCACTCACGTCGACGCTATCACCAAGAAAGCACAACAGCGCCTATACTTCCTCAGGAAACTAAGGAAATTCGGCATGTCCACATTAACCCTTACCAACTTTTACAGATGCACTATAGAAAGCATCCTATCGGGCTGCATCACAGCCTGGTATGGCAACTGCTCGGCCCAGGACCGCAAGGAACTTCAGAGAGTCGTGAATACCGCCCAGTCCATCACATGAACCTGCCTCCCATCCATGGACTCCATCTACACCTCCCGCTGCCGGGGGTAAGCGGGCAGCATAATCAAGGATCCCTCCCACCCGGCTTACTCACTTTTCCAACTTCTTCCATCGGGCAGGAGATACAGAAGTCTGAGAACACGGACGAACAGACTCAAAAACAGCTTCTTCCCCACTGTCACCAGACTCCTAAATGACCCTCTTATTGACTGACCTCATTAACACTACACCCTGTATGCTTCATCCGATGCCAATGCTTATGTAGTTACATTGTATATCTTGTGTTGCCCTATTATGTATTTTCTTGAATTTTGTTTAATTCCCTTTTCTTCCATGTACTGAATGATCTGTTGAGCTGCTTGCAGAAAAATATTTTTCACTGTACCTCGGTACACGTGACAATAAACAAATCCAATCCAATCCAATCCAATGTAATAGATAAGAGAAAACTCAGAGCACCTCCATCATGGAACTCTTGATCCAACCATGAATTTTTCAAATCTGACATATGAGCTACAGGTGTAAATACTTCCCTGATCCTCAACCATCCCGCATCGAGAGAGCAACATAAATGGAACTTGTCTCAGCTTTTCGGCCTCCAAGCCATACTCTCTGTGCTCCTCATTCCCACACCTGCCCAAGAAGGAACAAATGACTTCCTCTCAGCACCTGGCTAGGTGTTGCTTTGACTCAGTTGGCAGCACACTTGTGTCCAAGTCAGGTCCTTGTGAGTTTAAATCTGACCTCAGGATCAGAGTGCTTTAACCCTTGCTGAGGGCGTGCTGCATTATCAGTGGCATTAACCAAGGCTCAGATCCCATATTCAAATGTTATACTCCAAGATAGAAAGGTTTGGCACATCCCCTTACAGTCTTAATGAATCCAGATTGCTGGCACTGCACTATCTATCAACATATGTAAGAACATGTAAGAATAGCTATACCAATGCTCTGACTGGTGAACCTCTGATGTTGTGGTTTAGATTCTATCAACGTTTCCCTAAAGGTAGCACAGCTTGATACACAGGGTCTTCTGACAGGTGCATCAGCTGGCAGCAAGGCAGTTGCAACAAGAGATCTTCTGTCACCTCAGCTCTCCCTGGGAAAGCCTGGGAAGCTACAGCCACAGCCCCAGAGCTTCAGAGATGAAATAGACAAACTCCCCTTCATCTACTGGAAATACCATCAGTAACATGGTACAGAAGGCTGAAATTCATCAACCCACCAAAAGCAAAATTGAAGTCAGAGGGTTTCCCCACACATTTCAAAACCCTCAGTGTCGGCAATTAAGTTGACAGAATTAAACGTATCTGGGAAAAGAGGTCAAACACAAGCTTGATTGGGTCCGTTAATGGTGAACGCAACTTACCAAATTCACTTGCACAGAGGTGATCCAGAATAATGTCTGTATTCATCTCATTGTCACATGGTGGACATACATCCAATTCTGCTGGAAAGAAGCAGGCAAACAAGGTGGTGAGAAACAGCAGCAACTGTTTATTGTCGAGCTGGTTACAACAACACAATCAATACCCGCACTTAGTGTTTTGAAAGTAGGAAAATGTTCCCATGCTGAACAGAATTATAAATCAAACAATTAATCAGGCTACAAGAGTTGACGATGAATAAAAAAAGGAATTCTCCAGAGGAAATAATAGCTTCTTCAAAGAGGTCAAATTAAAGATAGAGAGTAAATTCTGAAACAGCATAGCATTCAGGAGATTCCGTAGACTAGGTGAAATACAACATCAAACCAATCATCCATATTAACAAATCATCACGTTATTTTACTACTCAGAAAATAGGTTGACCCCGTTTCCAGAGGTCTTCGGTCCTGTTCTGGAGCTCCGAGTGGCAACACCTTACCAAATCTCCAGTTGCTCTTGTCTGCGCAAATGTTGCAGGTTAGCAAGCTATTTGAGCACCAAGGACTACTCTATGTTTAGCCTATCCGATTCTCAGCCATCACCAACAGGGATTACTGGATAATCACCAGGAGTGACCTCCTTTCCGCACCATTCGGGAAGATGACCAACCAACAAATGCAGACAAGGACCTTTGTAATATTTATGGTTCAGGACACCAGGGTGATGCATTTATCCAGCAGACCAACAGAAATGCCTGCATTTATGTAGTGTCTTTAATGACCTTAGGACATCTCAAACCACATTGCAGCCAATGAAGTACTGTTGATTAGTCATCATTGGTAATGTAGGAAATAGGGCCATGACTTTATAATCTGGTTTTATTTACATGGATTGAGGGGCAAATATTGGCCAAGGTACTGGGAGAGCTCTCCTGTGAGGAGGCGAGATGCGGCCTTGGTTTAACTTTTAATGCAAAACATAATACCTCCAACACTGCAAACCTCTCCCAGCACTGCACAAGAATGTCAGCCTAGATTTTCGCCCTGTGGTGGGATTGGAAACCGCACACGCTTATGACTCAAGCAGGAGTGCTAACTCACGGAACCACATTTCCTCACTGCGAATAGACCAGCAAATTGGGTGAAGCTGAGAGCCCAACATCCAGACTTGGCTCAGACTCAGTGGAACCACACTGTTTGACTGGTATGACAACTTGTGTACACAGGTGGCTCATGCAAGACACTGTTTAATGGTTCCATCAGCTGGAGTGCAGTGAAAGATTGATTGTGCTGCAGTGCTGGATTACAGTTCTCCTGACAGACACTGCTCACAGCTATTTACGTCACATGCTGATTCAGCAGACCCCAGCCTCTTACTGCACAGTTATTTATTTTACTTGTCATGTGCAATTTCACAGTGAAATAAAAGCAAGCCTTGCTTCAATGTTCCCCCACTGCCCCCATTGTACCCTCCTTGGTGATTACTAGAACACTTTTCTCAACTGACAGAAAAGGCTTTTTAATTTTGGTTCTTCTTTCCAAACCAAAACTTTGGACTTTCCCCAGATTAAGCTTGCCTTTTTTCCCCCTCTCGGTACGGAGGAGGAACATTTGAAATCAGAATGTTCAAAAGACCATTTTAACATAGCTGAACGGAGTGGCATTGGGTGCAGGTGGAGAATCAATGGACAAAATAACTGAAAGTCTACTGGGAAGAGGGCCCCAATCCACTGATTTTCGGGTGAACTCAACTCATTGCCAAGAGGGAGATTGGCATTTCAAGTGCGCCAGTGAAGCTGGACGCCTTGGACTTTGTGGATTTAACTTGCTTTGCAGACTTATAAAAGGCCCCGGCTGAATTCTCTGTTAACTCAGCAGAGGGCAGGCAACAGTCTTGTGCTGGCTGCTACCATCTGCACCAGCATGGATCTATCAGCATCGTTAATTTGAATTGGTTTTCTGGAACATTTGAATAAATTCATGTCGACGCATCCTAAATTTCTATCTAGAAAACCAGACATGATTGACCAGTCCTTCATTCCCCTGTCCTGTAACTGCTCCAAAGTCTCTTTCCCAATCTTCCCACGACTTCAGAAGGAAACCTCCACGCGTTTGCAATAAGCAAGAGCAGAGTTCAATTTGGAAACTGATCCAAACCAGCAACTGGATTACCTTGGTGAACATTTGAGTAAGGATCTGTGACGAATGGAGAATTTTAAGAACAGTGGATTATAACTATCGGGCAATGAAAGGGTTAAGAGCCTGGGGTTAGAATGTGTTTGACTGCAGTGGTCATCTTTAAAAAGGAATCCTGTTTTGCAGGTCCTGGGAGTTTTCAGGAGCCAGGAGGTGAAATTGACCAAGTGGAATGTGTTTTTCAGTCTGGGCTAATGCACTGTGGTTTGACTGGAGACAGTCCTTGGAGAGTTCATGTCCTTTCAATCCCTGGGGAGTTAATTTTTTTTCGGGTTGTGAAGTTAAAGAGTTTAATATTGTATCCATATTAAATTTGTGTTTTAAAATACCAAATCCCTATATATTGTGCAATCACTCTTGGAATAAAAGATTATTTCCGCACAGTTTTAAAAAATAAACTAAAATATTGCGCTTTTGGTCCGTTATCCTAGCCACGGTTGGGGTCCTGTCTGGGATCCTAATAGATCCAAATTATGTATTTGCTTCATAGGTTTATCTGAAAAGGGCAGCAAGGACAAGCTATTTAATCATAAGCTTACACAGAAATTTGCTTGCTAGAACCACTCGCAGCATCCATCACCAAAACATGTTGGAGGGGAGAGAATGTCCATCATGGCTAAGGTATAGCAAGCTGCTTATCCAGACGTGGGCTGACAAGTGGCAAATTACCTTTGAGGACTCCTCTGCAACTCAACATCCTGGGGGTTACCATTGATCAGAAATTGAACTGGACTATCCGTATTAATATTGTGGGTACTAGGGCAGGTCAAAGGCTAAGAAACCAACGGTAATGTCAAGGGGCGATGGTTATATCCTTTTGTAGGAGATGGCCATTGCCTGCCACTTGTATGGCACAAAGGTAATTTGCCACTTGTCAGCCCAAGCCTGGATATTATCCAAGTCTTGCTGCATTTGTCTGATGAGTTGCGAATGGTGCTGAAAAATATGCAATCATCAGCGAACGTTCCCACTTCTGACTTTATGATGGAAGGGAGATTATTGATGATGCAGCTGAAGATGGTTAGATAAATTCCTGGAACTCCTTTCCTAACAGCACTGTGGATGTACCACAGTACAAGACCCTGTTTGCTTTCTCATGAGGACAAATATTATCCCATTGTGTCATTTTAGAATGAGGAGAGTTCTGCCTGGTGCCCTAGCCAAGATTTAATTCATTGATAACACCCCAAACACACAATGTGGTCATTTATCTCACTGCTGTTGTGTGGAAGCTTGCTGGCCACCATCTTAATAGTTCGTCAGGATGTCTGAACTCTGCCAAGCTCACATTTCTTGCTTTGTGAAATTAGGCCAGATTCTGTGGTGGAGGAATCCAGAGTTATCACATTTAGGGATTAAATCAGAAAGCACACACAATTGGAAATCCAGAACTCCCCCTTTCTTGCAAGGATACCAAAATTTGTGAAATTAAAAGTTGAGATTTTTGTTAACAATGGTGTGAACATGTGTGAGATCGTGCACTGTGCAAATTGGCTGCCACATTTGCAGCAACTATTTAATGAGCTGCAAAATTCTGTGTGGCATTCAGAGGATATGAAAGGTGCTATGTAAATGCAGGATGCTTTTCTTTACATCACCCTGTTGGATCATATTCACTAGCATCATCCTCTGTACAAAATAACAAGTCCGATGGTGCAGTTTCGAAAATGAAAGGCTGCACCATCTGCTGGCAAGTAAATGGGAACAGGAGGATTTGCAGTAAAACAAAATCTGTGTGCAAATTGGAATCCGCTTCACATTCCCTGAATGATTGGTTTGGTTTCTGTCACTTTTACAGAGTTTACTGAGTCACCATAAAACTTGCATTGCATTTCAAATCAGCAGTTTTCCAATGTGAAGGTTGCAATTGTAGATGGCAAAGTGAGATATTCTTTTTTTTTCCAAATTAAGGGGCAACTCATTGTTGCCACTGCACATCTTTGGGTTGTGCGGGTGAGACCCACGCAAACACGGGGAGAACGTGCAAACTCCACGCGGAGTGTGACCTGGGGCCAGGATCGAACCCGGATCTTGGCACTGTGAGGCAGCAGTGGTAACCACTGCACCACTGTGCCGCCCCGAAGTGAGATTTTCTTACATTACAACAGTGACTACATGTCAGAAACACTTCATTAACAAAAGTGCTTTAGAATGTCCTGAAATTACTGAAGAAGGGTTTGCGCAAACGTTCAAAGAGTTCAACGGCCATTTCACACACAGTTGAGTTGCGAAGCAAAGATATAGGGCTGGATTCTCTGTCGGCGGTATCCTCTGTTTCGCCGGCAGCATGCTCATGCCCACGGATTCCCGATGGGGTGGGGGTGCGCACAATGAGAAACCCCCATTGGGTGACTGCCGGGACGCAGAACCCCACTGCCTGCGGGGGATGCGCCGCACCAGAAAACGGGTGCAGTGGGATGGAGAATCCCGCCCATTGAATCTGAAAACTATGAGCTGTGACCAAACTTGAATCCAATTGAGGCATTCAAAGGCCATTACAATCCACAAGTGTGCAGATTGGTTGAGAATCAGTATTTGAACCTAGAGATCAAGCTGGTGATTGGACATGTCCTCCCCAGTATCTGATTTACTCATTCATAGTTCAGATGGTGAGTTATTTTGTACAAGTGGCATATTATAGTACAGACCCCAACAATCTATATCATTAACCCTGGTTGATATTCATCATAGTTGCAATATCATTTACCATAATCTTAACGAAGAAATTTGCAAAGTGAAGATCTACGTCAATTATTTACGCATGGTTTAAGTTCCTTCCGATTTAGTTCCATTATTCATCAATGATTTTGAGGAGGGAACCAAATGTAGACTTTTCAAATTTGCTGACAACGTGAAATTTTTGGGGATATGAGTGGTGAGGAGATTGTGAAGAGACTTCAAGGCATATGCAATACCTGGCAGATGCAATATAACGTAGATAATCATGAGGCCATCCTTTACAGATGGAGAAACAGAACGGCAGAGTATTATTTAAATATTGACACACAGGGGATCCGGGTGCCCTTGTACACCAGTCACAAAAGCAATTATGCAGCAAGCAGTTAGGAAGGTAAGTGGTATGTTGGCCTTCATTGCAAGAGAACATTGAGTAGAAGGGAGGAAGGGCATCTAGAATAAAGGGTCACAGTGCAGGGCCATTTAGGACTGAAAGGAGAATAATCTTCACAAAAAGGGTGGTGAACCTATGTAACTCTCTGCCACTGAAGGTTGTGGAGGCCAAGTCGCTGAATGTATTTAAGAAGGAAATAGATAGATTTCTGGACTCTAAAGGTGTCAAGGGGCCTGGCGGGAGCAGGATGATTATGGTGTTGAGATAGATGATCAACCATAATCAAACTGAATGGCAGAACAGGCTTGAATAGCTGCACGGCCTACTGATCCGCCTATTTTCTGTGTTTCTATGATGGGAGAGGACGTTCCCCACTTCAGAATATTTTGTATCCCTGTGATACGAGGCTATATTTGTATTTAAATACCAGCCTAATTTCACATCCACTCACTTGCATATTCTGCCCATTACAGCGATCCATCTCTGCGCAACAACTCATTAAATAGCTGGTTTAGCACACTGGGCTAAATCGCTGGCTTTTAAAGCAGACCAAGGCAGGTCAGCAGCACGGTTCAATTCCCGTACCAGCCTCCCCGAACAGGCGCCGGAATGTGGCGACTAGGGGCTTTTCACAGTAACTTCATTTGAAGCCTACTTGTGACAATAAGTGATTTTCATTTAATTCATTTTCAAATGTCATCCACATGTCTGCTTCGTATACTACATGAAACAGATGGATACCATTGGATTATACAGACACATACTGTGCCAGAAACAGAGCATGAGTGCATATGTTATCTGAGGCACAACTCCTCGGAGCAACTTTTTTCTCCTCCCAATGCAAGCACCATCTATGGCACACACAAGTGAGGAGAACTGGAGTTCAGGCAGAGAACCAAAAAGTAAAAGTATGAGTTTAAATGGCTCCACCCTGCTTGCTGAGTCCATGGTTTCAGGAATCAGGGGCGGAATTCTCCGACCCCCGGGGCCGGCGTCAATCCCGCCCCCGCCGTGTCCCGAATTCTCCGCCCCCCCCCCCCCCCCCCGAGATTCGGTCGGCGGGCCCCCCGCGGCGATTCTCCGGCCCGCAATGGGCCAAAGTCCCGCCCCTGACAGGCCTTTCCCGCCGGCGTGGTTTAAACCACCTCTGGTTCCGGTGGGATTGGCGGCGCAGGCGGGCTCCGGGGTCCTGGGGGGGCGCGGGCCGATCTGGCCCTGGGGGGTGCCCCCACGGTGGCCTGGCCCGCGATCGGGGCCCACCGATCGGCAGTCGGTGGGGGCATTCTTTTTCTTCTGCCCTGCCATGGCCCTCACCATGGCGGGGGCAGAAGAGACCCCCCTAACGCACCGGCGCATGGGCGGACTTCTGCCGGCCGACGAAGGCTTTTCGGCCTCGGCTGGCGGGGCGCCAAAGGCTGTTTGCGCCGGCCGGCGGAGTGGGAGCCACTCCGGCGCGGGCCTAGCCCCTCAATGTGAGGGCTTGGCCCCTAAAGGTGCGGTTCACGTCACTCTGTCCTGCCGGGATCCCCCGCCCCGCCGGGTAGGAGAGAATCAGGGGTTTCGCTGGTTGTCAACTGCATCAGCACAAAAGGCACACAGTGGCCTTGGGAAGGTTGTTTCTGTATTTGAGGATTGACAGCCAAAGGGGTGTCCTCTCTGCCTCCCTATATCTTTATCAGTATCTGATAGCGTAGAAGGTGGCCACTTGGCTGACAGACCTGTCCAATTATTCCCGTTCCCCTATTCTTTCTCCCCTCCCATGCAACCTTTCTCCCCGTTCATGTATTTACTGAATTGTCTTTTGAAAGTTGCCACTGAATCTGTTTCTGCCACCCTTTCAGGCAGAGCATTCTATATCCTACCTCAGTTTGTGCAAAAGACATTTAATCTGGTGTCAAAGTTTGGAAAGGATTAATTACTACATTTAGTCTGGTGATGGAATTAATAGCAAAGTCAAGTTACAGTGCTTTCCCCTGGGCTCTCATAACACTACTGACTCGGAATCAGAAAAGTCGGGGTTTCAATCCCCCTTCACAGACTGGAGACCATAATATCGACCGTCACCTCAGTGCAATAGGCCAGAAGACCAGTCAGAGGTGCCATCTTACAGAGAAGCCGGAAAACTAAGTGTTCTCATGTGGGTGTGGGGGGAGTGAAAGAGAGAAGGGAGTAAATACTCCTGCTCCTCATTGACCATGAACAGTGTTTGGAAAGCCACTTCACCTTCTTACTGAAGATGACCTCACCTCTCTTCAATTGTCCTCTGTTCGAGAAAATGGCAGAGGCGGCTACAGTGGCTGCAGACACTCCGATAACGACGAATACGCTTCCCGGTGTGCCATCAACGGAGTTTGATAAGCAGTGGAGAGCAATGGCAGAGGGCCTCCGAAAGCCCTGGGTCTTATCAGATCGAAATTGGAAAAGACCTCAGATGGGGAAGGAACATGGCGACGTGTTCGAGGGAATGGAGAAACTTTGACGAGGCATATTGAGCAAATTGCCTCGTTGGGGGCCAAGATCATAATTGTAGCTGGCGAGACTAAGTTGCTGAGGGCCAAATCAATTATATTGAGAACCGTTCAAGGAAGCAGAACCTCGGAGTTGTGGGATTGTCGGGGGTATGGCGGGCTCGGCTCCCACTGCGTATTTTTTGCAGATGTTTGGGAAGATCATGTGGTGAGGGAAGACATAAATTGCCTCTGGAGCTGGACAGGGCTCATAGGACACTCTGGCAGAAGCCCCGACCGAACAAACCACCACGGGCAGTCATCATTTGGTTTCACAGCTTTCAGAAGAAGGAAAGGCTCCTGGGGTGGGCCAGGTAATACCTTGACTGGAAATGGGAAGGTAACCTCATTCGGATCTACCAAGATGTTGGAGTTGCGGAAGAGGGAGGTGAGCCAGGTATCTCATTCAGTTTTCGACGAGGGGGGGGCGGGGGGGGCGATTTTGATCCACAAGTGGGTTCCTTTTTCGGGAGCAAACACTATGGCACCACCAACGGCAGATATGTAATGGTCTGGGCAGCACGGTGGCCTAGTGGTTAGCACAACCGCCTCACGGCGCTGAGGTCCCAGGTTCGATCCCGGCTCTGGGTCATTGTCCGTGTGGAGTTTGCACATTCTCCCCGTGTCTGCGTGGGTTTCGCCCCCACAACCCAAAAACGTGCAGAGTAGGTGGATTGGCCACGCTAAATTGCCCCTTAATTGGAAAAAATAATTGGGTAATCTAAATTTATTTAAAAAAATTTGCGGGAAGGTTGGTGGTATTGATCAATGTCTATGCTCCATATTGGGACAACATTTGGCGATTGGGGCTGGTTAGCACAGGGCTAAATAGCTGGCTTTTAAAGCAGACCAAGGCAGGCCAGCAGCGTGAGTTAAATTCCTGTACCAGCCTCCCCGACCAGGTGCCGGAATGTGGCGACTAGGGGCTTTTCACAGTAACTTCATTTGAAGCCTACTCGTGACACTAAGCGATTTTCATTTCATTTCATTTTCATACAGCATTTGTGAGGAGACTGCTGGCATCCGTTCCTGATCTGGACATGTATCAACTGGTTTTTGGAGGGGATTTAAACTGTACTTGATCCAAACTTGGATCGATCAATTCTAGACCAAAGTTGTTGGCTCTAAAGTTGTTGGGGTAGCTAAAGAGCTGTTAGCTTTTACGGAGCAGTTGGGGGAAGCAGGAGGTGGCAGATCTATGGCAGCTTTTACACCTAAGAGATGAGGAAATTTCATTTTTTTCTCAGGTCCACAGGTTTATTCTAGGATAGATGTTTTTCTGATGGGTAGGTCTCTTTTCCCATGGGTGAGGAAGACGGAGTACTCAGCTAGTCTAATTTCGGACTATGCTCCTCATTTGTTGGAACTGGTTCTGGAGTTGGGCTTCATTCAACGCCCACTGTGGAGGTTGGATGCAGCGCTGTTAGCGGACAAGGAGCTTTGTGGGCATATGTCTTTTGCCATTGAGGATCAGCATGAGTCTGTCTCACCCTCCACATTGTGGGAAGCCTTTCGAGCGGTTAATAGAGGGGAGATAATCGCCTATCAGGCGAATCTAGAGAGGACTGCAAGGACGGAGTGGCAGAGGCTGGTGGGGGGCTATCCTTGAGGTAGACTACCAGTATTCATGTGATCCTATCAGAGCTGCTAGCGAGCAGGAAGAAGCTCCAGATGCAGTTTGGCAGTTTGAACTGTTGCCTACAGGAAAGACAGTGAACCAATGACATGTTCAATGACTCATCCTGGGATTCGTTGCCCGCCACACTTTCACAGTCTATCTCTCTTTTTCCGAGGAAGAACAAGGAATGCACAGAATGTGGGTCAAATCAAGCCATATCGCCGTTAAACGCAGACACTAAGCTATTTGCCAATGTGTTGGCCCTGAAACTGGAGCCTGATCTTCTGGAGGTGATGCGGAAGACCATAGAACATAGAACATAGAACAGTACAGCACAGAACAGGCCCTTCGGCCCTCAATGTTGTGCCGAGCCATGATCACCCTACTCAAACCCACCCTATATCCGTAACCCAACAACCCCCCCCCCCCTTAACCTTACTTTTATTAGGACACTACGGGCAATTTATCATGGCCAATCCACCTAACCCGCACATCTTTGGACATTGGACCACACAGGCTTCGTTAAAGGTCAGCAATTGTCAGCCAATATATGATGGTTGTTGAATATTGTTCCTTCCCTCTCTCCTGTGCCCGAACCAGAGGTGATTGTATCCAAGGATGCCGAGAAAGCATTTGAAAGGGTGGAGTGGGCGGTATCTCCTTGGGATACATTTTGTGGGTTAGGTTATTGTATGAGGCCCGCAGGCTAGTGTTGGTACTAATGCCTCGAGATCGGGGTACTTTTCTTTGAATAGGGGTCAGGACAGGGGTGCCCACTGTCTCAGTTTTTGTTTGCTTTAGTTATTGAGACTGTGGCCGCTGTGTTGCGGTCTTCCGTTAAGTGGAAGAGGATAAGGCGGTGCGGGAGGGGGGGTGTTACCTTTTCATCATGCCAGGTCTATCTTCCGTTATCTGGGTATCCAGATGGCCCATGACTGGGCCCTGCTCCACAAATTGATCTGTGCTGGTTTGGTGAGCAAGGCTATATCCGACTTGTATAAGTAGAATAACCTTCCCTTGTCCTTAGCGGGCAATGTCCAGAGTGTAGGTGCAGCTAAGGTCTAGCTGCCGTTTTCTCTGGCAAGATTAACGGCCTCACTGCTATTTTCCCAGCAAGGTTTTCTTCGAACCTGGTGTTTGTGTCTACTCTGAGGATATGAAAGCAATTTAGGCAGCATTTTAGGCTTAAATCCATGTCATTGTATCTGTGATAACCACCTATTTATGCCATTGAGCTTTGACTGAACATTAAGGTCATGGGGTCTTGAGAATTTTGACTCTCTGGAATGGATTTGTTCAGATCCCTGCAGATTCGTAATTTTGTGCTGATTTCCGTCATTTCCCTTGGCACCTCCGTCATCCCTGCTGAGGAGGATTCTATCTTTAGCAGAGTCTGGTGGGGGGGAATATTTCAGGTATCCAGGGGCAGATCCTGTCAGTGGAGTTGGTCCTGATGGATGGAGTGAAGGCAAAGTGGGAGGAGGAACTGAGACCTATTTTGGATGAGGTGTGGAGTGAAGCTCTTCACAGGGTGAACTCTGTGTCCTTTGCATGGCTCAGCCTGATCCAGCTTAAGGCGATACAATGGGCTCACTCAAGGCTAGGATCAGTGGTTTCTTTCTGGGGGTAGATGATAAGTGTGAGCAGTGTTCTCGGGGGCCGGCTAATCACACCCATATGTTCTGGTCGTGTCCCAAGCTGGAAAGCTTTTGGATTTCTTTCTTTAACACCATGTCAGCAATTCTTAACATCGATCTGCAGCCTTGTCCTTTGGTGGCCATTTTTGGGGTGTCGGACTCGCCGGGGCCGAAGGCGGATGCCCTTTGTTTGCTTTCTTAACTTCCCAAAGGAGAGTTCTGCTGGGGTGGAGGTCCTCTATTCTGCCCAGCGCTTTGGAATGGTTTGGTGATCTTATGGAATTTGCGCATTTGGAGAAGGTCACGGACAATGTCAGGAGTCAGTTGAGGGGTTCTTCCTGAAATGGCAGCTATTGATGTCCTTCTTTTAAAGAGTTAGTCTCCATCAGTTGTTGTGGGATGGGGGGGTTAGCTTAGTTTATTGGGATGGGGCGGAAAAGAGGTCTTTTTTTGCTTTGGACGGGGTTTATATGGTTGGTTCAGTTTTGGTTACATTGCATTTTGTAACATCTGTCTTTTATGTTGTTAGTTTGTTATAAATTGAAAACTTTATAAAAATATTTTTGAAAAAATTATTTCCCGAAACCTGGGCAACCCAAACGACTATTGTTAAACCTGAAAAGCATGTTCACCTCGAGACTGCAACCACTGAAATGTTTAAATTGCCAATCCCACCTCCTCTATCTGCCCCATTGAACTATCTTCATTAAAGTCTGTTCACACTTGGGTTCGGCCCAAGTCGTCTGTTCTTGTGTGTTCGGCCCAAGCTCTCTCTTTGTGTGTCAAAAAAGAACATGTGGCTTCCCGCTTTATCTAACTTCCAAATGTCTGACAATAATAATGAGACACTTTCTTCCCGAGTTTGATGAGCTGTTGGATTAGCCACCTTCAATCCTTTATTAAGTACTTGCTGCTTATTCTGCATGTCAGCAATCATTAAGCCTTCCTAACGAGACCTTGAAGAAACCCATGGGAGGCTGATGAATATAAACTGACAAGAGTGATGCTGAGGGGTGATTATAGCATTGTTCTCCAAGGACAAGCTGCAAGGTTAATAGATTAGCAGCTAAAACAGTGGTAGTTTCACAAAGAGTAAGTGGAACCGAGAGAGAAGGGTTTTTGTAAAGGTGCATTATTGTGTTTGTCACTCAAATCCTTCAGCAGTTGTGCACAAAAATAACAATCCTTGTCCAAAAAATATTGGTCGGAGCTCTCGAGTATATCGGAGTGCATTTCAAATTTAATACTGCACTGCCAAATGTAACTTCAAAAAAGTGTGCGTGAACAGGCGGCACAGAACAAAGCTGTCCCAGTCTGTGTCCTGGTGGCTTCAGAACAGACTTTACAACGTAGGGAACTCAGCTGATGGGAAAATAATACCACAGATTGGTGATGGTGCCTAAACTTCACTTGCTTCTCTTGATGACTTTTCAATACCTAGGGTACGACGATGAACTTGCATTTACATCTTGTCTTTAACGCTATCAGCCCTGCAGCTTTCCCTCCAACGCAAAAGGACCCCACGCCTCCTGTTTCTCCCCTATTATCCTTCTTTCACTCTCACTGTCCTCACTAGTATGACCCTCCCACTCCCTTTTTTCCTCCTCATTTTGTGTTGTCGCCTCACATGGGGCAGGGAAAGGCAGTCAGTGTGTTTTGGATTGTTTGAATGAAGAGGCAGTGACTTTCCTCTGGACTGTAAAACTCCACGATCCCAAGGTTCTAGATGTTCCACCCCCAACAGATAAGCTCTTCTCACCCCTCTTGGCCCCACCCCTCCCTACCCCCACCCAAAGCCCAAACTGGCAATGTAGCAGCATTTGGAACAGAATGGGTCATTCAGCCCCTCAGGTTGGCCTTGTCATTCAATCATGGCCGATACACTGTAACTTCCTACCTTTGCCCCAAATCCTCAAATACCTTTATCTGACTAAATCTATCCACCTCGGTCTTGAAAGCGCTAATTGTTCCAGCATCCAGAACCTTTTGATAGAGCGTGTGTTCCAGATTTCCACTACTGTGCAATATAAAGCTGGCTCAGTTTGCATCTGTTCATCTACTTTTCACATGCTGTCTCAATTCAACCCCCTTCGTAACGTCCCCCAAACAAACAGACCACAGCCAGAAAACTCTTATCAAAATAAAAAAGGACCAACATTTTTACTTTTCTAATCAGCCTGTCTCTTTTCTTTTAATTTGCAGCTCCATTCACATTTCGACAGCTGTTTTTATTCCAAACCATACACTTGTCATTGAGAAATGAGACTGTTTTATATACCTCAAGGCAGGTCACTTGATGAACAGAACATTCACTCACTGCACTGTGATTAAAACCAGAGCTCTAATACTTTCTATGGCACTGCTGTAAGACTCGGCTTTCTCTATAAAAACTGAACATAATTATTACCGCCCCCCAAACCAACGTTATAGGTCATTTAGAAAATACAAAAAAGGAATATACAAAGCATTCACTGCTGAAACAGAAACATAAGAATGTCAGGGAATAGAAAAAGTGTCCTGTGTTGGACCATCTCTCTTCTGGTGCATATGAAATCTGTTAGTTGTATGCATCAGTGTGTGGAGCCGTCTGTCTAAAGTGTGTATGTGTGTACAATGAATGTACTATTGTGTTTGTGCTGCATCTATGTGGGCATAAAGTTAAGCCTTCAGACATAAACTGCTGTCCTGGGTCAGGTAAAGAGGCTCACAAAACAACTTACATGAGGTTATGAAGCAAGAAGGTGCAATTCATTCACCTTGCCCCATTTGAAATCTACATTCACAGTTTGAAAAACAAATCCTATCTTTCATATTTCAAGATTAGTTAGGGACACTCTGTCCAAGAATTTAGTGATGCCTCCAAGTGGCGCCTGTAACAAAGCTTTCTTTGATGGCCGAGCCTGTTTGTGGCTTTGCATTGGTAACTGAGATCTGCAAATGGCCCAGTAAGATGGCAGTTCCCTTTTATTCTATTTTCAGGCAGAATTCATTTCTTGTTCGAAAACTGCTGACAATGCCCAGTCAGATTGATCTCACACCATGGTTGCGATTCTCCCGAGTTACGAAAACTCGGGAAGCTGGCGTCAAAAACGGGCGCTTTTGACGCCAGCCTCCGCCCCCCCCCCCCCCCCCCCCCCCCCCCCCCGACCGGGAACCGATTCATCTTCCCGGTCGGGGCTAGTATCGCACGGCCGTGAACTCCGGCATCGCGGGCTTAACGAATTTCGTTAAGCCCGCTAGCCAGAGTTAGCGACGGCTGACGCGTCACATGACGTCAGCCGCGCATGCGCAGATTGGACGACTCCAAACCGCGTATGCGCGGATGACGTCATGGCGCTTGTGCGTGAAACCCGCGCATGCGCGGGCCGTTATGCCCCGCAGAAGCCCCGCGGATGGATCCATCAGGGCGGCGGAGGGAGAAAGAGTGCGCGGGGTAAGTACCCGCTGCCCGATCGCGGGCCCATGGCACCCTTGGCACGGCCGCACCGGTGCCATGGTTCCTGAGAACGGGACTTTACGGCCGTTTTTACGAATGGTCAGAGCAGGCGTGTTTTACGCTTGTAAAAACGGCCGTAAAGGCCTTGGAAATCGGCCCATCGGCCAGGAGTGAATCGCTGCTCGCCGTAAAAAAACGGCGGGCAGCGATTCGTGTCAGGAGGCGGGCGTGGGGGGGGGGAGAATAGCGGGAGGGTGTCGGACCAGCGTGTCCGTAAAAATTTACGCCGCCCGCTATTCTCCGAATTTTCGTGAGAGCGGAGAATTGCGCCCCATGTGTTTCTGACACACACATTGTGCACAAGTAGCTGCCACCAACAGGTAAACCAGCTGGATTGGGTCAGATCACATGTTAACAAGTAGCAGGTGTCAAAAAAAAACAGGACCACTCCCGTTGTTGTTCACCACAAATTGCAACCAGCAATTGTGCATGGAACCAACCTTTTTGTGGCAGCAACTGAGAGCATTGCTCCTGAAACCTTTGTAGCAAAGTAATAACAGTGTCCTATCCAATGTGAAACTATCTCAGATTAGGAAAAGTCAAAATTTGATCCATGGTCCATTCTGAGTTGAATGATCTCAACTGGAATAAAGCTCACTTTGTCTCAAGACCCACAGACAGTTGAAAGATCAACAAGTCAAACATGATTCCCCCTTCTAACTGTGAATCAGTAATCACTCCATTAATGTAATGTGCCTGTATGAAGCAAAGACAGGACCAAACTGAGATGTCCCATACAATCAAATTGCTTCCTAAGCTCAGCCATTAGAGATAGTGCCCATGGAACAGTAACCGAACACCCGTCTGTGCAAGGGGGTGTGGAGAATAGCAGCAAACAAAGTGTCTGAACGCCGCTGAAGTTTCTTCTCCTCCAGCATTGGAGGGGCTTCTGACTGCATTAACAGATGGGTTTATGTCAAGAGGAAGGCTCTAAGTGTTAAAAATGCATTGTTAGATGCTGAACACAGCCCAGAAAACTGGCTCCCACCCAGGATAAACTAATAACCATTCTGTTTGCTCCAAATATTCATCCTCTGGGTGCAAGGAACCAAGAGCTATGTTTTAAATAGTTTTTGTTATGTATTTTTGTAAATTTACAAGGAACTAACTATACTCCAAAGTCATCAGTAAATAGTTTGGTGTCCCTTTTAGGAGGCATTTTCAGGAGTTTAAAAGGAGGCTTTTTTGTGATAAATTAATTCAATTGAAAATGGGTTTAACTTAACTGGGTTGTCACTCAAATATATCAAGTGTTACTTAAGGCAGCCTGAATGCTTTGATTCACAGCAGATTTTCTATTTGATGAGATGCAAATGAGTTTGAACAGGAATTCTGTGGACAAAACACTTTATCGAATGGGCACAAATTGCACCCATTTGGAAAACTCTATCCACCAGTTCCTTTCATTAATGTTGATGGAAGTTTGTTTTGTGAAGCGAGCAGAAATAAAGGCACTGTTTAATTTACAGCTATCACTCCCATTCACAAGACCCAAATGCTAATCTGTTCATAATTATTCATCAATGCTTCATAATCTCTGGCCAAGATCAACATTGCAGACTTGCGAAGCAGTTCAGATTGTCACTTTGTTTGAAATATAAACACCATTCTTCTGACTACATGGCAATCTTGTCCCATTGCATTCTTCATCACTTCAACACTTAGCCTATATTCCACTTTATAAGCAGGGGACATTTATATTGGCCTGCATAGAGAACCTTTTGGTTAAAAATAAATGTTATGTTTTGACTAAACTAAACTGGTGTGATCAAGCCCAGACTTGGATTGTTTTAAATCAAGCTCCAGCCCATATGGGGTCAAAGCCCTCACCACTTAAACCCCAGCCTTCAGACTGCACAGTCAAATAGAACGAGCTGATATGGAGACCAGTGTAACACCAATCAAATGACAAGTTCATGCAGTAAGCAACAGACCAAGACAACAGCTTGCCTTTATGTAACAAAAAAACACATAAGGAGTGATTGGAACAGGTTTGGTCAAAGAGCTCGATTTTAAAGCACAGGAGAGAGAGGTACAAAGGCAGAAGTTCCAAAGCACATGGAGATATGGCTGCCAACGGCGGAATAGCCTACATACATGTTACCAAGTCTCAAAATGGGCATTTGGCTCGGTAGAATGAGATTTGCATCTATATTTTTGCAAGAAGTCAATGTCTTAAAGAGAGGGAAGAGGGATTGGTGAACTATCAAATGGCAATTATTCTCTCCATTCACACACAGGCCAAACAAAAACAACAATTTATTTGGATGTTTGCTCAGGATCAGATAGGTTTGTCTCCATTCTGCTGTATTAGTTTCATAAGGCCGACACAATTGTCCATTGAAGATATCCAGGGTTCCACTCATCATACATTTGCTGAAAATGTTGCAGAACGGAAGCAATAAAAGCAAGAGTTGTCACCAGCCAGCAGGCGGGCTGATTTGAGGGCCAACAATGGTTCCATTGCCAATGAAGTTCACTTAAATATTCAGTGTAATCATAGCCATTTTTCTCTTACCTGCATGCTTCCTTTCCTTACTGCAAGTTATGGATTGTTACTGGACTATAATTTCATGGTATCACTACCTTCCAGTGTCTAGGTTCTTCAGGCTCTTCGGCCTTTGGGGAGGGACGCGGGTGAAGGGGGGGGGGGGGGGAGGGTAGAGAGCATGACCCTTGTCTGATGACCAAGAATATGCAAACAGGAACAGACAGGCCTCGACTGTCTTTGTCTCTCACACCCTGCCCAAAGGTTCATTTCAGGAAAATCTGTTCAACTTTGCAATGAATGCGACCATCAGTGTGCATCTCTTGTGAAAATGCCCCAGTGAAAGATTACTGAAGGACATCTTGCCAAGCAAGTACTTAAGTAAATAAATATTGCCCTGATTGAAAGCTGCTATCTCAGCTCAGGATTTAAAAAAACAAAAGCACATATTCGGACTTTGTACATCCAATCTATAATCCTCATAAAAAAATAGGATGCTGTAATTATGAGTATCCGGTGCAAATCTATCTTGCTGAAGCAATGTAACAATGTAACAGAGTAACTGACAGGTAAATCCTCTCTTTCCAGCACAAGTATAGAAGTGCCCCAGAAATCTTACAATGATGTAGACATCGCCCGATATCAAGCCAATAGCATGAAGGTCCTGCAGACATGGAAATATATTGTTTCAGATCACTTTGATTAGATTACTTTGAAACGACTCCCAGATTATCTATTAATTTATTTCACCATTGCCAATGCTTATTCACAATTAAGGGGGATGCATTTCACAAACTTTAGTTTAGTTGGAGGGGAACACAAGGAAGTCCATGGTAGGCTGCTGCTCCATAGCTGCGTGGAAACATGGGCACAACAGTTTCAGACAACTGGAGGGGTAAAATTTCCCTTAATAACTAGCAGAAAGGGATGGTTAACAGCAGCTCCTGTGCTTGACCTACCTTTGTGACCAACCCCCAGCAAACTGCAGCCGTTCAAATCCACTTGGATCGAGACACAGAAGCGTGGCCCCGCTCGCTGGCAGATTGGCTCAAAATAAACTCTTCAAGCGAAAGGGAAGGAGTGAGTGAACACTCTGGACATTCAGAAGCAAAGCAGAGACACATCGCGGACAAAGCAGAGTGGGGCTGCGACCATTTGGGAAACCCCAGATTTCCCGGTCACAACCAGGACAATTAATTTCTCTCTCGCCCAACTGTTGCCCACACACCCACCCATTGGCATCGCCGTTTGAAAGAGTCGGGTTGGGAGAAATGACAAATGGTTAAGGATAAACCTTGATCTGCAGGAATTTACTTCTGCACTGTAAATTCTATGTTTTTCAACTGGGTGAAACTTCCAGCTAAACACGGCGCTGGGAAGAAGAATTCAGCACAAGCCACTTACTCACATGAAGTTTAGCAATGGGATAAAGCAGGGGTCACTTGTGAGCCGTCATTAAAGCTATCTATCCTCTTTCACATTTCTAGGACAATCTCTTTTCGATATTTAGCCTCTTTTAGACCGCAGTGAAAGCTGCCAATCTTACCTTGCGAGCTGGTCGACTGAGTGGCATTGGGGTTTGGAAGGGCGATGCACAAGTCATTGTCCAGTGGGAATTTGTCACATTTCAGCATGTCCGGCCAGGGGAAGCCAAAGAACTCCATGACAGGTGTGCAGGCATCTCGGACTGCCGTGCAGAGGGAGCGGCACGGATAGATGGGTCTGTCCAGGCAGATAGGGGCGTACAGGGAACACAGGAAGAGCTTAGTATTGGGGTGACAGTTCTTATTGAGCAGCGGCACCCAGCTGCTGGCCTGTTGCTGCACCTCCTCCATGGTCTCGTGGTCCAACAGGTTGGGGAGGCTCATTTTGTGATAGCCCACGTTATTGCACAGTCTCAGGGCAAAGGGAATGTCCACGCAGTGGGGAGGCTTGATGTAAAAGCGACTGTCTGCTTGCCAGCTCGATTCGTCCAATTCCATCGCGGCACAACAGGCAACTAGCCCTATGCTCAGTGGGAGAAAGGCTGTGTAAAAGTTCCAGCAAGTCTTCCTGGAAATGCTTCTTCCTCCCATTTTCCTTGTTGCTGGAGAGTCCTGTGTGCCGATGGCCAAGTCACGCTTCTCTCTTTTGTGCTGTTGGACTTTAAGCTTCACTCTCCAGGATCACAGGATCAGCCTTTCGAGAAAGCAGCAGTGTTTGGTCTTATTGTGCGCCCGGCTTTCAAACAGCACCGCCTCGAAGAGATCAGTACCTGTCTCTTTTTTCATCATCTAGTCTAGCCAGGCTCTGTGTGTCTCTTTTAATCCCCCCCCCCCTCTTCAGCCCTCTGTGCACCGAATGTTGTGTAGAAGCAGTGTGGCTTGATAAAAAAGGCTGCCCCAACATCCAGCTTTTCTCAGCATCAAGTTTGTACTGCCTGGAATGTGCAGCTTCCTGTCTTCCCATTCCAGCCTCTGCGTCTCGCAAAGCAACCAATCAGCCTGGAGCTATCCCCCCCCCCCCCCCCCCCCCCTGATTCCTCCCCTCTGGAAGTGTCAATTACAGCCCTGACTTACCAATCAGTGACAGGCAGCACCCCCCCGGGTCTCTCCACCTCACCCCCCACCCCCAGCTTTCATTTCTTCTTTCACTTCTGGCCAATTGTAGTAACACACTGAAATGAAAAATAGGACATGTTTCTTTCTGACGGAGCTTCTGAGCGGTTCCAAGCAACAACGCCGGCACGTTTTATCTCTGACTTTACTTGAACTTCTGGAAAGCGCTGGCATGCTTGTCAGCTCCGGGTCAATTTCATCAATGCAGCAACAGAGGAAGAGCCCACCCCGGCATTCCCTGGTCTCATGTCAGCTGCCCCCATCTCCCACTCTTCACCACAGCTGACTCGGAAACTTCCAGGCAGCCAGGCGAACTTTCCAGAACACCTTCTATGCCAGCTAATTATTCCAAGAAAGTTTCTCCTTTACAGATTTTGTGTTTTTTTTTGTCTCAGCCTACTAGGCAGAAGTTGAAGCGAGGCTAAACTACTGGATTTGACGAGGAAAAGTGAGTTGATGGAACTTTGCAAGCAGCGAGTGCTCCAGCGTGCTGCCTGAAACGCCATTTACCTTGTCAGCATCTGCAGAACTCTTTTCATCAAGTCTGCATCTGATGCATGGCAATATTCTTCCCCTTTTGTGCTTTCCCCCCTCTTCTCTTTCTGCGTGACTTTGGTGGCCAGAAGACCATTTACCCTGGGTGGCAATGGGTTGAGTTACAGGGACGTTCAATTCTCATCGCCAATATCATTGAAGCAATTTACTGTCACCACTCAGAACTGTTTCAACCCTCTCTGTGCCCACCTGGGTTAATAGATTGGCCCCACGTTACGATGCCGATCTCTGCTGATTAAGATTCATCAGTAAAACAGATATATACAACTGCACATTAATTTCACTCCCTAGGGTGGCGGCTTAAATCTGACACTATACCCAAGCAAAATAGTGCGAAAAATCACCTCACCGTCTGTTCAGGGTGGGTCGATGTCAGCTCAGGCAGAAGGGGGCAGTACAATCGGTCCATGCCAATCCAAGGCCAGAATGAGAACCGGTGCTGACTGGCTATTAGTGACATTTGCTAGAATGGTTTGCCGATGGGGGTGGCGTGCGGGGCAGTGGTTAGCACTGGGACTGCGGCGCTGAGGACCCGGGTTCGAGTCCCGGTCCTGGGTCACTGTCTGTGTGGAGTTTGCACATTTTCCCCCTGTCTACGTGGGTTTCATCCCCACAACCCAAAGATGTGCAGCTTAGTTTAGGACACGCTAAATTGCCCCTAAAACTGGAAAATAAATAATTGGGTCCTCTAAATTCATTAAAAAGAGAATGGTTGCCAATGGTTGCACAGACTGCTGACACTCCCTGTTTAGGTTTGAAATGTGAAATGGCCAGTTCTAAAGGTGATGCCAATAGGTGGGCATCAGTGATGCAGCCAGCATTTGTTGTCCATCCCTAACTTCCCCTTGAGAAGACGATGGTGGCCAGTCTGAGTGATGAAGATGTTCATACAGTGCCAGGATCATTAGCCAGTGATGGTGAGGGAACTCCATTTGGATGAATGCTTCAATGCCATCCCATCATTTACATGGTCTTTTTTAAAAATAAATTTAGATTACCCAATTATTTTTTCCAATCAAAGGGCAATTTAGCGTGGCCAATCCACCTACTCTGCACATTTTTGGGTTGTGGGGGCGAAACCCACGCAGACACGGGGAGAATGTGCAAACTCCACACGGACAGTGACCCAGAGCCGGGATCGAACCTGGGACCTCAGCGCCGTGAGGCAGCTGCGCTAACTAGTAGGCCACCGTGCTGCCCCATTTACATGGTCTTGAAAGTAGACAGATGACCATTCAGCAAAGAGAAAAGGCCAGTTGGCCAGTCATTGCTGATTGGGGTTGACTCAGCTCAATACAACTTCAATCAGCTTTGTTGGACCAAAGATTATTTTGGCTCTCGTATCCATCAGAGTGTTCCAAAGAAAGGCCTGCATTCCTGTACACTTTTCACAATCAGCACACGCCTCAATGCATTTTACAGCCAATTAAATACTTTTGAAAGTCCCCTGACTGATGGAATGTAGGAAATGAAGCTGTTAATTTCACACAAACAGCACTATGATAATGGGCAGTTAATATGATGTTGATTGAGAGATACATACTGGCCAGGATACTGGGGAGAACTCCTCTTCTGCACAATAATGCCATGAAATCGTTTACATCAACCCAAGTAGATAGATGGTGGCCTTGGTTCTACATTTCATTGAGAGATTGGTCCCCCCAACAATGCAGCACTTGCGTCAGCCTTGGGTTTTCACACGCAATTCAGGAGAGGGACGTGTACCCAGAGATTTAGAGGCAAGCATGTTACAGCTTACACAGTTTAACAGAAGCTATTTCTAATCAATTTGCTTCTCACTATTTTAAATTTAAGTCCTTGATATCACATTCTTGCTTACTTTGATGTGATATTCATGATTTATCTAATCTGTCAGATTTAATATTTATCTATCTGCATGATCTGCCTCTCTTGTTCATAAAATGCAGATCAGTCGGATTCCTTTTTCAAGTCTGATGTAAATCACTCCTGTTGTTAAATGCGTGCTCTTACTTCTTAAAAGACGCAGTTATAGGCTGATGCAAACAGTCTCTGGACATTTGTGCGACAGGACAGGTCAACTGTACACTTGACAGATTTTCTTCGAAAAAATGTGAATGACACTGATATCAAACAGTTTACTGTGGAAAATTGTTTAAATGGCAGGAAAGCCCCATTTAAAAAGTAAGTGTTGAGGAAGAATCCTTTGCATTTACACCTAAATGACAGGAAATTTGTTGAATAACTGAGTAAGTTATTAGCGAGGTCACTAAAGTAAACAGTGCAAATGAGTTCAAGAAACAATCCAATACTTTTAGAGAGAGAGAGAGAGGCAAAGAGAGAAAGGATTGAGGAATGCTCAGGTGCTGACAAAAGATTCCTGTCTTTACGTTGATGGTGCCATCTTCCACTGTTACATTAGTTGAAGTGTCTTGCTTGATCAAACCTCCATTATGAACCTCAATAGATACAATGTTTTGTACAAAACACACTCTTCATTTAACTGTTACATTTGCATGTCTCACTTTAGCAGTCAGACTTCAGGGACGAGATTCTCCCATTGGGAGACTAAATCCCAACGCCGGAATGAAAACCGGAGTGTTTCACTCCAGTGTCGGAGGCCGCTCCTTGCCCCCTATTCTCCCACCCCCAGGGGGCTAGGAGTGGCGCCACGTCAATTACACTTGCCGGGCCTTGGTGACGCGTGAAAGCGCCGCCGCGTAATTTACGTGGCCGGCTCCAACCTGCGCATACGTGGTTGCCGTCCTCCCCGCGGGCGTCTCGCAAGAAATCTTGGATTGATTCTCCTTCAGTTCCTCCTTCAGCGAGGCCGGCCCGCCGATCGGTGGGCACCGATTGCGGGCCAGACCCCTTTTGAGTGCCCCACCCCCGTGCTGGATCCCCGCTCCCCCCCCCCCCCCACAGGCCTCCTCCCCAGCGTTCCTGCGCTGTTCCCGCCGGCAGCGACCAGGTGTGGACGGCGCCGGCGGGAACCCGTCGTATTGGGCAGGCTGCTCGGCCCATCCGGGCAGGAGAATCGCCGCTCGCCCATTACAAACGGCGAGCGGCGATTCTCCGAGCGGTCAGCTGTAAATCTCGCCGCGCCTGTTTGGGGGGGTGGGAGAATTGCGTGTGTGTGGGCGTGGCGGGACTCGCCCGGTGCCCCAGGGATTCTCCCACCCAGCATGGGGGGGGGGAGAATTGCGCCCCAGATGTGAGACACCTGATTCCGGTGTGGAAGACCACATACGATAGCTAACATGTATTGGACTGTGGTTAATTGTATCATGAGGGAGCACAAAGAAATGGAAAGCAACTGAAAAAAATCCTTAAAGATCTAAGCGTACGTGTATATTTTGGTCTCTAATTAATGTAGGGCAATTGCATTCACCTGGAAAGATTTCCTTTTTTTTCAATAAATATTTTTATTGCCCTCCTTTTTCACATTTTCATCCAAATTTACACCCATCAACAAACAATCAACGGTAACAAATACAATGTCAATCTCCAAGCCAACAATTCCTCCCTCCCACCAACCCCCAAACACCTTCAACATTTTAAATACAAACATCAAAAGAAAAGATTCAGGAATCCACCATCCACCCCAGATATAGTAACGAACAACATACACAGTCCAACACCCCACTACCACCCCAACCCCCCTCCCCAATGGTCACTGTCATCCAATTCTTGAAAGTCCATAATAAGCAAAGCCCATGAATTTAGAACCCTTCCATCCTTCCCCTCAACTCAAACTTTACCTTCTCGAGTGTTAAAAACTCCAACAGATGCCCCCGCCACACCAGGGCACAGGGTGGAGAATCTGACCTCCACCCCAACAAGGCGATCAACAAAGCGAAGGCTAAAACATCTGCCTCCGCACCCGCGTCCAAACCTGTCTGATCTGATACCCTGAATATGGATTCCAGATGACCTGGTTCAAGCTTCATATGTACCACCTTCGAGATTACCCTGAAGACCTCCTTCCAATACACCTCAAGTGTTGGACAGGACCAAAACATATGAATGTGATTTGCTGCACCCCCCCCCCCCCCCCACCCCGCAACGTTCACAAACCCCCTCCAAGTCGGCTCAGCCTCGCCTTCATGAGGTGCACTCTATACACCAGCTGTATCAGCCCCAACCTCGCACACAAAGTTGAGGCATTTACCCTCTGGAGCACCTCACACCGTAACCCCTCCTCTATGCACTTTCCCAACTCTTCCTCCCACTTTGCCTTAATCCATTCAAGCAGTGCCTTCTCTTCTCCCAGAATTGCTCCATGAATAGCCGACATCAATCCCCCTTTCCACGCCCCCTGTCGTCAGCACCTCCTCCAACAGTGTGGGGACCAGCGCCACCGGAAAGCTCTGTATCTCCTTCGCGAAATCTTGGACCTGCATTTCCCTCTGACCCAACCCTATTTTGTCCCCAGTTCCTCCAGTCCTGCAAACTGGCTCCATAGAAACAAATCCTTTAATGCCCTGACTCCCTTCTCCATCTCCAAAAACTCCCATTCCACTTCCCTGGCTCAATTGGCATTTCCCTTGACCCCGCCGCCCAGCCTAAAAGTGCTGGCGCAACTGCCTCCAGATTTTCAACGTTACTACTACTACCGGACTCCCTGAGTATTTCCCCGGGGCCATCGGGGGTGGTGCTGGTGCCAATGCTCTCAGCCCAGACCCCCTACACAAACTCTCCTCCCTGCTAACACACTGGGAGCCCCCCATGTCTAACCCAGCTCCTCACCTTCTCCGCCTTCGCCGCCCAGTAATAAAATATTAAATTCGGAAGACCCAACCCCCTGACTGCTGTCCTCTCTGCAACAGCACCTTCCTAATCCTAGCCACCTTCTCTCTCTCTCTCCCCCCCCCCCCCCCCACCCCTACCCTACTATATAAACGAGGTAATCATCTTTTCAACCTCCTTGAAAAATGCCTTTGGCAGGAAGATCGGCAGACACCGAAAAATAAACAAGAATCATGACAACATATTCATTTTAATATCCTGTACCCAACCTGCCAGCGACAGAGGGAGACCATCCCACTTTGCCAGATCCACTTTCACCCTTCCCACCAGACTAGTAATGTTATACCTTTGGAGCCCCCCCCCCCCGCCCCCTCAATCCCGTGCCACCTGCACCCCCAGATATCTAAAGTGAGTCCCCGCCCTACGGAATGGGAGCCCTCACCCCTGGCCGAAACACCACAAAATATTCACTTTTATCTAAATTTAACCTGGAAAAATTTCTGTGCAAATATAATGACTTGAGCAGCTGTGGTGGTTGGAGTGAGGACTGCGAATTGGAAACCCAAAGACAATGCCACTAAACTCTGCTGTCTGTACCACAATTCACACAAACTTCTGTTCACCCATCACTGCTGTGCTCGACCACTGGCAGTGGCTACTGGTCCAACAATACCCTGACTTTAAAATTCTCCTCCTTGTTTTCAAATCTCTCCATCGGCTCACCCATCCCTATCTCTGTAATCACTTCCAGCCACACAACTCTCTGAGAGCTCTGTGCTCCTCCAATTCTGGCCTCTTGCACATCCCCAATTTTAAATGCTCCACCACTGGCAGTCATTCCTTAACTGACAGTATTTTACGTTCACCTCTTGCCACCTTTCTATCAAGTTTTTTTTGCCTCCCCTTGTTCTAATATCTCCTTACATGATTCAGCAAGCACCTTACAATGTTTTATGGCATTAAAGATGCCACATGAATGCATATTATTGTTGTTTTTGCATAGGTTATCATGAACACTGAGTGCCATATGACCACGCGTGAATAGAACCTGATTCTTTAAAAAAATTAATTTAGCGTACCCAATTAATTTTTTTTCCAATTGAGGGACAATTTAGCATGGCCAGCCTACCTATGCTGCACACCTTTGGGTTGTGGGGGTGGGATCATGGAGAGAATGTGCAAACTCCACACGGACAGTGACCCGAGGCCAGGAATTGGGTATTTTCATTTTTTTTAAAGTTCCTCTTCACTCCTCTCCCTATCTCTTTAACAAACCTGCCCCCCCCCCCCCCCTCCCCCCCCAAATTCTCCATTTTACTGTCAGGCTCCTTTTATCCCTGCACACTTTGCCTCAGCACTGCCACCTATGCCTTCAATTGTCTAGGTCACGCTGAGTGGAATTCTCTTCTGAAATCCATTGCATACCTTGTGTGAGAGTTCCCTTAAAACCCATCTCTTTGATCGTCCCTCCCAACATACCCTTTTTAAATTCATTATCTTTTCCCCACAGGAATCTGTCGTTTTTTTTATGTCAAAGTTTATGCCATGCTGTTTTCCCTTGGAAACTGAGGCACGTTTGAACATGGTTTGAACATGGTGTTCCCAAGCCGCGTTTGTCAAATTGGAATGTTTCTGTGGCCACAAATCCTGAGCTTTCAATCAAAAACTGTACTGGTTTTGAATTGACCCTCTTGCAGCAAATAGTTACATGCATATTGCACCATTAACGTGGTAAAAACCCCCACAACAGCATTCAGTATGGCTCCAAAAAGTGTGTTTGAAAATAGCTGAAGCAATATTGGCAGCCAAGCTTCTGTGTCACAGAGTCATGGAATCACAGAATTGTGGAGGAGGCCATTCAGCCCATCATCTCTGCACTGGCTGTCCTACCGAGCATCGTGACTTCGGGCAATTTCCCTGCCTTTCCTGCACATTGTTTCTGACAGGTTTGGCTTACCTGAGCTTTAAAAGAGACACTAGAAAAGTTGTGGATTGGTAGCATATTGCACAATAGTGATCACTGAGGCTGCTCTGTACTTTCATCGCAACTGCATGCTGCAGGGTTAAAGAGTTGCGGCAGGGCTCAGGTACTGTGTAGTTTTCTATTCCAACCTGTGCCAGCAAGCTCTCTGCTTTCCTCCATAATCTCTGGTCTCCCCCCACTACATCTTGTCGGTGATTGACAGAATGTGAAAATTGCCTGGTCCAAGGACCATCAGTGAAAAGTTCAAAAAACATGTTGATGTTTCATCGAACATCAACTACCACTCTCATTTAAAAACTTGCAAAATGCATGGTTATTTGGAACACTGTCATGTGAGAGTACCTTTAAGAAATGGCTGTTTATAAATGGGTGTGTATATAAATATCTGTTGTGAGAGTACCTTTAAGAAATGGGTGTTTATTACTGCAGTGATGTCAGAGAGTGGGTGGAGCTGGTCTGTCTGTCAGCTTTTTACTTACGTTTTAGGCTGTTTGCTGCAGGGTGTGTTTTAGTTTCGTTTTCGGAGCTGGATAGCTGCAGTCACAGCCAGAAGGTGTATTAGAGTCTCTGTCTGTAACCTAAAGACTGTAAATCGATCCTGGTGATTTAAAACTAATAACAGTAGTGCCTTTAACCTGGTGTGCTTCTGGTAAAAGTGTTTTAAGTCTTATGGATGTTAAAAGGAGAGCTTGAAGGAATACTTAGTGTTGTATTCTTTGGGCGTTGTATTTGAATTAATGGTTGCTAAGATGTTCACTGTATGTTTTAAAAAGGTTAACTTGAGTTCATAGAATAAACATTGTTTTGCTTTAAAAAATACTTTTCAATTTTTGCTGTACCACACCTGTAGAGTGGGCCATGTGCTCCCCATAACTACAATCTATTCAAAGTTGTGGGTCAGGTGAACTCCATGAGACACTTTGGGGTTCTCTGAACCCTGGCCCACAACAACACAAACAAGGGTTAAGGTTGAAGAATGATGTTGGAAAAGATAAGAAGATTTGCTACGACAGTACCAAGAATGAGGAACAAGGGGAGTTTTGGTTGTTCAGCTTGGAGCAGAGAAAGTTTAAGGGAGATGTAACAGAGATATTCAAAATTATGAAGGGTTTTGATAGAGTAAATAAGCATAAACTGTTCTAAATGGCAAGAGATTCAGGAACCAAAAAGCCACAGATTTCAGATGATTAGCAAAAATGCCAGAGAGGGGATGAGGAGAATTTTTTAATGTAGCAAGTTCTTGTGAGCTGGAATGACTCCCTTTTTTTAAATAAATTTACAGTACCCAATTTTCTTTTCCAATTAAGTGGCAATTCAGCGTGCCCAATCCACCTATCCTGCACACCTTTGGGTGAGACCCACTCAGACACGGGGAGACTGTGCAAACTCCACACGGACAGTGACTCGGGGCCGGAATCAAACCACTGCGCCACCGAGCCGCCCTCGGAATGACTGCCTGATTGTGTGGTAGAAGCAGATTTGTTAGTAACGTTCAAAATGAAATTGGGTATAGACTTGAAAAAGAAACATTTTCAGAGAGCTGGGAGTTGGACGTATTGGAGAGATTTTACAAAGAACCAACAAGCGTAGGTGGGCGAAATTATCTTCTGTATTGTCTAATTCTATGGTTCTAATTGCACTGTCACAGAGCAAATAGTCTACTTTAGATTCTGTGCTCCAGATGTTATTAAATCAGATTAAATAAATAAATGGAAGGTAACCAGGAAAGAAAGCTCCATTCTCTGGTTCTTGGTGAATGAAACTAAGCCTCTTATCCCAACTCACATCAGCATTTCTACAAGCCAATCAGCATTATCACACTGAAAATTAATATTGGTTATCTGAACTTGGCAGTCTGAATCAGTGGAGAGTTTGTGAAAGCAACAGAGAGGCAGCATTGTATGGCCCACATCATGGGATGATGCTTCTCAGCAATCTGATGATATAAGGAGCCTCTGTAGAAAAAGGAGGGTTGTACTTTCTTGCGCGGGGGGGATCATGACTCAGCAGCCTCTTTTGTTTCGGGTCTGAGTGGCTCAGGATGGTAACTCTGTAAGTCCTTGGGAGCTGAATGCCAAGTCACTTTAGCTGGACAGGGGAAATTATGCCGACACAGTGCTGCTTGCAAAACAGCTCATAACAAAACCCAATGGCCAAAGAAAGAGACATTATTGAAGCTTGATTGTGATGGCAATATTTTCATTTGAAAGCGAGGAAAAAGCAGCCATTACATGGAACTCTTGCACTTCACCCACATCAATCTCTTAAATCTATGGATGGATTTAGACTAAACTTAAAACAGATTTAAAACTTACCCCACAAATCCCTGGGGTACCCTGGGGCAGCAGGGTAGCATGGTGGTTAGCATAAATGCTTCACAGCTCCAGGGTCCCACGTTCAATTCCCGGCTGGGTCACTGTCTGTGTGGAGTCTGCACGTCCTCCCCCTGTGTGCGTGGGTTTCCTCCGGGTGCTCCGGTTTGCTCCCACAGTCCAAAGATGTGCGGGTTAGGTGGATTGGCCATGCTAAATTGCCCGTAGTGTCCTAATAAAAGTAAGGTTAAGGGGGGGGGGGTTGTTGGGTTACAGGTATAGGGTGGATACGTGGGTTTGAGTAGGGTGATCATGGCTCGGCACAACATTAAGGGCCTGTGCTGTTCTATGTTCTATGTTCTAAATCACATTGCACGCAGACATAATCCCCATTTTATATCACAAATAAATCTTTCTGAATGAACCCCGCTTCAGAAAGAAGTTAATTCTCTTTTTAGAAGTTTTGTTATGTGCATGAATCCATGAATGAGACCTAAGACCAACAGGAGAACTGCTCCGAAGTCAGCTAGATTGCATTTTGAAGGAATAATCGAAAATAAATGGAAGGTTCCCAGCGAAGGACTGGTCAAGAGCTGCCAAAGCCTGCAATAACTTTTTTCCATTCTCAAAAATAGATGATTTCACCAAAAGGATTAATCATTGCTTTGTGCTGAGGGATTGGATAGTTAATGTCAGGCTGGTAAAAGCCCCTTTTGTACTAATTGATCAGGAGATGGTTAATGGCCGCTAGAGGTTGATGTTATCATCACCTTTGCCTTTCTGTGGAGTTGATACTGATTGAAAGGAGCAAATAGATATTGCAGGCACAACCTCATGGCCTGGTAGTTTGCAGAATATAAGTGCAGGCCTGTGAAGTGTGACAATCATGTGAGTTGCTATTTACACAGAGACCTTGCATCCTGTCAGTTTTTTTCTGTCAATTTTCTCCACTTTATCAGTTTCACAGGAGGCCTCTCGCGACCATGCCACGTTTGAGCCGTGTGGTCCAGCCTTTGAATCTCCTGAGGTCTCCAGTTTTCCCACCTCTGTTCCCCTCCTCCCTACATGACAATCTCCTACCACCCAAATCCTGCTTCCGATGCAGCCTTCCTCATTCCTACCAGGTGAGGATGGACATCCACCTTGGAAAATAGTGGTGAGACCCCAGGGGTTTAAATGGCTCATTCCTCTCGGCCAGGCAATTTTTTCCCTCCTTTATACCCTGAAAGCTGAGAAAGACATAATGCAGAACATTCCATTGTGCCAATCGCAGTGCCCAAACCTGGTGAAGTCCCGTGCCACAGATATATAAGGAATTGCCTTTAAACCATTACTGTTATGGAAGGTGTTCTAAAAAGCGAACTTTTTCATCTGGATGTTGATTTTAATTTCCCGAAGTGTGGCAGATTGCAGGTGACCACGCACCATGTTTTACAGAACACTACTTGTGCTCTGCCTAAAAGCCCAGTAATATGTGGAAATCATCTTTACTGAAGCACTTCAGAAATTTGATACCCTGGTCAGGAATATGAATTTTACAGATTGTTTCAGCTTGAATCACTAACTCTCAACCCTAACCAAGAATTTAACCTGAAACCTTAGAACATAGAATAGTACAGCACAGAACAGGCCCTTCGGCCCTCAATGTTGTGCCGAGCCATGATCACCCTACTCAAACCCACGTATCCACCCTATACCCGTAACCCAACAACCCCTCCCTTAACCTTACTTTTTTTAGGACACTACGGGCAATTTAGCATGGCCAATCCACCTAACCCACACATCTTTGGACTGTAGGAGGAAACCGGAGCACCCGGAGGAAACCCACGCACACACGGGGAGGACAGTGACCCAGCCGGGAATCGAACCTGGGACCCTGGAGCTGTGAAGCATTTATGCTAACCACCATGCTACCGTGCTGACCTTCTTACTGTGTGTGGCGAAGTACTATGTTGTGCCCTGATCTATTTGGAGAACATTCAGCATTAATTAGAAAGGGACATTACTCTGCGGGAAAGATGGGGAGTAGGTGTATTCAACATAACTGTATGACTCAGGGCATTTCCAGTGCAGAAGCAGAATAAAGCAAATTCCTCTGAGTGTATTAATGGGACCGTAGGCATACATACAAGGACCTGCCACTTCCCGAGCCAATGAGGCTAGAGCCAGTGGTAGAGGTGTGTAATGGTAGTGGTAGAGGTTTGCCTCAAACCGGTGATATCCACGTAAGGGGCATGCAACCCACAAAGCAAATTGAGGACATCATGAATAAAAATAGGGCTGAGGAGCGAAGGGAAATCATGACAAACGTCATTCTCGCTAGGAAAATAGTTTGTTTCAGTCACCTATCATTTATCCCATTGCAGTAATCAATTCTTGGAAAGTCAGATCTAAAGATACGACTCCAGAGTGCCTTTCATTTTGTACTGAAATGAACAACGCCAAGTGTTGATCATACCCCTTGTTAGGGATAGAGAGACATCAACCAAGCATATCAGGGATGGATGGGCCACGCCCCATGAATTGGTGTAATATGATGCGATAGATGATATAATAATAATGGACAACAACAATGATATAATAACGTGCAGATCTGTCCATGATGAAAATTGTTCACCTTCTGTCCACACCTGGCCATGTACATGTTCTGTCCGTGTCAGTGTACATGGTGTGCATCTGTCTAAACTCCTCTGTTCATATCTAAAACAGACCAAACTGTCAATGTTGACACACAAGAACAAAAATTCCTTTAAATAAATAAGCACGGTTTTTCTTAACAGCACAAGTAGAACAACCTAAAAAATAAGGTTAATGGGGGTTGTTGGGTTACTGGTATAGGGTGGATACGTGGGCTTGAGTAGGGTGATCATTGCTCGGCACAACAACGAGGGCCGAAAGGCCTGTTCTGTGCTGTACTGTTCTAATTCTAATTCTAATTTTAAAAAAATAATTTGTTAATTATGTTCGAACAAGTTAAAATGTATCCCTAAATGGGCAAAGCTAACCCAGTGCAAAGAGTTACATTATTCAGTTCTGTCTCGTCACCAATGCTACAGTTGATAAATTGGCCCTGATGTAATAGCCTTTACCACTGAAACAAGCTGAAACTTGACTGGATTGTCTCATTTCATATTGGTTAACACAGTTTGATTATGTGACTATGAATGATTAATAGGATATGTTGTCCTGGATGTTATGGTGTTGTGTCACTAATGGGACCATTGGAATGCACAGTGGCAAAATAACAAACTGGGGTAAGGGAACATAAAAAAAAACTGCTTCTTTCATCGCAACTTCAAAAATGGATGTTGTTTGTTGTAAATTTTACCTTAAATAGCAAACATAGTATTGCCAGTTCTGACTGAATGTTTATTCCTGGTGGTTTCACTACTTGACCTCCCACCTCTCAAAGGTCTGATGCTCACCTCTCCCAGGTTCCCGCATATTCCCACTATTGGTCACGTGACACGTTCATCTTCACAGCTTCCACTTTCTCATATCAATTGAATAGCAAACAGACTCTTCAAAACCAGATTGGAAGATTCTCAACCAGCAGTCGAAGAAGCATTTGTCCCTACTCGTATCTTCAGAAGTAATGAACTTTTTGAAGAAAATATTCTTTGTCGGCGGGATCACTTGCTTTACCAGCAGCGCACACGCACACTTGCGGGTTTACTGACGGCATGGGATGGGCACAATGGGAAACCCTATTGGCCGGCTGCCGGAACTTACCCCACAAATCACATTGCACGCAGACATAATCCCCATTTTATATCACAAATAAATCTTTCTGAATGAACCCCGCTTCAGAAAGAAGTTAATTCTCTTTTTAGAAGTTTTGTTATGTGCATGAAGACGTTCGAAAAAAACACACCAAACCCCAAACCGCACCCCACCCCCCTAACCCCACCACTCCCAGCAACTGACGATGACTAATTCCGTAAAGTTGGCAATGAATGGCTGCCTCCAGTAGAACCCTTCAACCGACCCTCTTAACGGTGTTCCTGATGTTCTTCAGGTCCAGCAACCATACCGAGGCACCGGGTAGAGAAGAGGTTCTCCACTCCAGCAAAATCCGCCTCCAGCCAATCAGCGAGGTTAAGGCAAGGGCATCTGCCGTCACTCCCGTCTGCAGTCTTGGCGAGTCTAACACTCCAAAAATGGCCACAAGAGGACAAGGCTCCAGATCGATATTCAGAATGGCCAACATGGTTGAAGAAGGAAACCCATACGTTTACCAGTTTGGGGCAAGACCAGAACATGTGTGTGTGATTGACCAGCCTCCCGGAACACCACTCGCATCTGTCTTCTACCTCTGGAAAAAAGCACTCATCCTAGGTTTGGTCAATGGCGGCACGGTGGGGCAGTGGTTAGCACTGCTGCCTCATGGCACAGAGGACACAGGTTCAATCCTGGTCACAGGTCAATGTTCGTGTGGAGTATTTTCTGTTCAAAATATTCCAATAAAGAGACAATTTAGCATGGTCAATCCACCTACCCTGCACTTTGTTGGGTGGGGGTGTGACCCAAGCAGACAAGGGGAGAATGTGTAAACTCCTGTGGCAGCACGGTAGCATTGTGGATAGCACAATCGCTTCACAGCTCCAGGGTCCCAGGTTCGATTCCGGCTTGGGTCACTGTGTGGAGTCTGCACATCCTCCCCGTGTGTGCGTGGGTTTCCTCCGGGTGCTCCAGTTTCCTCCCACAGTCCAAAGATGTGCAGGTTAGGTGGATTGGCCATGCTAAATTGCCCTTAGTGACCAGAGTTACCCTTAGTGTTGGGTGGGGTTACTGGGTTATGGGGATAGGGTGGAGGTGTTAACCTTGGGTAGGGTGTTTTTTCCAGGAGCCGGTGCAGGCTCGATGGGCTGAATGGCCTCCTTCTGCACTGTAAATTCTATGTCTATGTCTATGTCCTCACGGACACTGACTGGGACAGTGACTGGCACTGTTGACCATACCTCCCATCACAAGGGTTTTTGAGTGATATGGGAGAATTCTGGAACTGCTCCACCACAGTTCAGCGACAGAGGAACATAGTTACTGCATTAGCCGAGATGATAAGGAACAGTTCAGGACCCGGTGGTTACAAGTGTATAAATAATAACCTTGCAGTGTGTCTTCTAATGATAGTTTTGACATGACAAATTTATTGAATAAGCAGCGTTATTCAGACCAAGAAATTACACAGTCTACATTGATATTTTTAAAGGCTTTTTGCAAGTGATTTTCTATCTACAAACTAGTTATGTTATAAATAAACACAGGGAATTGAGGAATCATGTTGTTTTAATCACTGAAACTGCCAAGACAGGCATAACACAGCTACACATAAATCTTTCAAACTATCACAAAGAAGGTGTTCAGACAAGAAGTGTGAGAGAGCAAAGTGATGTATTTAAATCCTCATGAATATAGTTACAGGATCACTATTTTTTGCAATTGAAACAAATTTAAATGTTGCATTTTTTCTCTCCACTCGTGGCTCAGTGCTTCGCCTTTGAGTCAGAAGGTTGTGGATCAAGACCTCACTCTCCAGACCAGAGCACCACATTTTAGCTGACACTGCAGTGCAGTACTGAGGTGGTGTGGCACAGTTCGAGGTGCCCTGAGTTGTCACGCTGACTTGACCACGTATAGTGCTGAGCAGAATTCGCAATACTGACAGCAGTGCAGAAATAAATATGAAAAACAAAAGTTTCTACAAGCGGTGATTAATACTGACCAGATGATCTGTTTTTGTGACGTTAATTGAGTGAAAAATATTGGCCAGGGCATGGGAGGTAACTTCCCCTTGCCCTTCTGTGAAATAATGCATTGTTATGTTCTTCTGTTTACTGGAGAGGGCAGTCAGAACCTCGTTTTAAAGTCTCAAGCAAAAGACAACACCTTTGAGAACGCTGAACTGTGGACTAAACAGACTACGGGCGCAGAGAGTTTCAGCATTTTTGTGGGAAACGTCTGATCAAGTTTTTTTTTCAAATGGGATTTCATGAGATTTGTGAAAATAGCACAGTCCAACTCCCCTGATTGTGCTCACATCTTACATACAGTCACAAAGCTGCCCTACAGATAAATATTTCGCACTTTAAACACATTAGAATTGAACATCTTTTCAATTATAGGCAATTTCTGGCCAAAGAATGCTTGCGTTTATCTCGTAATTTAGCACAGCCTCAGGATGTCTCAACACGCTTCACAACCAACAGCACAACCAGCAATAACAATCGGCACATATTTAACATCTTTCATTTCTTAAAACATCCCGATGCACTCTTCATCAGTGTTATCAAATAGGAAGTGACAAAGGAAGAATTGATTGTACCTTTGCTCCCAGTCTCTGACTTTACAGTGAGTTGGGATGGGTGGTTAAGTGAGCCTGAGTATGTCTCATTCTCCTGTGCTAAATCTGGGTTCTCAGCAAACAAGGCCGGGGGTGGGGGCTGGGGAGGAGGTCAGACATGTCTTCTGACCTTCGACCTTTCGTTTCACTGCTCACCATAATTGCCGAATACTGCCCTCTTGGCAAAAGACAATTAAACAATTTGTCACTTCGATTGTCTGTCAGTCAACACTGACCCTTTTCAGCAAGTCTTCACATGTTTTTTTTTAGACTGCTTGTCTAGCCACATTAGCAGAGAAAATGGCACCTTTGTTATCCTTCCCATGGCAAAGTGCACCAAGCCTTCCTATTCAGCAGCCTGTTGCACTAATTAAGGAGCCTGTAAGTAGACTGCAGAAAAGATTGATGATTATTGCGAGTGGTATTCACATGAAAAATAATTAGAATATAGTTTTTCTGTGTGTTCAAATTCCCATCAATGTGACCTGCTTGGTACCTAAATGTTGAGACGTGAACTAGTAAATTAGTACAAGCACGGCACTGAGATCACAACTTCCAACATCCCTACGAACAGGCTGCATCAAACTATTCAGCAGAGAAGGAGCCCTTTAGTCCATTGTGTGTCTGCCAGCTCCTTAAAGGAGTTGCCCGATTAGCCCCTAATCCCCTGCTTTCTCCCCATTTACCATCAAAGGCATTATTTTTCATTTTTGGGTATTTATCCAATTTCCTTTTGGAAGTTGGTACTGAATCTGCTTCTCGCATTCTTTCACGCAGTGACAGTGTCCAGAGCATAACAACCCGTTGCATCTTACCTTCTACTTACTTTGCCAATTGTTGTAAATCTGTGTCCTCTGGTTGCTCGCTCTACTGCCAGTGGAAACATTTTCTTCTTATTTACATCCTGAAAACCCCATATTTTTGTTTGATTGGCGCTGCAGGATATTCAGGGCCTTTATTTCTTCTTTCTCCCGTGTTTCCTGGTGTTCCTGCACGTCCTGGCACAAGTTGGGTGACTGTGGCGCCTGGGCGATCTGCCCTCATGTACCTCATGTAGATTGCCATTATTCACATGAACACAGTGAGTGTCAATAGGGCACTCAACAAAGGGACCTGTCACAGCTAAGCAGGATTGCATCATGACCCTGCTGCCAAACATACACACACACACACACACTTGACAGCAGGAAATCACTGTCAGGAATGATTTGACCCTTTCACAGGTTCAGTTAATCCTCTAAATGCAGCAGGTACCCTTATCGTTCTTCTGTCAACTTGGCTCAGTTGGGAACACTTTTCCCATCCAAGTGACCCAGGCAGTGAGTCTGCTTCTGAAGGCAGGTGATAAGCAGTGGGAATCCTGCCTCGCTTTCCTTCTCCCTGCAACACACAAGATAGCAGAGCCTGCTGTGCCTGATAAGAATGTAATATGTTGATGCATTGAGATGATGCCAAGCATCAGAATGTATTCTGCCTTTGATCACTCTGCAGAGTATGTTGCTCATTTTCATGTGGAAATGCATCACTTTCTTATCACTTGCCCTGTTCAATTTACCATTTTCCTGCCTTTACAGTAGAGGCATGGGAGGATGTAATGAAATCCATCTATTCCTGTGTCCTTGTGTGCTGAGATAGCAGACTATGGAGATTCTAACATGAAAGATACAGGATGTTCCACTGCTTGTTACATTTGTTCTGCTTAGTAACAAGGACCGGACCTTTTTTGTGTGCTTTGATAGGACACCAGATCAGTTCAAGCATCAGTGAACAGTCAGTTAGAGTCATTTGTGAGTTCATTTTAACCCAAAGATAATTTTCTGCGAGAGAGGGACAAGGGAGGGGGACAGGGAGAGATTCCAAAAGGAAGTGCCAGGCAGGGAACAAAGACAGGGAACAGAAACAGAACCAAGTTGAGTTAAGAAAAGATTGGGGAAGGGAAACCAATTAGAAAAAGGGCTGCGCGGGGTGGGGGGGGGGGGGGGGGCAGGCATGAGAGACACCCTGAAGATATGAGCAGGCCGCAAAAGGTTAATGACTGTGTGCTGTAGGCCATTGGAGAAAACATACCCTTTTAGAGCAGTGGTGGGATGCTTGGCACAGCTGAAGAGCTGAAATTATGCTTGTAAGTTGATGCTTGAGTGTACTCGGGAATCTAGGAGAACAGAATCGCGGAGGCCAAAATTGTAACCGTACAAGATTGGCTGTCATTGAAGCCATCTGAGTTGTTGCGACGTTTGGAGAGAATTCCAATGAAAGATTTTTGAGAGTGAAGATTGGAAGTCCTCAGGAGAGAGACAGAGCTTCCGTGAAATTGATGGACTCAAAGTGTGACTCACGTCTCGGTAGGTTGCTGAGAAATCCATGGAATCTGTTTGGTCGCATATGCCATTTATTGTGCAGTGTGGTGTGTTCGACCACTGTTTACTTTTAACATATGTCTCATACTTTCTCTGATTGTTACAGTGTAAGATAGATATTGCAAATTCTGTTAGCTTTCTGACTTTGGTACAGTGAGGTTTGTTTTTGATTGTTTAAAACCTGTAGAATCTTTTGGCTTTATTCAACTGAGCAAGTGCAGGAAATGTCAAACTTTGTACATTAAACAAAATTTTATTAGTCCTTAACCGGATTTTACCAACAACTTGGATGTTTGGCCAAGGGTCATAACAAGGGCAAAAACACACATGTTACTCCTTGTCAATCATTTGTTAGGCCCCAGCTGCAGCATTGTGTCAAAATCTTGGCACCACACTTTGGGAAGGATATCAGGGGCTTGCAGAGGATGACAACCAGTAAGTAAATATTTATCATCCCTTGCACATAATCAATCTAATTCAGCAGACTCAGGCTCGAATTCCTGCTCCCAAGCTGAGCTGTTTAGCACAGGGCTAAATCGCTGGCTTTGAAAGCAGACCAAGGCAGGCCAGCAGCACGGTTCAATTCCCGTAACAGCCTCCCCAAACAGGCGCCGGTATGTGGCGACTAGGGGCTTTTCACAGTAACTTCATTTGAAGCCTACTCGTGACAATAAGCGATTTTCATTTCATTTTTAAAAATTGACATCATACATATTCCTCTTCCCATTTTCTCCGTCACTTGTCTCTTCCTCCCCTCCTTTGTGGATTCTGTCAGTGTGCCGTCCCACAGGCTATGACTGCCTTCCGGGAACGCATGAGGCCAGTATTGACATTAGAAGACTGTTTGACTGCAGAGTGCTTCACAGTCAAGTCGAGTGTTAACCAGATTTGACATCCATGCACACACTTGCAATAACGCTTATTGCTGGCACCCCTGTGAGGACAGGATGCTAACCAGGGCCAGTGTGCCCCAATTGACAACCCAGCTGATGTGAGACGGCACAACCTGGCAATTTCATGCAGCTCACCAACTTTGGTATAGAACACTGCCAGTGTCTCAACATAAGAACATAAGAACTAGGAGCAGGAGTAGGCCATCTGGCCCCTCGAGCCTGCTCCACCATTCAATTAGATCATGGCTGATCTTTTGTGGACTCAGCTCCACTTTCCGGCCCGAACACCATAACCCTTAATCCCTTTATTCTTCAAAAAACTATCTATCTTTACTTTAAAATAAATAATATCAAGATGTAAACCAGGGGCTGGTTTAGCACAGAGGTAAGTCACTGGCTTTGAAAGCAAACCAAAGTAGACCAGCAACATGGTTCAATTCCCATACCAGCCTCCCCAAACAGGTGCCGGAATGTGGCAGCTAGGGGCTTTTCACAGTAACTTCATTTGAAGCCTACTTGTGACAAAAGCGTTTTTCATTTCATGTAGATATAGCTTTACAGTTATTTTAAGGAAGGGTTTGTACACAGGAGTTAGTGTTCCAATTGGTCCATATGCATATGAGGGAAATTAATGGCTCTCTATTAGTGACACAAAGAAGGAAAGAATTGTTTTGTTTCACTTTGATAGTCATCCCGTGTTCTGAAGATTCAGGGAATGTAACCTTGGTTCATCTGTTGTGCAATCCCACCCTCCTCTGCAGAACCACGGAGATTTAACACCCACCTAGTCTATTGATTGCAATGATCCATGCTAATGCCATCGATTTCACCAGATTCTTTGAAGCAACAGTCCCTTGTCACTCTTGCCATCTTCTGCCAAAGCTCACTGGTAAATTATTGTTCTAATTCTTCTGATCTTCTCTGCTGAAGGAAACAGATTCCTGGATTAAAAGCATATTTTTATTGTCATGTGTGTGTCTGTCTGTGTTTGTGAGTATCAGTGTGTGAGTTCATGTGTGTGCATGTATGATTATGGTCATGTGTGACTGTGTTTGTGTGTAACTGTGCTCATGAGTGATTTTGTTCATGTGTGACTGTGTGAATGTGTGATTGTGTTCATGTGTGACTGTGTATTTGTGGGTGTGTGTTTGAGTATGTGTATTTGTGAGTGTGTGTGTAAGTGTGAGTATATATACGTGTGCATGTGTGTAACTGTGTGTGTCTTTGTAAGGCTGTTTTCCTGGAGTCCTGCACGATTGCTCAAGAGAAGAAAGGACCATCTGACCTCACTCAAATGCTCCAATATGTCAACACCTGCATGTTACTGTGAATGTACAATTCAAACATAATGTGCATCACAACCAAACTTGAATCTTTTAGCCAGCCAAAGCCCAAAATCATAGGTTCCCTCCAAAAACTGAGAATCCTGGGCGCGATTCTCCCAGAGGGGGAGAAATCGTAAGGCTGGCGTCAAATCCGGGCAGGTTTGACGCCAGCCCCCCCCTCCCCGACCGGGAACCGATACTGGTTCCCGGTCGGGGCTAGCATGCCGCTGCCGTAAACTCCGGCATCGCGGGCTTAACGAATTTCGTTAAGCCCGCTTGCCAGAGTTTGCGCCGGCTGACGCGTCATATGACGTCAGCCGCGCATGCGCAGATTGGAAGACTCCAACCCGCGCATGCGCGGATGACGTCATCGCGCATTTGCGCGAAACCCGCGCATGCGCGGGCCGGGATGCCCCTCAGCCGCCCCGCGAAGTGATACAGCGGGGCGGTGGAGGGACAAAGAGTGCGCGGGCATCGGACCCGCTGCCCGCGATCGGTGCCCACCGATCGCGGGCCCATGGCACCCTTGGCATGGCCGTGCCAATCGGTGCCATGGTTTTAAAAATCGGGACTTTACGGCCGTTTTTACGAACGGCCAGACCAGGTGTGTTTGCCGTTCGTAAAAACAGCCGTAAAGGGCTGGGAACTCGGCCCATCGGCCCATCGGCCAGCTGAGAATCGCTGCTGGCCGTAAAAAAACGGCGGCAGCGATTCGTATCGGGAGTCCAGCGTGGGGGGGGGGGGGGGAGAATAGCGGGAGGGCGTCGGACTAGCGTGGCCGTAAAATTTTACGAGCCACGCTATTCTCCGCACCGTCGTGAGTGCGGAGAATTGCGCCCCCTCTCTTTGACTTATTTCTCCTTTGTAAAGGATGGTGAATTTAGTGCTTCTGTCCCCCATTGCTGTCCGAACTGACGTCCATTTTTTAATTCAAAGAGAGGGATTTTCTGCTTAGTGCCAAACTGTGTCATCTATTTACCTTCGAAACAATCAAAGGAGGGGTTACCAACTGTTTATCATCCTCTCTCTCCCAGCAAGTTCCTTGCTTATTTTTCAACTCGGGATTCTTGCAAGATAATCATTAAACTGTCACTAAGCTAATAACAGCAATTACACTCAAGGAATTGAGTTTACTGACAGTTATCTCTTGTGTAAATATGTTTTTAAGATAATTCTCTTGACATCCTTTAAAATTTTTGGAGTAATCCCTTTAACCACAAAACTAATAAAGAGGATTGTTTGTTTTGGGGCGTAGTGCTGAGTGAGATTGTTTATGGAATTTGAGTGCTATAATCTTTAAGGCTTTAGACTTGTCGACAATAAACTTTAGACTTTGATGTGGGAGGGGAAGGATGCATCTGTGAACAAATAGGCACAGAGGTTCACAGTTGAAGTGCCAATACCACATTGAGGAAAAAAAGCAAATAAAATGATTGGATAATGATCATTATCATTGTCAGTGTGCAGTGAAGAACAATAATTACATCCTCTGTTCCTTCCAAATTTCAACCCAACGCTTCAGCTATTAAACTGCTGTACCAGTTCATCATGTGCTTATTAACTGGTAGTTTGCCATTTGGTGTTTTAAACAATAATTGCACGAAACAGGCACTTTGAGAGCCAACAGGGTGTGATTCCAAGTGCTTCTTCTGCCCCTTTCACACAGTTGGCGAGTTAACCTGCATCCTCAAACTGAAAACATGAGGAAATTGGAACTGAGTGAAATGTATTGCCCTTTTATTTGCTGGGGATCCTAATTATATTTTGACCTCCGCAAATACTGACTTGCTTCTTGCCCAACCATCACCCCATTTTCCTGACTCACAAAGTTGCAGACAAAGCCTGTGCATTCAGACAGAGGCAGCATCTGGAGCAGGGATAATGTCCCATCAAAGGCAGAAAGGAAGGATGGGCTGCTCTATCCTGGAGTTGATTTAGGAGCTCCCTGAAGGAGAGGCCTGAGAACTTTGTTTGGAGCAATTCTTAGTGGCACAAAGGAAAATGGTTGTGGACTTCACTGCAGGAGTTCTTCAGCGCGATGTCCTCGGCCCTTCTTCATCTTTAGCTCCTTCGTCCATGAACTTCCCTCCATCGTGAGGTTAGTGGTGGGAAGGTTCACTGATGATTGCACAATGTTCAGCACCAGTCACAACTCTCCAGGTACTGAAGCAGTCCATGTCTTTATTCAGAAAGGTCTGGGTAACATTCAGGCTTGGGCTGATGTGACCAATAATATTTATGGCAGATAAGTGCCAGGCAATGGTCATCTCCATAAGGCAACAATCTAAACGTCTCCTCTCAAGAGAGTAACCATTGCTGAATCAACTGAATCTCCATCAACTACCTGAGAGTTACCCATTGACCAGAAACTGAACTGGCCATATAGATACTATCGCGACAAGAGCAGGTCAGAGGCTGGGAATTCTATGGCGAGTAGCTCACATCCTGACTCACCAAATATTGTTCACCATCCACAAGTGAAATGGAATGCTATCCATTTCCCTGAATGGGTTACGTTGCAACAGCACTCACAAAGTTCAACACAGTCCAGGATAAAACATCCCTATCCCCATGCACCACCTTCAACCTCCACTTGCTTCAGCTCGGTGTGTTCCTGTGTGTGTGCACATATACAGCAAGAATGGGACCCAACACAATTATGTTATATCACCCTGCTTAAACTTGTAATAATGAATGTAATAAAGAACATTTGAGGACCAGGATCTCAAACTCATGGTCAGCAGTGATCCCCATTTCTTCCATGTTTTGGATGCTTGGACCACCTACAGTTGGCACCTCAAAGCACTGAAGAAGGACCATCAGGACCAAAGCACTGAAGAAGGACCATCAGGACCAAAGCACTGAAGAAGGACCATCAGGACCAAAGCACTGAAGAAGGACCTTTGCAAGATCCCACAAACCCAGTTGCAAGAAATCTAGTCCCACAGCAGCATCCTCTCCCAAGCCAACACATCAAGGATCAAGACACTGATCATACAAAGTCAACTCTGCTGGGCAGGACATGTTATTTGTATGCCTGGCACTTGAACCCGGAAGCAACTGTTCCACTCAGAACTCGGCCATGGCAGGAGTCTCACAGGAGGACAGAGGAAAGAGTTTAGGCATGCTTTCAAAGAATCCATGAGGAGGTCAAAAATTCCCACTGACTCAAATCGGGCGTTCCTGGCCCTGTGATTAAACAAAACTGGAAAGTTCATTTGCGAAGGCATAGAAACTTTGTCAGAAAAATGCAGTGGTGAAGCGAGTGCACAAACAACTCATCCACCTGATCGGCCCTTCAAGCACCTCCGGTCCTGCCATGTGTCTGAACCTGCAGGTGACTGACTAGGATTATCAGCCAGCTCAGAACCCACTGAACTGGAGGAGAGGCAAGACATCCTCAATCCCGAGGGACTGCCTGACAACAATAATAATAAAATGAATGCAGGGCAGGACACATTGTACAATCTGATAGGATAACCCAGCTGTAACTTACTGGTCAATGAACTGTTGCATGTGCTCTGTAATAGAGCTGTTCAAAATATGATTTATATAAATTGCCAGACTAAAACAACAACAAATAGGTTTAAATGCATATGCTGCTGTTGTTAAAAGCAGAAAAGTGAATCCACAAAACACTGCTCCGGAGAGAGTGTCCTAGAGTAAGTCATGTTGCAAACATGGCAACATTACTGTGTCTTGTGAATCCCTCACAGGGATTACAACTGGGTGGTTCAGATTATTCTACTTGCTCAGTGACTCAGTGCATATGCTGTCCGGCTATCATGCAATACAGTCACTGCATTTAAATGCAACATTATAACTCATACAGAATGCATATCAAACACCGTCATAAAAGTGGATAAGATGGTGGTATAATGTATATTGCTTCGATTCTTCTTGTGAGGAAGAACCAATCACTTACCAATTCACTCTCAAAATATCTTGTCCAGAGGCCACTCAACTGTTCCCCTTTGTTCATTCCTGCTCAACATTAAACTCCTTTTTTGGATTCTCCACCTCATGGCTGGACCAAAATAAAAACAGGACAACGCTCTGGAAAGTCATTTGTAGATTTTATCTCAAGTAACAAAATAGCAGGCCATGTTTTCATTTCAAGCCTCTCTCAGATCCTGGGGTATGGATTTCCAACCGCAGTCCCTCAAAAGGATCCGGAGTTCCTACAAAGTACACTGTATCAGAAACACAGAGGTCAGATGCAATAATTGTGTTGTGAGCTGAATACTTCTCGTCCATATGTTAGGGGCTGTTTAGCACACTGGGCTAAATCGCTGGCTTTTAAAGCAGATCAAGGCAGGCCAGCAGCACGGTTCGATTCCCGTACCAGCCTCCCCGAACAAGTGCCGGAATGTGGCGACTAGGGGCTTTTCCCAGTAACTTCATTGAAGCCTACTCGTGACAATAAGCGATTTTCATTTCATTTCATATCTTTGAGTTTGCCACAAAGACCAAATGCATGAAGGTGCCGCATTCTTACAGGCACAATGGGAGGTTTTATTAGGGATGTTCATACAATCAAAGATGGAGAACTGAAGCGCGCAAAAACACTCACTGCTGAAGTCGTTGCAGATCATGTGTCACTTCACCCTTATTATACACAACTCAATAAGTTTTCCAAGGAAAGTATATCTTGAGATGATTCCCCGATTTCACTCAGTGAAGCTGGTAGCTGATCAGCATGACGCTGTCAAACTCTTTCATCATCCATATGTACGGAGTATGATATTGACCTGTCTTTGCTCGGATCACAGCAGGTACATCCCCCATTGGTTGTGTAGCTTCTGGTTCGCACTTGCTCCCCTTGATTGAATACTCACATTTTCGCGTTTTGTTCCCTCCTATCAAACTATGCTTGTTGTTTTCGTTTGACATTCTCTGAAGTATCAGATGGTATCAACAATTCAAACAGTGTTCTCAGTTTCATTTTGATCAGCAGCATTGCTGGTGAACTCTGTGTTGTGGCGTGTGTGTTGTTCCTATAAGACATTAAGAATTTGTTCACTCTTCTTGCTGATGTACCTTGGTCCTTCGACACCTTGATGGAATGCTTCAATGATTGAATGAAACATTCAGCCAATCCATTTGTTGTAGGATGGTACGGAGCTGAATTTATGTGCTGTATATTGTCCTCGCACTCCTTCGAAGTAAACTGAAAATCATTCCCACTTACGACCTGCTCCAAATCTTGCAAATATATAGTCTAGCTTCTCAATGGTTTGTTCTATCATCGTGGATTTCATGATCATGACCTGGCCATTTGGAGTGTGCACCCACAATCACTAGGAACATGTGACCCCCCCCCCCCCCCCCCCCCCCACTGGACCAGCATAGTCGATGTGTATTCTCTGCCATGGCTGTGTCGGATATTCCAATGGATGTAATGGTTACAGTGGTGGACTGTTTCTTAGTTTTGCACAGGACCGACATTGCCCCACTGTCTCTTTGATTTGAACATCTAATCTTGTCCATCAAAAATAACTGCAAGCCAATTCCTTCATCCTCACCACACCAGGATACCCCTCATCCAGTCGGTTAAGGACTTTACGACGCAAGCACAGAGGAATAATTACTCCGAATCCCCACAACAAAACTCCATTCTGGACTCTCAACTCAGGTTTTCGTGAGATGTCGGGCTTGAGGTTTGGATTTTCATATGAACATCTGTCAGCGCTCCTGTTTGGTCCATGTCCATCTCCTTTCCTATCACCGGATCGTTTTTGTGTATCTCTGTAGTTGAGATTATCCACGAGTGAGAAATACAATTGACAAAATGTTCTTCAAGTTGTTGCTTGACTTGTAACAGCAATCTTGACAAAGCGTCAGCATTTGCATGTTGCTCTGATATTGGATATCGTACGCACGTGCCGATAATATGAAAGACCATCTTTGTAACTAATGATAGAATACCTTTATACGGCCCAAAGATTGTCGTCAAGAGTAAATAATCCGTCAAAAGGGTAAAATGACGTCCATAAAGGTAGTGGTCAAACCTTCTTACTCCGAATACGGTGCTCAAAGCCACTTTTTCAAGATCCCACATCAGCCGGGAAGATAGATGTACCAACATCAGTTTCCTTGAAGAAGACAAGAGCACCAGCATTGAGGCCATGATCATCTGAGCCCTACTCCGCTGGGCCGGCATGTGCTCAGGATACTAGAGTCCCAATTGCCAAACTTCACCCAGCTCAAGGAAGGCGTCTGAACAAGACGGCAAAGGAAGCGTTTCAATGATACCCTGAAGGCTTACCTCAAGAAATGCACCATTGACGTCTGCTCAAAAGAGACCACTGCTCAGAAAAGAACTACTTGGAGCAACCTCCTGATCGAAGGGCATAATTCTTTGAGGACACGCAATGGCCAGAGGAGGCCAGGAAAAGGAACCTGAGAAATAAATACCAGTGATCTAGAGTCCAAGGATCAATCCCACCTCCAGGAAACTCTTGCCACCTGTGCAGTTGAATATACAACTCCAGTTTCTGGCTCATCAGTCATGCAAGAACCCACAGAATCCATCACAAGTAACACAAAGTTTCTTAGGTGGGCAATCATACTCCTTAGTTCAGTGTTTTTCAAACTTTCTTTCCCGGGACCCACTTTTAGTAACTGGTTGACCTTTAGGACCCACGCTGGCCGACTTTCGCAACACACCGTTTTTTCTTACTTTTAATACAACAGGTGAACCTGCTTGGTCCTCAGGATCTCACTTGCTTTGTCATTCAATGTTAAATTTCTGCTGAGGACTTCAGCTGATGATGTAACTTCTTGCTGCATCAGCTGAAAAAAAAATCAAGAGATATGTCCTGGAACTCACCATGCTTAATCTTCAAATGCCATTTTGTTTTGAGGGTATTAAACTTTCATTTTTCAGTACTTCCTGCACATAACACACATGGACTTTGCATTCTGATTTTCAGTGGCACAATTAATAAAGCCAAATCTCAAGAAATCAACTTCATCCTGCTTTGTTCCCGATTTCAGCTTCTTCTTCATGAGTTGTTCACCAGAGGTCCTGGAGCTCACAGCAGCACTGCTTTGTTTTGCTCTGGACTCTCTTGAGAAGCTCTCTCCAGCAGACTCCGATGTGAGATCCTGGCCCGTTTGTATCTCTGGCCCTCTCTTCCTTATTTCACAATGACCCTTCAGCTCTTTACAACCTTGTTGCTTGCTTGCTGACAGCTACAAAATGGAGTAATCTCTCCTCTGTGATTTTGCTGCCAGAGCAAGTGATGTCAGCGTACAGGACGCATGACCTGCTCTCTGCCACTAAATCTGGCGGGAAGACTCCATTAACTCTTTTAAAAATCTGGTCTTGGGACCCGCTGGGCCCTGCTAGATCCGGCTGAGGGGGACACACATACACATCCACCACTCTTGAAAGGGGGTCGCAGCAGACATATTTAAAAGCCAATTTTGGCCATTGGGCACTTCTTCCCACCAACAGGAACACCACGACCAATTGCCCTGTGACCCGCCCAGGGTCGTGACTTTGAGTTTGAAAATGACTGCCTTAGCGAGTGATTGCCGAAGAAGAAGGCACATAATACCAGGCTAATGGTTGTTTTAAAATCTCCACATATTCTCAGTGAGCCATCTCATTTCAGTACAGTAAGTGTTAGTGTTGCCTAATCAGTTGTAGCAACTGATTTAATGACTCCTGTTCGGACTAGCCTTTCTCGTTCTTCTTTGACTTTTGGCCTGATGATGTATTGTGCGGTTTTAGCTTTGAGATATTTTGGTGTACTGTTTGGCTTGATCTTTAGCTGTACTTCTAATGTGGTTGTGATCATTGAGTCTGGTGGCTCTTCAAACACCTTCTCATACTCCTTCAGAAGTTGTTGTAGGTTGCTCTTTGAATCCACTAGTTGCTTTACTGTCCTCCAGTTAAGTTTAAGCCTTGTCAACAATGCTGTACTAAATAAAGCAGGAACATTTCCACGGACAATGTAACAAGGCAACTCTGCAGTTTGTCCATTTACTTCTACTTTGACCATAATGCATCCTTTCTGTATTCTCTGATGTACAACACCACTTATATCCATTGAAGAAACAATTTCAAGCGATCATGAGTGGAACAGGCACTTGATCTCTTCAGTGTACATTCTTTGGATCACATTTGATAGCTTTAAATGCCTCAACTTTTGATTATAAATTGTCTCAGATATTAACAGTACAGCTATGTCCGAATCCACTTCCATTTTGATTTGGTGGCCATTAAGTTTTGGAAATGCCCAGAATCATTGTTGATCGCCCTGCATCGTTGAGACGCCTAGCTCCAGCTCCTGAAGTTGCTCAGGTATGTCGCCTTCTGATTGGCCTTGAACTTCATCAACTAATTTGTAGACACCACTCATCTGCTTACATGTGTTTTGTTTTTCTTGCAACTCCTTGGTGTTGGTGAGGTTTTCTGAGCCCAAAGGGCAATATAGCCCTTTTTGCTACTGTTCATGCACTGATTTTATCTACTTCAGCATTCCCCCATTGTGTGTTCACTGTGTACATCAGCAACACAGCTGAACTTTTGCAACTTTGTTTCTTCTGTTTTAAGTTGTAGCACCTCACTTGTGTGGGCAGTTGAACAATTCATTTAAAATAAATATTTTTCTTTAGGGCAGTACAGTGGCGTAGTGGGTAGCACTGCAGTTTCACAGCACCGAGGTCCCAGGTTCGATTCTGGGTCACTGCCCATGTGATGTTTTTTAAAAATAAATGTTTTTAAGAAAATCAATTATTATGCATTCTTCCAAAGCCTGTTAACTTAAAATAGAGGTGAAAATTTATATTTAGGCATCTAGTAGAACAAAAAATGAAGACTAAAACAAAATATTGCGAATGTTGATAGAACGCCAGAAAATGTTGGAAACACATCATGATCAGAGGAAATGAAATGCCTTTACGTCCCTTTGAATAGAGAGCCTCTGTGACTCCCTTATGTAGCAATGGACTTCAAACTGCAAGATATTGCAAAGATCATCACTCTGGCTACCTGCTCTACCACTGGCAACACTAGGAAACTAAAGTTGTGGCTGCAGTAGGTGGAAATTTTCACAGTGGATCTCCTTGGTGAAGTGCTGGCATTTAAAATATTTGTCAGTGCTGAAGTTCAGGTAGGTGAATTGCTCTCTGAACATAGAATTTTTTTTAATAGTCATAGAATTTACAGTGCAGAAGGAGGCCATTCGGCCCATCGAGTCTGCACCGGCTCTTGGAAAGAGCACCCTACCCAAGGTCAACACCTCCACCCTATCCCTATAACCCAGTAACCCCGCCCAACACTAAGGGCAATTTTGGACAATAAGGGCAATTTATCATGGCCAATCCACCTAACCTGCACATCTTTGGACTGTGGGAGGAAACCGGAGCACCCGGAGGAAACCCACGCACACATGGGGAGGATGTGCAGACTCCGCACAGTGACCCAAGCCGGAATCGAACGTGGGACCCTGGAGCTGTGAAGCATTCGTGCTATCCACAAAGCTACCATGCTGCCTTTTACTGCGCAGATACGGCTTCCTGCTGAGAATGCTCCCTTTCCTCCTCCTCCTCCTCCTTCCAGCAGTTTGCCCTACTCTGTGTGATCTCTGATCATTCTCAAAGTCATGTTGTATTCAAAGGGGAATGTCTACTAGTGCATCCACGTCTTGAAGCACCTTGTCCTTGCAGAAGCCTTAAGGTCACCAAAACCTCCTTCGGGAGCCGCCGCACTATTTGCTGTGGAATTTTGGAACTTGAAAGCATGAGAAATGTAAAATTATAGCAACAAGTTATAGCAACGCTGATGAGGCAATCCTTCCTACCGACTATTTGTTCCGCTCTGTGAGGCTAAGAGAGTGCAGTCGCAGAGCATCTAGTTCCACAATGATAGAGCCAATGTCAAATTAGCATAAGAGGCTGACTAATATCATGATCTGCCTGCTCTGCATGCTCACTCACTCCATTCACTCATCCCATGGCCAAATTGCATCAGGGCGCAGCTTTCGTCAGAATCACACATGCAGATGCCATGGATTTGGAATGCTAAGGAAGTTATTCCGGAACCCAAAGAGAAAACTGCGGCTCATTAACCCAACTTCCCCACTCCTGCTGTCCTGAAATGAATGAAGTGGTGAATATTGGGCTTTCTAACCGTTTTGGGTCAAATTGTACTATTTAAAAATATGCAGCTTCACTTTAGTTAAACAAGATCTAAGGAAACAGATCCAGCACCATGTTGGCCCTGTGCTGGGAAGAAAGAGACAGCCACAAATACAGAGCAACCCTACAGAAGAACAAGCAGAACTCCCTTATTCAGAGCGTGCTCTAAGTCTGCCAGCGGACCTGCAAGCACACTGTACGAGGAGATTTCCAGCTGGTACCTGAGGCTGAGCGAAAGGCTTCACATACCAAGACTTTTCAAATCACCACAATCAACAGAAGAAAGGCTAATCAGCTTGTTTTCACTTCCCCAGACAGACTAATTTAGGGTTTCATGGAAATAACTACCCCAGATTCAGCATCCCTCTAATTGGTCGTCATAAAACGTAACTACTGACTGACTAGAGACTGCAATCATTGAAGGAATCCCATTGTTATAGTTTGTATTCTTTTTAATTCTTGCCCTTTTGGACTCAGTCCCAATCGTGGCAATCCCTCCAAAGCTATCACAGAATAGTGCATGGTTGATGCTTGTGGTTCTGTCAACAGATTGCACCATTTCAGAAAGGAGAATGAAAAATGTAGAGTCCGGGCTCGTACAGAAACTTAAATATAGATGTGGGAGTGCAATAGACCGGCACCGTCCTTCTAAAATAATGATGGTGCTGACCAGAGAGCTGTCATTCAGCAGTGAATCAGGAAGTACTTCTGCACACAAAGAGGATTGGAAAGCTGGAACCCTTTCCCAAAAGGCTATGGATGTTGGGACAAGTGGAGCTTTCAAGATTGACATCCACGAGTTTTTATTGGGTAACGAGAGAGCAAAGTCGGCAACGTTGAGGGACAGATCAGCCACAGTGTGACTGGCTAGCAGAGGACTCTTGATGGGCTGGATGGCCAACTCCTGTTCCCATGCATTGCTCTCCTGAAATTGATCGCTGTCAGAAACACAAGTTTCTTCAAACCTAAACTTAACTGGGACTACTTAAAATGCCTGAGATGAGGAAGCCCTTCTGCTAAGCTGTGGGAAACTGGACACAAAATGAAATCCTTTCCCCTCACAGCCTGAAGTCATTAACTCTCCCCCCCCCCCCCCCTCCCCCCCCTCCCCCCTCCCCCCGGCCTCCTCCCACCCCCCCAGCACACTCTAATGAATGATAATTTCAAAAAGAAGTCATGTTTGGTTTGGGAAACAAGCACTGACAGACTTCAGGAATCTAAATGAATAAACAGCTTTAAAATAAACAGTGGGTGAAGCACAAACACAAGAACACTAATTCCGACAATGAATAATGACTTTGAACATATGGCCATTCCCAGCATCCAGCCGACGGCACCCCAAGGCTAAGAAAGTGCAACCTCAACGCTTTGCCCCTGAGTGGTGTTCCTTCAGCTGGCAATTAAAAGCTGCATTGTGTGACTCAGCCACAGAATAAACAGGATGAGTGCCAGCAAGTTCCAAGTGTGAATTTGTCTTTCTTTGTCTTTCTGCAAATCATAATTGCTCTCCTCACGACTGCTTCCACAAGTTTAAATGTTTAAATAACTATTCGGCCTGCTGGGTTTATTTTATTTGCCCGCCTTCTCGGTTTTGTTTTTGCTCCCATGCCACACATGTCACAATACCACTGAAAAATATCTGTGTGAAGCTCGATGCGCTGATAATTGCAGAGGTGGGTGCAAAAATGGAGGGAGGCCATCTTCACCGAGCAGTTGTTGCCTTGAATCTCAGAGCTGTCATAACTCAAGTTTACTGTTTGGTGCTGGGAAATATCTGGCACCAGGGCCTCTGGTTTAAAACTTTTTATTTGCATTTTGTAAACTGGGAGCCAGTTGCAGAACTGTTTCCACGTCAAGGGACTCAAATGTCGAACAGTTTGTCAATACTGTAATCAGAGGTTAAGCCAGCTCATTCCTCCTGCTCTATGAGCTGTTGAAGGGATTAATTGCTACTCTGTGGGGAAAATCGGTCTCAGATAGTGAGCGTGGAATGGACAATAGCAAATGGACATGCCTGTTTCACTCTCTCTCTGTTTCATATTGTACTTCAATGAAGAAAATGGGGTAGAATGTGCAGCAGGAAGCACTTTTCATCTGCTTCCACTACTCAAGGTCCATCTCACCTCAATTCATTCATTTGTTTTCAGCAGGACTGCTGCTTTGGGGAACAGAAACCTACTCTTAACAATGCCTCCTCACTGCTGGCATTTAGTCTACAAGAGAAGTGGTGAGAACAGACCATTACAATCAATTGCAGTCAGATGGAGTTAGGGAAGCACGGAACCACACAATGGGTAACTGTGTTGATTTTGCAGTTATAAACTGTCTCTGACACAGCATCAATTTACCCTCTTCGCCATGGGAATGTGATATAGATCAGGAGGCCACATAATTATTTGTGCAAAAAAGGATACCTTTAATCTTTATTGTCACAAGTAGGCTTACATTAACACTGCATGAAGTTATTGTGAAAAGCCCCTAGTCGCCACACTCCGGCACCTGTTTGGATATACTGAGGGAGAATTCAGAATGTCCAAATTACCTGACAGCATATCTTCGGGACTTGTGGGAGGAAACCGGAGCACCCGGAGGAAACCCACACAAACTCGGGGAGAACGTGCAGACTCCGCACAGACAGTGACCCAAGCCGGGAATCGAACCTGGGACCGTGGCGCTGTGAAGCAACAGTGCTAACCACTGTGCTACCATGCCACCCAGACAAGGTTACATGAAGGAAGGTGGGAGGAGGTTTGAGTGGAATATAAATATCAGCGCAAACCCAAGTAGGCCGAATGGCCTGTTTCGATGCTGTAAATTCTATGTGACAGCAACATAACCACAGCAGCAAGGTTTCTCAGGCCAGATAACAAGAGTTTGTGAATACTTTTGCATGACCTTGTTTTTATGTGACATCTGCTATTGGGCTCCTCCTGTTTTCATTGATTATGGTATTCATTTCTCAGCACTTTTTGTCAGCAAATGTCAGGAATGAGAGTGTAATGTTGGAATGTGACTTTGGGCCTGTAGATTTTCAAATCCATCCAGTTTGTCCAGGTCCCCTGTCTGGACATCTGCAAGGAGACATCAATCAGATATGCAGTCAGAAGAGAAGGTGCTTGGCCAAATGGATGTAAACACTTTATTAAACTGTACAAAGAAGCAGATTCAGGACTGAATGATCTGCGCTGCCTTTAAGGCCTTTGAAAGAAAAATGGGGACATAGGGGTTTGATTTCAAGTAGATTCCCCCAAACAGTTTCACTCTTTCCAATAATAGAACCATTTCACAGGTTGTATTCCACTTTCTGTCACTGGTCAAGTTGTCAAACATTTAATTGACCACTTCATGCAGGATTTTCTGGTATTTCCCGCTGGTGCGACATTCCAAAGGCAAACCCCCCAACCCCCATGGTTGGTTCCCCAGCAGTGGGATGGGCAAGCCACAAAATGCCATGGACTTCGGCAGTAGTAGAAGATCTGCTGGCAGCCATTGGCAAGCCATTGGAAAATACATCACGAGAGGGGCTGGAAAATCCCATCCTTATTTGAATGACTCAAAGATGTCAGAGTTATTTTAACATCCTGGGTGATTCATCCTCAAATTGAGGTGACTCAGAAGTTCATTAAGAAAGGGAGATATTGAAACTACTGAAGGGGATAGATCATATTAACCTTCTGAGAATGGAACAATGAGGCCCAGTTTCAAACCACTGAAAGGCATGTTTTAAATGCTCGTCAGTCAATCGTTCACATCCAACCTGATCAACAAGTACAAAAAGCTGTTTGTCTGGATTCAATCAAGACAGAGATGATGGATGGGACATTGTCAAGTCTGTCAGGAAGGGTGGGTTTAGATGGGCTGAATGGCCTTTTCTCATGCTGCACCCATCATGTGAAAACTCTGAAATTTCTGAAGAATCATTTCTCATTTGAATATTTATTCACTTCTTTCTTTCTGAAGATGAGGGGTGGAATTCTCCAGTCTGGGGACTAAACCCCATGGCAGGGTGGGAAAGTGGAGTGTTTCCTGCTTGGGAAGCTGGAGGGAAAATGCACCAAATCCTCTGGCCCCGACCTCATTAATTACATAACTGGCAGTCTTGCGCTGTATTCTGTGGCGGGTAAGTCCGATGGCATGTAGCCAGCGGTCACATCAGGGAGCAATATCCCACCGTCACTGACCCATGACTGAGGAAAGACGGTGGACCTCCAGGAAATGAAGGTGGACCTCCTGTGAAAGCAGTTGGACCTGAAGGAACATCCTGAGACCGGAAGATGGACCTCCTCCAGGTGACTGAATCTGGAAGATCCACTCGCAGATGCTCTCCCACCCACTGCTATGGTGTTCCAGAGTCCAGGATTGCTGTTAGCCTCAGTTCTGAACTCTGGGGGCAGCCCCAGTCATTGTTCAGGTGAATCCCGACATATGCACACCACTTTGTTCCAGATGTGTTTTGCACTGGTGTGTTTTCCAACTGGTGTTGCGGAATATTGGATAAGGCACAGTACCAGGGAAGTGCCACACTGTCACAGAACATATTGAACCAGAGCCTCACTCACATGTTTCCAGTATTAATGATCCCATGGCCTCATAGGAAAGGGAGTATTTAATTCTCTTGGTGTTCTAGTCCTGAAGCAATTCCATCAACTAACCGGCCATTTATCTCATTACTGTTTGTGGGATTTCCTGATGCGCAGATGCATTTTACCAGCAACTGTTGATGCATTTCAAAGTTAGGTCAGTAAGTGTGAAATGCCTCAAGATGTCTATGAGAGGGGACATGGCGTGACAGAATTCCGAGTCCTTCTGAAAGACAGGCTCAGTAATGAACAGGTTAAGTATCGGCGTACAATTACATTTTCAACCCACTGCACAACTGAGAGAGGTGGGTTTGATTTGTTGCTTTCTGAAAATCAAAACCAGACCGTCTCAAAGGCTCCTTCAGCTTGGCTTGTCTCAAATGCCGATGTTATTGGAAAGCAGCATGGCCAGTTATGCTTCTCACAGCAGGCTTACTTACTTGCATCAAGTCAGCACTCTGGGAGCTCATCAGTCTCCTCCCTAATACCATGGCGAGGAAGTAGTGCCCGCAAATCAAGCTGTCCTAAATGGCATGTCGCTTGCTGTGCAATAATGATCCAAGTAGCAACTGATTGTAATGTGAAACTGCAGTCACTGCATGGCCCAGGCAAATGAATCAAACCCCGTAACAAACATGGTTTCTATTCTGTACAAGTACTAATCAGGAACAGGAACCAAAGATGATGCCTTTCCTCCTCCCCAATCTACTCGCCCTGATCCACTCCCGGAGCCTGAGCTGAGGTCAGATGGGAGATCTATCTTGAGACCTTCCTTATCTATATAGCCAATCAACACAAAGACAGTTGTAGACTCCTGAAATTATAAGAGCGCAGAAGGAGGGCACTCAGTCTATTATGTCTATGATGGCTCTCTGCAGAGCAATCCAGTCAGTCTAATTATCCCTCTCTCTCTCCTATCAGCCTTCAAAGTATATATCCCTCAAGTCCCTATCCAATTTCCTTTTGAAACCATCGACTGTCTCTGCTTCTGCCACCCTCAGGCCCATGAGTTTCCAATGTGCACAAATGATGTGTAAAAACATCCTTCATCAGTTCCTCCTGCATCCCTGACCCAAAACCTTGAATCTGTGTTCCCTCGAGTTGTAACACCAGCTCATGGAAAGAGCTTTTCATTGCCTAACTTAACTAACCCCGTTATAACTTCCAACAAATCTCCCCGCAGCCCTCTTTGTTCCAAATAGAAAAATCCCAGCTTCTCCAACCTAACATTACAGCTAAAAGCTCTCAGCCCCACAACCAATCTGTTAAAATCTCCTCTTGGTTTTCCTAACCGAGGCACCAAGGAATGCAGAGTGTCACTGGTTCTGCCAAGACAGAGTGGTTGTACGCTTGTTGACATCTGCCAGTATTATTTCTGGTACTGATGTACATGCGACCAAGAATAACTATAACATGTAGCTTCAACTGAAATATTTATTTTGCCTTCATAGCTCCATTTGTCAATAGCTTGTTGTTCTCTACAGTGTCTTGTGATTTTACTGTGATAATATTAGGATGCGAATGCTTAACCTATTTGGAGGAAATTTGTTTATCCATAGCTCATTGCCTTTAATGTTAGGCCTCTGCTGAAATAACAGGCAAAGTAACTGATTAGAATCATTGTACAGCAGATGATGAGGGTTATTTTCTCCCATGTTTAGGTTTTTCAGTGGCAGTTCCACTGCAATAGGTTCCTCCACCATCTTAACATGTCAACAACATGTAACTAATTAACCGTTCCGTCATACGTGAGTGAGCAGCTGACATATGATTGGCTGAAAGGACTTGTCATAACATTTGACAGTAAGTGATTAAGGGGACCCCTCACTTTAACAACGCTTTAATGGATTTAAACAGTCGGAGGGCCAAGAGGCCCAGTGTGAGCAGGCCACTCTTTGGGAAGTTCATTAAAAATAAATTAATTAGGCTCCTCTCAGTCGTGCAACCACCAGCAAAGTGAAACTTGTGATGTGGGGCACCCTGCCATTCTCTCTCTGCCGCTATGCTTTTTATTTGCAATGTGTTTTTAAACATTCCACTGACCGATTGTTTGAAAACTTCTCAAAAATCCATCATGTGTGCCCATTGAGCTATATTTTGTCGGCAATGTTCTGCTGCTCTTGAGGAATGTTTTCAAGATGCACTAAATGTTTGTGACCATTTATTATTGCCGCTTATTATCATCACAGCTGTAATTGACCTTTCTTCATTCCTTATGCTTTGCTCTGAACATTGACTGGTTGCCAATGAATGCATTGAGACTCTTTGGTACTTTGTTTCCTCATCAACACAGCAAAAACAGTTTTACCTTTATTAAGTACATCCTCAGAGCAATGAAAGGTCATGCACAGATAAATTACTTTTGAACTATAGTTGCTCCTGTGCGAGGAAGTAAATGTGAGGGTTAGTTTATACACAGAGATGTCCCCGAAACAGAAATCTGTTTTTCACAGTGTGGCCCCTTTAAGGGGACGGGCTCGTGACCGGCAAAAGGCTAACACAAACCCCAGCCATCAGCAAGGTTTGCGCAAGCCCTCGATTAGCCTCCCTGTGTAAACGTCTAGAAGCTTCCACTGCACGTCTCGAGCCACCACATGCACAGTATTGCTTGAGTGAAAAAATATTGGACACTCAATCACTTTTTTCTGTGCTTCGCATGAATCATTTTGTTGGGCAGCACGGTGGCGCAGTGGTTAGCATTGCTGCCTACGGCGCTGAGGACCCGGGTTCGAATCCCGGCCCTGGGTCACTGTCCGTGTGGAGTTTGCACATTCTCCCCGTGTTTGCGTGGGTTTCACCCCCACAACCCAAAAAGATGTGCAGGGTAGGTGGATTGGCCATGCTAAATTGCCCCTTAATTGGAAAAAATAATTGGGTACTCTAAATTTATAAAAAAATAAAAAATTGGGACAAAAAGAATTGGGTACTCTAAATTTAAAAAAAAAAAAAAAAAATGAATCATTTTGTTAACCTTGGCTCAGTGGCAGCCCTCTCACCTTCTCGGTCATCAGATTCTAGGTCCAATTAAGGCCCATTCCAGGGACTTCCAACACATATTTCAGGCTGACACTCCAGTGGAATACTCAGGGTGGGTCTGTTTTATCCAGCACAGCAAAAGCCTATTTAACCCATTATGCAAATATTTGGAAGAGTATCAATTAGTCCTGCTGACTCCTTCCACCACTCTTCCTGAAAACAAAAACAATGCAAACATATTTATTTGAGGAATACAGTGGCAGGAAATCCACACTGTGGCCTGATTTAATTCCAGCGTATTCACTGCTGAAAGATAACCTCCCAGATGTTATTGATTCTCTTACGATAACCCAATCTTCAGTGAATCCCATGACACTCTCACATGCTTGTATTGCTCAGCATATTATTCTTTTCTTAGAAATACAGATCAGGAGTCTTAAATGAGCAAGCACAGGAAAATCTTTACGATAAAAGGCCTTGTAAACTTTGCGACATTCCTAATCCAGATGGAATTCATAAAGGTTCTGTTCTTCATCCTGCTGCAATGGGGTGTTTACTGCGAGGCATGTTTTCTCCCCACCTCTCATAAAAGTGTCGACTCCTTGATGGGTTGTACTTCCACGATCATCGAGTGCTCTCCCATTGGTGGTGAGTGCAGACAGGCATTCCTGCCACAGCGGCATCACACTTCAACCCTGGAATGCCAGGGCAGCACGGTGGTACAGTGGTTAGCATTGCTGCCTACGGCGCTGAGGACCCGGGTTCGAATCCCGGCCCTGGGTCACTGTCCGTGTGGAGTTTGCACATTCTCCCCGTGTCTGCGTGGGTTTCGCCCCACAACCCAAAAGATGTGCAGGATAGGTGGATTGGCAACGCTAAATTGTCCCTTAATTGGAAAAAATAATTGGGTACTCTAAATTTTTTTTAAAAACCCTGGAATGCCAACAAAAAAGGCCCACGAGCGTGGCAGTGGGTCCAACACCTGCAGAGATTGAGCAGAGGCCATCACACTGACAAACTGGTAATAATAATCTTTTTTTAAAATAAATTTAGATTACCCAATTATTTTTTCCAATTAAGGGGCAATTTAGCGTGGCCAATCCACCTACTCTGCACATTCCTGGGTTGTGGGGGCGAAACCCACGCAGACACGGGGAGAATGTGCAAACTCCACACAGACAGTGACCCAGAGCCGGGATCGAACCTGGGACCTCAGCGCCGTGAGGCAGCTGTGCTAACCACTAGGCCACCGTGCTGCCCTGGTAATAATAATCTTTATTAGTGCCACAAGTAAGGGTAGCATGGTGGCTCAGGGGGGTTAGCCCTGCAGCCTCATGGCGCCGGGGCCCCAGGTTCAATCCCGGCTCTGGGTCAGTCTGTGTGGAGTTTGCACATTCTCCCTGTGTTTGCGTGGGTTTCTCCCCCGCAACCCAAGATGTGCAGGGTAGGTGGATTGGCCATGCTAAATTGCCCCTTAATTGGAAAAAATGAATTGGGTACTCTAAATTTTTTTTTAAATCATTAGACTTTTATTTCTAGATTTTTTTTTATTGAATTCAAATGTCACCATCTGCAGCAGCAGGATTTGACCCTGGGACCCCCATGCAGTAAACTGGGTCTCTAGATTACTAGTTTAGTGACAATACCACTACATTGCCACCTCCCCACATTACCACACTGAGAATACCAGGGTGACTGGTTTGAGAGTCCCAGTTGTCTGGTATTGCAACAAAGAAGAAAATTGGACTCAGCTAACTCCTGGTGTCACTCAAGTGGAGAAGTGAATTGTCAAGTTGTCGGGCTAGGTGCGCAGTGGTTCCGGGCACTGTGAGCACTGAAGCAACTCACTGGGCACTCAAATACACTAAAATGCTTTGAAAATACTTAAAATGCTCTGATTTAAATTTACTGATGCTCTGGCTGTTCTGGGAAACCAGGAATCAAACTGAACCCAAGCTGATTAAAAAATGATTCAATCCCTAGTAGCCCGGCGAAGGATCTTGCTACAGTGGAAGGATGCGAGACCCCCAAGCGTGGAGACCTGGATCAACGACATGGCGGGTTTTATTAAGCTAGAGAAGGTCAAATTCGCCCTGAGAGGATCGGTACAAGGGTTCTTTAGGCGGTGGCAACCTTTCCTCGACTTTCTGGCTCAACGATAGGGTACTGGGACAGTAGCAGCAGCAACCCGGGGGAAGGGGGGGAAGAGGAGGGGGAAAAGGGGGGGGGGGGGGGAGACGATGAATATGTTTGCTTATTTAATTTTCATTTATTTTTAAGTTTTCTTGTTGTTTACTGGGTTTGGGGGGTGGGAGGGGTGGGATACATGCGTTGATACGGTCTTGGGGGTGTTACAGTTATTATGGGGTTATATTGTTGCTTTTCATTGTTTGTTGTTATATTTTCTGTAAAAAATTCCAATAAAAATTATTTTTAAAAAAAATGATTCAAGATTACCTTGAAATGTATGCCTCAGGCATGCTGAATTGTTTTGAAACAGTTTACAAAAAGCTCAGCTTTTTAGTGCCAGTCCTATTTTCTGTGATATCAGCTATTCAACACCAATCTGTTTACCTGACTGATCAGCCAATGAGGGAAACGAGTTAGATGTTAAAGGATAAATAACCCCAGGCTTGCTGTTCAGTCCACATCATGTCAGTTCACATCACAAGAATACAAGGGATTCAATCTTCTAATTCCTCTTCGGCTTTCATCTCAGTAACCTCCATGTCGTTCACCTCTTGCAGACCTTGGCTCTCTCTCTCTCTGCATCTCTCCGCCCATCCTACCACAGTCAACCAACATTGAGGTGTGGCCATTAGCTCTTCACTTACCCTCCCGAACATCTTAATATATGCTCATAGAGGACTTTCACCCTGGCATCAAGGAGTTAATGTTGTTTTCTGGACTCCAGCCCACACCATCGGCAGATGTCTCTGCTCCCCATTAGCTCTGGCAATGCAGCACTACTGCACTGGGAGCATCAGCCAACATTTTGTGCTTAAGGCACCAGAGTGGGATGAACACAGGTGAGTGCCATTGCAGACACCGATGCATAAAGTGGGTATTTCTGCTCTCAGCTTAACTGTGATAGCTGCACCAGACTACATAATGAAATGAAAAACATGTGTGGAAAAGATGCAGTCCACTGCTGTTCTGCTTCAATAGTCATTTCATCTTGGTAAGGCCACACCGCACCATTACTGCAGCTTATGATGCAGCCCACACAACTCACTCATCTGCTCTGTGGAACCCGAGGGTAATTAGGTGACTGCTTATGAAAGGGCAAAGATGGACAAGGGTTGGAGTGGAGTGAACAGTAGTAACAACTGTCAATGAAAAATGTGTGCATAATGGCTAAAGCTCTCCTGTCCGTCTATCCTCAATTGGCTGTAACAAAATACACTGACTTCTGTCTGGGCTGCTCTGAAAATTGCGTGCAGAATCCTTAAACTAACAGCCTGACTGACAGCTCAAAAGAGCCTCTTTGCCGTTCATTCACAATGAAGACAGTCAGGACTAGAGTTATGGATAGAGATGCACAAAACACCCAATCTGCATTGAATCAACACTCACATAATATGATAGCACCTTGGATCAATCAGCACTTATGGAATTGATATATGCTACTTGGTTCAAAATGGTTTTCGTCCATTAGCACTATTCTCTCTCAAGCACTCTGTTGGCAATGTTAACAGTTACGAAGTGCTGGAAAAACAAGAAATTGGAGAGTGCTCTGTATATATATTTTCTCTTTTGCATTGTTAAAACAGCCATGATCCTCATCTGTAATGGCAGAACCCGGCTGTGTGAGAACATATTGTAAATAAATCACATATGTTGAGATCCTTGTTGGATTCCATATTACAATATTAGGGCAGCAGGGTAGCATGGTGGTTAGCATAAATGCTTCACAGCTCCAGGGTCCCAGGTTCGATTCCCGGCTGGGTCACTGTCTGTGTGGAGTCTGCACATCCTCCCCGTGTGTGCGTGGGTTTCTTCCGGGGGCTCCAGTTTCCTCCCACAGTCCAAAGATGTGCAGGTTAGGTGGATTGGCCATGCTAAATTGCCCTTAGTGTCCTAAAAAGTAAGGGGGGGGGGGGGTTGTTGGGTTACGGGTATAGGGTGGATACGTGGGTTGAGTAGGGTGATCATGGCTCGGCACAACATTGAGGGCCGAAGGGCCTGTTCTGTGCTGTACTGTTCTATGTTCTACAATCAGTAAAACAGCAAACACAGACACTGAATCACAAAGGTTTTTATCAATTTGGATCCACTTGATGGAGCTCATTTTTGATAACCCCAGGAAGGTGTTTGTGAAAAAGGTTGTGGGGAGGTACCTCGTGCTCCATGTTTGTCAGGTCACTTAAACTATACTTGCAATGGAATGCTCACACCTTGTTGAAGTGAACTTTATGGTAGAAACACTCATATCCAGTCAGTCAGTCAGGAGATCCAGAAAACAGTCTTATTATCTTTTTTAGACTGATTATCGCTGAACGTTCCTAGGTTGTGAGTGGGTAGCAAGGTGGCGCAGTGGTTAGCACTGCTGCCTCACGACACCGAGGTCCCATGTTCGATCGCGGCTCGGGGTCACTGTCCGTGTCGAGTTTGAACATTGTCCCTGTGTTTGCGTGGGCTTCCCCCCCTGTAGTGAACGTATTGCAGTAACCATTCATCATATATGTAACTGGACCACGCTGTTGCCCATGAGGGCTCCACCTATGGACCATTGTAAGGTAGTACCTGTGATGTATCATGTTGGTGCCTTTGTGGGCTGTGCCCTTGGCTCCTCCCCTTGAGGGGAGGTATAAAGAGCAGTAGCCCTGTAGGCGGCTCTCAGTAGCAGAGCAGTCGCAGGCAGGTACTGTTCTAGTCGATTAAAGCCACAGTTGACATCTACATTCTGTCTCGCGTGAATTGATGGTCGCATCACCCCCACAACCCAAAGATGTGCAGGGTAGGTGGATTCGCCACGCCAAATTTCCCTTTAATTGGAAAAAATGAATTGAGTACTCTAAATTTGGAAATAAAAATATCCTAGATTGTGACATTTTCAGTAAAATTGGCTTTATTTCAGCCTGTGGGTATTGCAAGTCAGCCTGCAATAATGCAATTTGGTATGGCCATATTACTTTGCAAGTTGTTTTTGGACTGACCGATTAAGACATTTAACCCTCAGCTTGACTCTGTCATATGGTGTAGGGAAGACTTCCTCCTCTGGTTTTGGAACTGGCGGCCTCGAGGCAGAGGTGTAATTGGAGTGTGGTTTTAAGATGAGTTTGGTAGTCAACTCACGGTTGGTGACCATGTGTAGTTAATCATTTTGAGTTATGAGTTTATGATGCTATTACGAAGCTGTACCTGTTCCGATTCCTTTGAATGTAGCTTGGTTTGCGAAGAGGAGAGAGTCCTGCTTACCCTTTCAGGACAACCACACTGCCAGATATTGTTGCACTGCTTGGAAGCTTCTGAAGGACAATGTAAGGTCACAGAAAAATAACTGGAACTGCACAAAATCCAGAAATTTACCTTCAATGTTGTTGTCAACCAACACCACCATTAATTTCAATGGATGAAAATCAAGGGCATTCTTCCCAGGGGGTATCTGCAAAATTCTACCCACTGAGCTCATGTTCCACGACTTATTTGGCATGAAAGCAGGGCTGCAGGAGAGCTGTGTTGTCAGCGTAGCTGTCTCTCAGGTGATACTTCAAAGTACCTGGCTGTGCTCAGGTTAGTGTGTAAGGTCAAGTGCCACTTTTCAAAGAGGTCAGGCACTTGTCCAACCCTCAAAGCAAACAAAACCTCTTCAATCACAGGCACCAAACGCAGTCCAACTGTAGGCATTCATCTCATGTGCTGTTTGCTATACCTTGCTGTGTGCAAACTGGTTCTCACCTTTGACAACACAATGCACTGCAAATGTAAATCAATTGGTAGTAAAGCATTTCCCAATTTCCTGAGCATGTGCCAAATTGCAATGTAAACAGCTTCTTTCTTATGGTGGAGAGACTGCAGAATAATTCCTGTCCAGCCTGCCTGAAATTTTGATATATTTGGGGTAATTCTGACTTTTGCTGACTGTGTGAAACAGGCCATTTTGCTTTGAACACCAATTATAAACCTCTTCCAGTTTTTGTCTCCAATTTGGTCAGTCAGAATAAAAATAGAACTTTCTTCCAAATCCAAAACTGCCACCATAGACTTAAGACCAGAAGACATAGGAGCAGAATAATAATAATAGTTTAGTGTCACAAGTAAGCTTCAATGAAATTACTGTGAAAAGACCCTAGTCGCCATATTCTATCCCCTGTTCGGGGAGGCTGGTACGGGAATTGAACCTGCGCCGTTGGCCTTGTTCTGCATTACAAGCCAGCTGTTTAGCCTACTGTGCTAAACCAGCCCTTAGACCATTCGGCCCATCGAGGCTGTTCCGCTATTCAATCATGGCTGATAGGTTTCTCATCCCCACTCTCCTGCCTTCTCCCCATAACCCCTGAACCCCTTATCCCTGTGGGCAGCATGGTAGCATAGTGGTTAGCACTATGACTTCACAGTGCCAGGGTCCCAGGTTTGATTCCCGGCTTGGGTCACTGTCTGTGCGAAGTCTGCACGTTCTCCCCGTGTCTGCGCCAGTTTCCTCCCGCAAGTCCCGAAAGACTTGTATTAGGTCATTTGGACATTCTGAATTTTCCCTCAGTGTACCCGAACAGGTGCCGGAATGTGGCCACTCGGGGCTTTTCACAGTAACTTCATTGCAGTGTTAATGTAAGTCTACTCGTGACAATAAGGATTGTTATAATCGAGAACCTGTCTAAATCTGTCTTAATTTGGCCGCCACAGCCTTCTGTGGCAAAGAGTTCCACAATCCCAGGTTCGATTCCCGGCTGGGTAACTGTCTGTGCGGAGTCTGCACGTCCTCCCCGTGTGTGCGTGGGTTTCCTCCGGGTGTTCCGGTTTCCTCCCACAGTCCAAAGATGTGCGGGTTAGGTGGATTGGCCATGCTAAATTGCCCGTAGTTCCTAAAAAGTAAGGTTAAGGGGGGGGGGGGGTTGTTGGGTTACGGGTATAGGGTGGATACGTGGGTTTGAGTAGGGTGATCATGGCTCGGCACAACATCGAGGGCCGAAGAGCCTGTTCTGTGCTGTACTGTTCTATGTTCTATGTTGTATTCACCACCCTCTGGCTGAAGAAATTCCTCCTCATCTCAGTTTTAAAAGTCTGAGGCTGTGTCCACTGGTTCGAGTTTTACCTGCTGGTGGAAGCATCCTCTCCTCGGCCTCTCTATCCAGGCCCCGCAGAATCCTGTAAGTTTCAATAACATTGCCCTTCATCCTTCCTTGAGGGAACCAAAAGATGATAGTTTGGGATAAGGAGGAAGGCATACCTTTTAGAAACTACTATAGTGCAGGATTAAAACCTTGACACTGAACACAATGACAGTTCAAGGGCCACTGGACTATTGTAAGATTTGGGAGTCAGACGACCTCTTTAACATCCCCAGGGATTGAAATTCTTGTTCATTACTTATGGCATGGCATCAGATTCCTGTCTGTGCTCTTTTAATGAAGTTGTTAGCCCATTTAAAATAAACTCTGCTGTAACAGGACACAGAGAAATGGGGCTCTGGCAAGTCCGCCAGTGAAGTGTAAAATGTCGATGAAACAAATGAATCCTGACTGCGAGATGGAATGACAATAGGGGTGAAATGTTTTAATGAAAACCAGGAGAATGACCGTATTTCTTTGTAATTAAGACCTGCTAACAAAACCACATTCTCAGTAATGACATTTCGAGTGGGTGCATTCCTGCAATTTCATCAGTGGCTCAGTAATTACAAGTCAGACATTCTCACAATTTCTTTCAGTCAAAAGAAGAATTTGGCCCATGCCACTTGAAACATTTTTGGAAAAGGGGATCAAAACTATTGAAATGTGAGAGAAAGTTACGAATAGATCTTACAGGTCGAAAGATGGTACAGCAGTAAATTTAACGGCAAGACCTGTCGAAAAGAAACAAGCCTTAAAAGGTAAAATATAGCAAACGTTATGGGAGACTGTAACACACTTCTGATTTAACCATGGATTGAATACTCAGTCATGTGCTCTACATTTGCCCATAATCAGAGCCTGTGAATGACGTTGGTCATATATTTTACAAAGTTGTATTTGTGTGAAATGTTTCTCTCTGTTAATTAAAGGTGGCCCCCTCTATTTGAAGCAGCTTTACCTCAGCGTTTCCAGGTCCACACTGACAGTGAAGTGGCTCACCCACAGTCAATGCACGTTGTAAAGCTGCTGGGGTGGGCTGAGGTGAGGCATGTTGTAATGCATGTTGTAAAGCTGCTGGGGTGGACTGAGGTGAGGCATGTTGTAATGCATGTTGTAAAGCTGTTGGGGTGGGCTGAGGTGAGGCTGGGGGGGGGGGGGGGTGTACACTGCTGATGGCTGGTGACATCGAGAATAAATTCATCCCATTGAAGTATTCATCAATGCCAGTCTCACCCTTCCTCCTTCATCCCATTGAAGTATTAATGCAACAATGTCACCGGACAGTGCAGCAGTTGAGGAATTGAACAAACGAATGTGATATAAAATAGGATAATTAGTTAGAATAATGTAGAGGATAGAGCCAGTCTGATGGTAGTGAGTTAACAGGGTAAAGAACAAAGGAATTGAGCGAAGCATGGCCAGAAAGGTGGGAGGGGAGCCTCGTGCAGAGGATGGTGAAAAGAATGCTGGGTAACAAGAGGCCCAGGGTTGAGGAATACGAAGTGAGCCAATCAGGATATATGGCCAGGTCAGGAGGTGTATAGGATGACCTATGGGAATCTTGTATGTGAAACTTGATGCCATTTGAATGATATGTGCAGAGATCTCTTTGTCCTCGGCCTCCCACTTTCAAAAGCAGGGGTACAGCCTTTACCAGAAGCCTGACGGGAAGAAATACATGACCACCCTGATGTGTTGGGCAGTCTGGATCTGTGGAGACTGCGTTTACCTTAGCAGTAACATAGACAACCAACACTTGTAATTGTACAACACTATTTTATTAAGCTAAGAACTGTTGAAGATACTTGCACTGTGGGTCGACACTATGTTAGATTAACTGAAGACCTATGCCTATCCTGACCAGTCTAAACTGTTCACACATGGTGAAGGTTTGTACTACTAGCTGCGAGTTCTGTCCATCTCAGAGGCTGCATCCTGAAGGAGCGGGAAAACTAGTGCCCTCTGGCTTTATAGTGAGTGTGCACTAACTGGTGATTGGCTGCTGTGTTCTGTGTGTTGATTGGTCTTGTAGTGTGTCAGTCAGTGTGTGTCTCTGCACCATTATATACTGATGTGTATATTACGACACTCCCTGGCTGCAGGAACAAGGCAGAACTGGGTATTCTGTGATAATTAGCTCTCCTCTTGTTGCCTCTAAGTCACTTAACTATATACAAAGAACAACAAAGAACAAAGAAATTACAGCACAGAACAGGCCCTTCGGCCCTCCCAACCTGCGCCGATCCAGATCCTTTATCTAAACCTGTTGCCTATTTTCCAAGGTCTACTTCTCTCTGTTCCCCACCCGCTCATATGTCTGTCCAGATGCATCTTAAATGATGCTATCGTGCCCGCCTTTACCATCTCTGCTGGCAAAGCGTTCCAGGCACCCACCACCCTCTGCATAAAAAACTTTCCACACACATCTCTTTAAACTTTCCCCCTCTCACCTTGAAATCGTGACCCCTTGTAATTGACACCCCCACTCTTGGAAAAAGCTTGATGCTATCCACCCTGTCCATACCTCTCATAGTTTTGTAGACCTCAATCAGGTCCCCCCTCAACCTCCGTCTTTCCAATGAAAACAATCCTAATCTACTCAACCTTTCTTCATAGCTAGCACCCTCCATACGAGGCAACATCTTGGTGAACCTCCTCTGCACCCTCTCTAAAGCATCCACATCCTTCTGGTAATGTGGCGACCAGAACTGCACGCAGTATTCCAAATGTGGCCTAACCAAAGTCCAAGACAACTGTAACATGGCCTGCCAACTCTTGTACTCAATACCCCGTCCGATGAAGGCAAGCATGCTGTGTGCGTTCTTGACCACTCTATCGACCTGCGTTGCCACCTTCAGGGTACAATGGACCTGAACTCCCAGATCTCTCTGTACATCAATTTTCCCCAGGACGCTTCCATTGACCACATAGTCTGCTCTTGAATTAGCTCTTCCAAAATGCATCACCTCGCATTTGCCTGGATTGAACTCCATCTGCCATTTCTCTGCCCAACTCTCCAATCTATCTATATTTTGCTGTATTCTCTGACAGTCCGCCTCGCTATCTGCAACTCCACCAATCTTAGTATCATCTGCAAACTTGCTCATCAGACCACTTATACCTTTGTCCAGATCATTAATGAATATCACAACAACAGTGGTTGTGACTTATATCACTTAAGTGTCGACAACCCTCATCTCCTGCATAAATGGCTGCAAACAAAAGATTATCACAAGAGAGCAGTTTGCTTGATGCGCTTCTGTGCAACCAGACTGAGAATCCACCCCTCCAGCACTGGAATACTGTGCAGTCTACAACATTCTCTGCAGCAACCCAGTGAATTTATTCTGTTGTGGGATGGTTAGAAAGTGTGCCAACTCCCCCAGTGTCTCAGTGGCTGAAGGCATGCAGATGAAAGGGATCAGCTCCTTGTTCCTGATTGCAGCCAGAATGAGTTGTGGTGCTACCAATGGCAAGAGAAAATGCTGCTCGTACCCAACCCTCAGTGCTTTCTCAAGGAGGAAGGGTGAGACTGGGGTTGGTTTTGACGGTGATGCTCTCTTCGACCATCAGCATCTGCTTGCAGATGGAAAATAACCAGGCGACAAAGGGCTGCTGGCAGTGGTGTTGCCTGGCAAGAGTCAGGATAGAGGGTAAATTTGGTGGCTGGGTGGCACAAAAGGTGTACACCCTTGTACATTGGGTTGTACACTGGAGTTTAGAAGTATGAGAGAGGATCTTATTGAAACGTACAAGATCCTGCGAGGCCTGGATAGAGTGGACGTGAAGAGGATGTTTCCACTTGTCGGAAAAATTAGAACCAGAGGACACCATCTCAGATTAAAGCGACGATCCTTTAAAACCGAGATGAGGAGGAATTTCTTCAGCCAGAGGGTGGTGAATCTGTGGAACTCTTTGCCACAGAAGGCTGTGGAGGCCAATTCACTGAGTGTCTTTAAGACAAAGATTCTTGATTATTAAGGGGATCAGGGGTCATGGGGAGAAGGCAGGAGAATGGGAATGAGAAAATATCAGCCATGATTGAATGGCGGAGCAGACACGATGGGCCAAGTGGCCTAATTCTGCTATGTCTAATGGTCTTATGGGTTGACTTTGCTTTCTGTTGAGGTCGATGGAGTGAAAATCCAATTGAGGTATGAAGGAAGTGGGGGGGGGGACAGAAATCGGCTACTGGTAATTTTATAGCTCCCGATCGGAGTCAGATTTTAATCCCAGTCTTTTTGTGAGAAAGTCAAAACAAGAAAAAAAAATGTGCTCCACTCTGGAATGTGCAGAGAATGCCCCATCTGGGAGAGAGAGAAAAGGTTAAGCACTTCCATATTAAAATACTGCGGTGAGCAGGAATCTCTGGGAATAATTTAATAAGAGCGTGCCATTTCCTTAATATAATATCTGTGCTCCAGAAAAAATCCGGAGACTTTCAAAATATGTGCCATAATTATGTATAAATGTGAAAATATAGCCGAATCCAAGCAAAACATTAGAACCTTATGAAAATAATAGTAAATCCTCTGATTAATCCCAGAATAATATCTTAATACAATTACTATAATACTGTATTTAAGTTAATTCTTGGCCCATGGTGACATCAGTTCTGTAAAGCATATATGTTCAGCTTTTGATTAATATCTTGTGGGTTGCTGAAATTGCCGGAAATGTCATTGCTGTCATTATTATTTTAATTTTTCATACCCCTGCATGTGGTCAAGTTAAATAACACTGGTATTATGTAGCTGAGCTCAGTTATGTACCTTTAGACTCCTGCCTTAATTTGCTTTTCTCAAGAAAATACTGAAAGTTTTTTCTCACAAAAAAATACTTAAGTCATAAAGATCTTGAAGGGCGGCACGGTGGCACAAGGGTTAGCACTGCTGCCTACAACGCCGAGGACCCGGTTTGATCCAGGCCCTGGGTCACTCTCCGTCTGGAGTTAGTTTGCACATTCTCCCCATGTCTGCATGGGTCTCACCCCCACCACCCAAAGGTAGGTGGATTGGCCACACTAAATTGCCCCTTAATTGGAAAAAAAATTATTGTGTACTCTAAATTTATAAAAAAGTAAATAAATCAAATCTCCTGAAAGTGCATTGCACAACAGTTCAGATTTGACATTGCATAAAGTGTGATGCTGTTCCCTATCTTTCCCTGCAGATTGTGGCATTCTGCATTGCCCCATTACACTTACAGTTAGAGGTAACATTTGGAGTATACATTTAACTTTCATGTCCAGTATTCTCCGGTGCATACAGCCCCGAGGGGCTTTACATGAGTTCCCCCCCACCCCACCCCCGTGCCCTCTCCTTTGGCTGGAGGGCCTTCGACTTTGGCCTTTGCCTCAGCAGCTTTCGCACATCCTGTAGAGTGTAATGTTGGACCTTGGAATGTGCCAGTTCACGATTCTCGGTCATGGACAATTTCTTACCCCGGACAAAGGGTGTCTTTCACTGAATGAAGATCCAGCAGCAATTGATGATTTTCTCAGTTTTGAAAAATTGATTGATGCAACGTGGGCATCCCATCCCAAATAGCCCTTAAGGGAGCAGTTCAGAGTCAACCACATTGGGCGGCACGGTGGCGCAGTGATTAGCACTGCTGCCTCACAGCGCCTAAGACCCGGGTTTTATCCCGGCCCAGGGTAACTGTCTATGTGGAGATGCACATTCTCCCCATGTTCATGGGTCTCGTAGGTACAAAGAACAATACAGCACAGGAACAAGCCCTTCGGCCCTCCAAGCCTGTGCCGATCACGTGTCCTATCAAGACCAACCGCCTGTATCCTTCTATACCCCGTCTATTGATGTGACTATCCAGATAAGTCTTAAAGATTTCTAACGTATCTGCCTCAACCACCTCACTTGGCAGTGCATTCCAGGCCACCACCACCCTCTGTGTAAAACATTTTATCCGCACATCTCCGTTGAACGTTTCCCCCCTCACCTTGAACTTGTGCCCCCTTCTAGTTGTCATTTCTGCCCTGGGAAAATGCCTTCAACTGTTCACACTCCCTATACCCCTAACAATTTTATAAACTTCTATCAGGTCGCCCCTCAGCCTCCGTCCCTCTCGGGAGAACAATCCCAATTTATTCAATATCTCCTCATAGCTAATATCCTCCATTCCAGGCATCATCCTGGTAAACCTTTTCTGTACTCTCTCCAAACATCCTCTGGTAGTGCGGTGAATAGAACTGGACACAGTATTCCAAAAGTGGCCTAAGAAACATTCTATATAACAAACATAATTTTTGAGCTTTTATACTTGATACCCCGTCCTGTGAAGGCAAGCATGCCATATGCTTTCTCTACCACCATTTCCACCTGTGCTGCCACTTTTATGGATCTGTGGACCTACATGCCCAGATCTCTCTGTGTCGCTATGCTCCTGATGGTTCTGCCATTTATTTTATAGCTCCCAAATGAATTGGATCTACCAAAAAGCATCACCCCGCATTTGTCCGGGTTAAATTCCATCTGCCATTTCTCTGCCCAATGTTGCAGCCTTGGTCGGTGGATTAGTCATGCTATATTGCCCCTGAATTGGAAAAAAAAGAATTGGATACTCTGAATTTTTGAAAAAAGGAATCAGGAAGAAGGCCACCTTCTTGGGGCAGCTGGGGATAGGCAATACATTATGGCTTTGCAATGCCCAACTCACTGCTACATTCAGTTTGCACTACCTTTCTGTCTATGAATCCAATACTTGGCCTAGGAGTGTGTAATAACCCTCACGAGTCCTGTAGGGACACCACAATTGATCTCCCCATGAGCCTCGTGGAATATGAGCTTCCCCATGAGTGGGCGGAGGCCCACATCTGGGGCTGTTTAGCACAGGGCTAAATCGCTGGCTTTGAAAGCAGCCCAAGCAGGCCAGCAGCACGGTTCGATTCCCGTAACAGCCTCCCCGAACAGGCGCCGGAATGTGGCGACTAGGGGCTTTTCACAGTAACTTCATTGAAGCCTACTCGTGACAATAAGCGATTTTCATTTCATTTCACAAGCTGGGGCTTGTAAAATCGCTCCATAAAAGACTGTCCGAACTGGGACCGGCGTAATCGGTTGTCCCGATTGGGACCTTTGGACTTTAAGCCATGTTGTGGCTTTTGCTTTCGTTGCTGAATTAAACTCATGAGCTTTTAGAGTGGATGGGTTCACTTTCAGTGTTCTCGTTCATTTTTGTATATGGAAGGAACAAAAAGTTTGTAAACACAGACAAATGTGAAAAGGCCATGTTTCCCTTTGATTCAACACATCTTATTTTACATTGTGTCTGCAGCTTCTCACCTCGAAATGGGGGCTTGCAGTATCACTGCCGGGAGAGTGGCAGCAATCCCTCGAAGGCCTGACTTCTCCATTTCTTATTCTTCGTTCTGACACAAAGCTCTCACAGTAACAGGAAAACAAATCTGTCTCAAATGACACCTGGCAGAGAGCAAAATGATGAGCTGCTAAGTAGATTTGTGGAGTACTTTCCTGCAAATCTCACATCTGTGCATCACAATGGCCTTTAGGAATGTTCAGCAGGCTGGATAGATTCCAGCCGTGTCTGCGGAATATGAAAGGTGAGATGTACTTGATAATTCTGTCACCAGAATTTCTATATTCAGGCTCGGGTTGCTTCTGTCAGCTCGTTACTGAAACATTAGAACCACTTTGTTGCGTATTAATATATCATCAGAAGAGATTGGCTTTTATCCGTTATCTCTCTTGTACATCCAAAGACACCTCATACACTGAATTGCTTTGAAGTGCAGAGAAGATTATATGAGTAGATAATTATGTGATTATGTGCTGTAGCAAACGTAAAAGTGACAAATGACTAATCCGCTGTTTGTTGTGCTGCTGATCGAGGGAGGAATGTTGTCCAGGAGAACTTTTTACCTTCATTTAAAAAAAAATTAATTTAGAGTACCCAATTGTTTTTTTCCAATTAAGGGGCAATTTAGCGTAGCCGATCCACCTAACCTGCATATCTTTAGGTTGTGGGGGTGAGACCCACGTAGACATGGGGAGAATGTGCAAACTCCACACGGACAGTGACCCAGGGCCGGGTCCGGGTCCTCGGTGCTGTGAGACAGTAGTGCTAACTACTGCGCCACCGTGCCCCTTACTTTGCACCTTCCTGAATAGCACTGTGTGATCTTTTTCATCCATCTGATTCACACAAGCTGATGGGGCCCTGGGTTTAACAGCTCAGCCAGCGGGTCAGCCTCGCTCAGGCAATGCAGTATTGGCCTAGCTTCCATGCTGGAGTTGTGGAACAAGACTAACTCCCACAACCCTCAGACTATTTTCAGCTAAGGTGGACTGTTTTGGAGGGGCAGTGAAATAGGTGAGCGAGGGATGAGGGGTATACTGAAGCTGGCTTGCCTGGGTTTTCAAAGCGATGTCTTTTGTCATGAATGGATCCCCCAGATTAGGAAAGAACCTCCCTAAATCCAGTTCTTCAGTCACCTTCACACAACTGCCAATTCATTTTTGGATATTCATTTTGATAGGTTTCTGACCGTCTCTGTCAATCATGTTGCGCAGACCTCTGATCTGCATGCCTGATGACTCCAACTGCAGACGCTCTCATTATTTATCCTTTCAATAATATCACTCATGGCTTTGGAAGGACTTACCCTTTGGTTGAAAGTTAGAATAGCTCTTAGAGAATCAATCAGGTCAGTTTATTTCTGGGCCACCTTATTTTGTTTGAAGACAAGTTTTTATTTCATAGCGGGGCTGTGTCTTACAGGGGCAAATTGGTTGCACTGTTTGCATCAACATCATAAACCGAGAGATGATGAGTATTAACTTTACACATTGTGGAGTCATTGTTGTTCTCTGGAAATAAAAGCTGTTTTTTTTTTGTTTTGCCGGTACACACTCTGGCCACAATGGGCAGTCTGGGACCTCAAAGGAAAAAAGGATGAAGCTTTAGCTGAATGATTTGATTTGATTTGATTTATTATTACCACATGTATCAGTATACAGTGAAAAGTATTGTTTCTTGCATGCTGTACAAACAATGCATATCCTACACAGGGAAGGAAGGAGAGACTGCAGAATATAATGTTACAGTTATAGCAAGGTGTAGAGAAAAGATCAACTTAATACGAGGTAGATCCATTCAAAAGTCTGATGGCAGTAGGAAAGAAGTGGGTTGGGTATGTTTTGGCGCCGCCCTTTTGGCACCGATCATTTGACACCGCCATTTTGGCGCTAAATTGATTTGGCGCTCATTATTTTGGCACCCAGCTGTTTTGGCGCCTTTGTTGTGTATTGAATATATTGCCAGGAATGTAATGATAGGTTAATAATAATAGATAAAAACATGACATTTATTTCTAACACCAAATAACAAGTAAAATGAGTATAAAAGTTTAATGCATTTCATAGTTAATAATATTAATAATAATGGATAAAAACATGACATTTATTTCTAACACCAAATATTAAGTACAATGAGTATAAAAGTTTAATGCAGTTCATAGTTGTGGGCCAAACCACGTAACTATTCAAGTGGATCCCGTGAATCAAACTGTTGTGCGATGTTTAAGATATGCTCATCGGCCTTAATGTATTTCAGAAGTTTTTGATTTGGAGCATTCCCGGCAATCAACTGCTCGTAGTAAGCATCACGCCCTTTTTGAATTTTCCTTATACCATCGATGAACTTCCATATAACGGGATGGTTCATTCCTAATTCTGCATATATTTTTCTGTGTGCTGCTTCAGCATGATTGTTTGTTCGGTCCTCACCAGCTACTGTTTGCCTGTACTGATTCCACATTTCTGTAGGAAAAAGTGGCGGATGCCGCCCATTGCCTCGTCTCATAGTCCTCCTAGCGTAATTATCTTCGAGCCAATTCAGCAATGGTTGAAGTTCATCAGGTAAGTCCTCCGATAAAGCATCGATGTAGACATCCATGTGGGACTCAGGTACAAAACATAATGCTACGATCATTTTCGCTTTTAAGTTAGAACAGTGACCGTTCATCAAGAAAAGTACTACATTGGCTGGAAAGGACTTCGAGGCATCCAGGGTTGTGAACACTCCTTTCTTTGGGCTGGATATTCCTTCCCCTCCCTGGCGTGTTCTGCAGCGGGCAGAGGGTAGCTCACCAGTGGCTGGGGTGGGAACTCCTGAAACCGCCGTTGTCAATGGGGTTTCACGTCGAACTCACCCCTCGCCGCCGTGAAACCCAGGAGGGGCCGAGTGTCGTCGGCAGGACCATGAGATCCCGCCAGTGTAAACGTCTAGAAAATCCCACCCAGCATAAATGTTAAAGGATAGCAGCACTGTGGGTGCACCTGCACCACCATCTTCTCAAGGGCAATTTGAGATGGGCAATAAACTTGGGAAGCCAGGCTCGCGATGCAGGTAGGAATCGAAAGACAAGGAGCAGAAGAATAATCAAACATCATTCTTTGCAATGACAATGATGAAATTGCAAAGTAGTGGTCTCATTCTAATGCCCAAGTGATAAACGTGCAGAGATTTATCAGCCATCAAAATCCTCAGGTCAGATTACTACCTCAGCAACGGTTGTTTCCGATGAGCTGCATTAAGAAGCTGCAGCGCAGTTTTATTGTGTTTTCGTTCCCGGTGGCAGTTGTCAGGAGATGATTCCAATTGACACATAATGACACCCACACAAAGGTTTAACAATCATTATGTGTTCAGCCAATGATTATCTGCTGCTGATTATGGGGACACTCTGTTCTGAAGATCCTCACACACATATCTACAGAGAGCACATAAACTGTATTCCACATGTCTTTTTTTTCTAACTCTAATGTTCATAAATTGCAGGGGTTTGTTGCAGGAGGGATGTTGCAATTCACTCCTGTTCTCCTGGACGGAAGGATACATAATTATTGAGGGTTCCTGCTCTTTATTGCTGTCTGTTGACCCTTGCTGAAAGTTGGGAGATCAGATGAGAATGGGATTGGATTTAGCTGTAAAGTCTCCCATGGTTAAATAGCCATTGGCCCTCGTCATCATTCATATCCTTGATTGATTATCCATTACAGATAAGTTCCATATGTGCTGGGCACCCTCAAATTCCTCACCTATACTGTTATAGTCTGTACAGCAAGCAAGAAGGCCATTCAGCCCATTGTGTCTTTGGTAGAACGACCTCCTGCTTTCCCCATAATCTGTAAATTATCTTCTGTCATTTATTTACCCAGTGCTCTTTGAAACATTTTTGCTGAATCTGTTTCCACACCCCTTCAGGCTGTGCATCCACATTATAACAATCTGCTGGGTAGAAATGTTTGCTGCCATTTTGTATCTGGTTCCTTTCCAATCACTTTAAATCTGTGTGCGCTCCTTCCATCCCTTAGCCAGTTAAAACAGTTTCTCCTTATTTACTCTCTCAAAACCATTCATGATTTTGAACACCTTAACCAAACCCCTTCTTAAGGTGTCAGATCCAGACACTCAGCACTCGGAGCTTATCTAACCAGAAGCAGGCCCTTTGGCCAAACCCGATCTCACCCCACCTACTGTGCAGGAAGTGTCATGTGACAGATCAATCTGAAACAGAGTATTCGCTCGGCTCAGTGGGTAACACTTGCCTCAGACTCAGATGGTCACTGGTTCGAGCCACACTCCAAAGAGGACAGAAGTTAGGCTGACATTCTAGTGCAGTGCTGAGAGAGTACTACACTGTCACAGCTGCCATCTTTCAGATGTGGAGAAATTAAAGATGTGTCTTCCTTGTCAGGAGAACTTCTCCATCCTTAGGATATCTGGGTCAGGAGGGCTTGGAAGTTGGTGACTTATCTGAATTGCACAACTGCAAGAAGTTTGTTGTTCTGTTGTAAAACTGATTCTATTCCAAAGAATCATAGAATCTCTACAGTGCAGGAGGCCATTCGGCCCATCAAGTCTGCATCGACTCTTCAAAAGACCACCCCACCTAGGTCCAATCCCCTGCCCTGTTCCTGCAACCTCATCATTAGGGGCAATTTAGCATGGCCAATCCACCTAACCTGCACATCTTTGGACTGTGGGAGGAAACCGGAGCACCCGGAGGAAACCCACGCAGACATGGGGAGAAGGTACAGACTCCGCACAGTGACCCAGGGCTGAAATTTAACCCGGGTCCCTGGAGCTGTAAAGGCAGCAGTGCTAACTACTGTGACACCGTGCTGCACATAAAGGAGAGGAGGGGAATTCTCCCTGGTATCCTGGCTAATATTTATCTCTCACCTAACCAGTACCAAGCATTTTATCTGCTTATTATCACATTGTTGTTGCTGGGAGCTTGGAGGATGCAGACTGGCTACTGTCTTTTCCACGTTACTACACTATCAGCTGGAAATTGCTTTGGGATATTCCAAGGTCCTGAAATTCACTGTTTTTCATTGTTTATCTTTTTTCAAAGCATAGAACTACGAAATCGATGAGAAGGTGCAAACAACAATAATCTGACTCAATGTTTATTTTGGGAAATTCCTCCAATTTTCCTTCCAGGTTGTTCATCACAATGTCCTGGTTATTGATCTTCGGTTTCTGGAGGAGTCAGGTGCTGAACCTAATCCCACAGCCCTGCCAAGTTTCAAAACAGAGGGTGTGACGTGACTCCAGATCAATGGTGAGTACATTAACACAGGTTTTCCAGTCAGATGTACAGGAAAACACACATTGTATCCCTAATGTCACAGTGTTCTCAACGTGTCAACAAAACAGTGTTTTCCCAAACCGTTTACTGCCACTGACACACTTCCTGAGCGGATTGACCTCTGACCCCTTTTCAAACTCTTGGCACCAGCAGAAGCCGCGGAGTCAGGAAGTTAATGAGTTAGTGCTGATGATATGTTTATCCTCCAAATAAATTGTTGGTAAAATACCTGACAAGGGTCAACCAAATTTCACGGAATCAGATTCCTAAACTTACGGGAGATTACCAGAGACCATTTGAAGGAGATGAAGGAGAAAATATCAGAGAATGGGGAAAATAAAAATCACCCAGCTGCTCTGGATATTTAACACTCTCAATTAAAGGACATATTGTAATAACCCTCACGAGATCCATGGGGACGACCCGATCCATCTCCCCTTGAGACTTGTGGAATACAAACTTTCCCAGGAATGAGGGCAGCACGGTAGCATTGTGGATAGCACAATCGCTCCACAGCTCCAGGGTCCCAGGTTCGATTCCGGCTTGGGTCACTGTCTGTGCGGAGTCTGCACATCCTCCCCGTGTGTGCGTGGGTTTCCTCCGGGTGCTCCGGTTTCCTCCCACAGTCCAAAGATGTGCAGGTTGGGTGGATTGGCCATGATAAATTGCCCTTAGTGTTGGGTGGGGTTACTGGGTTATGGGGATAGGGTGGAGGTGTTAACTTTGGGTAGGGTGCTCTTTCCTAGAGCCGGTGCAGACTCGATGGGCCGAATGGCCTCCTTCTGCACTGTAAATTCTATGAAACTATGAATGGATGGAGGCCCATCAGCTGGAGCTCACAGAATCATCTCTTAAAAGAGATTGGGGGCGGTATGATCAGTAGTCCTGCTTGGGACCTATGTGCTGTACGCCGCATTGCAGTCTTTCTCTTCAGACTGAAAATAAACGGTGTTTTGATTAACCTTCTTGGGTCTCCTGAGCTTTTATACACAGCAAAGGGTTGGGAGATCACAGTTTAACGGGTAGAATATCAGCTGGGATCAGATTTTAGTGATGGTTATGTTCAAAGATGGGGAGATTTCTAACTGCATTGTCCATGAGTCGGAGGATTAGCTGTTTTATAACAGGTCTGTTGCATCCAATAACACCTTGGAGTAAGGCTTATCCTTGTGAAAGAAGGGGTGACCACAGTTTATATCCTTTCTGAATTTTATTTCCACTGACAGGTTTCAGACATGGTTTAATTGATTGCACTTTTACCTCTGAATCAAAGGTTAATGTCGCACTGCAAGGAATTGTGTACGGAATCCAGGTTGGCACTCCAGTGACATACTGAGCACTGCCCTGTCATAACTGCATCGTTCGGATCAGTTTAACCGAGTCCTCATTCTCTCAGGCACTGCAAGAGATCCCGTGGCACTATTTTGAAGTGGAAAAGTGGAGTTATTCCTGGTGTGCTCGACAATATTTATCCCTCACATCATAAACACAGATGATTTGACTATTATCACATTCCTATTTGTGCGAGCTTGCTTTGTGCAAATTGGCTATCATGTTTCCTGTATTGCAACAATGGCGACACTTCAAAAGTATTTCATTGGCTGTAAAGTTTGGGATGTCCTGAGGTCATGAAAAACAAGTATTCCTTTCAGTTAAAGTAAGGATGAGATCATAGATCATAGATTTTACAGTGCAGAAAGAGGCCATTCGGTCCATCAAGTCTGCACCGACCCTTGGAAAGAGCACCCTACTCAAGCCCACGCCGTCACCCTAGCCCCGTGACCCAGTAACCTTGCTTAACCTTTTTGGACACTAAAGGCAATTTAGCATGGTCAATCCAACATAGGTTGCTGATTCACTATTACCCTCTTTACGCAGTCGCACAAAGTTAAAATAATCATACAATTTAATCTTTTTAAGCTTTATTCTCCTCTATCCTAATGATTCTTGATGCAGAGCAATGTTAAAATGTTGTTTGATAATTACTCCTGGGAAATGCTTACCAACACTTTGCTGTTTTATAGGTGCTATATAATTGGAATTTGTTGTTGCTGTTGAGGCCTCAGTTGCAAACAGAAGAAATTGTGTTCCCTCCCGCACCCCCACTCCCTAGTTCCCTGTTACTTTTTATATGCTTCTCTAGTCCTTAGACTCACCAGTAAGTGAGCAGTTTTGACTATGTGGATGTGACGAACAGATTTAAATGATCAGATGCAAAGCAGAACTTTTTTTGTTGAAATTGAGATGTGCGGTAATCTCAACCTTTTTTGAAAAAAAGATGTAAAAATATAGATAGACTCAGGAAAGCAGACAGTGCGACATATGCTCTGCAGCCATAGTCCCATGGGAGGCGTGGGAACTGCTGAGTCCTGACTACCAGGGTCAGTCAAGCCCTTAGTCACTTGGTGAATAGACAGTGGGGGCATGGGTCATCGAGGCTTTTTTTCTCTGAGTATGGATGGCTTCTCTGAATTGCACAACTGCAAGAAGTCCTTAGAGCGGCTGGAAAACTGGGCTGATCCTTTAGAGAGGAGAATAATAATAACAAACCCAAATGCTGATGGAAGAGTTTTCACAATGAATTATGACGCTATTTGAAGCCATCAATGCCCCTTTGTAAGCGAGTGCAATCGTCACTTGCGACTTGCCTGGTCTGACAACTATCAGCTCTTTATTTTCAGCCTGCCTGATTAACAACTTCTCCCATTTATAAGTCTCTTGAAAAGTTTAAACCTCAGGGTGCAAAGTAAGACATTTATTTTCACGAAAAGAGCTTTAATTAGGACTTGGGAGGTTTTAGCTTCTGTGCTTGGGATAGGTGTATAAAAACGGAACCTCGGAATCTGCATCCAGACCTCGGTCTTAGGCCTGTGAGGGTGCGGGGTGGTGGGGGGAGAGGTGGGGGAGGGGGGGGGGGGGGGGTGACAAATGTGTACACCAGGGCCTGGAGAGATTTTGACTCCTGGCGCTAATTTCCATATCCAACTTTGACACACTTCCCTACCCTCAAACCCTGCTACCAGCTGGACCCAGCAGGAATCGGTGCTTCTCATCGGGTGGAAGGAAGTGGGAATTCCAAGGACTTGAGGAATTCAGCACAGCTATCCAGTAGGTCTCGCAGAGAGGGGTTGGGGGCGGTGGGGGAGTGGGCATGATTTCATTGCAGGGCCCACAATTTAAAAGGAAATATACATTATTGAGCTGGCCTGGCCCCGCAATTTACTTGAATGAGCCTCTTCTGACCCACGTTTCAGCTCCTGACGGGTTTGGCCTGGCTGGGAAGAAGCTGCTGAGGCATTGGGATAAATTTGCAGATTAGACCATGCTGTTATCATTGGAACTCCCTCTGCACTTAAAATAAAACATTCATAAGATTTGGCATCTCTGGCACCCCCAACATTTGTTACACATCCATAATTGCCATTGGCACGATGGCACAATGGTTAGCACTGCTTCCTCACAGCGCCAGGGACCCATGTTCAATTCCGGCCTTGCTTGACTATCTGTGTGGAGTTGTCACATTCTCCACATACCTGCGTGGGGTTCCTCCCACAGACTAAAGATGTGGGGGTTAGATGTCTTAGCCATGCTAAATTGCTCCTTAGTGTCCAAAAGATTAGGAGGGGTTACGGGGATAGGGTGGGGCGTGGACCTAGGTAGGGTGCTCTTTCGGAGGGTCAGTTCACACTTGATGGGCCGACTGGCCTCCTTCTATACTGTAGGGGTTGTAAGATAAACCGATTGGCTTGATCGGCCATTTCAGAGTCAACCACATTGCCACATTTGCTGCCTTAAACTTAATGGGCATGATTCTCTTGCCCTCCAGAGGGCCTCCCAATAAGCCTCCAAGCCTTGCGGGATTTACCCAAGTGCTGCACGACGCCGGAGTCGGAATTCTGCCAAAAAGGGCGGGACCAAATGACACTCCTGGAAGTATGTCTTAAACCTACTTACAACCTACCAGCCTGAATCCACCAGTGCCCCTCAATAATCCGGCAACCCCAGGGGGCTGCAGCAGGCACCAATCAGTGCTGGCCCACACAAACGTGGACCAGGCAGAATGGCACCAGGGCGGGCCCCCAGGCCATTGGACATGCCTGGGTGGTCAGGGTAAGTGCAGGGTGGCTCACTGGCCCTCCCCCTGGAATAGGGGCACTTTGGCACTGCTCAGCTGGCAGCATGGCACTGTCAAGTCAGTAGAAGCACTGCCTGGGTACCAGCAAGGGTGCTCAAGTGCCAGGGTGGCACTGCCAAGGGTCAGGGGCCGAGGGGGCCATGCCCATGAAAAGAAGGTGGAGGAGGGGTTTGAAAGGTGGGGGGAGTGCTGGTCAGGTAAATAGGGGCCTGAGGTAGGTTGGGGGTGATGGGTGGGGGTCCTGGAAGGGAGGGAGTGCTGTTAGAGGTTTGGGCAGCCTGACGGAGGCCCCAAGGACCCTATTACGGGGTGTCTTCACTTGGGGGTTGTGGGGCAGTGCCCATGTGCGTGGGGGGATGACATCGATGGGGAGACAAGCTGACTTAGTGATCGGGGCACCCTTTCAAAATGGCGGCCCCCAATCTTTGCGTTCAGCTCCTCAATGCTAAAACATATTCTGGGCTGGATTCTTCCAGCCGCCCGCCACAAGATCGCCATGGGCAAGACGCGGGCAATGGAAAAATCCATTGACTACGGGCGGAATTCTCCAGTCGTCGGAGAATCCCGCCCTCTAAGTGTGGGCTAAACCAATGAGAAACTCCCAAGGACCCAAAAAGTGACTAAGTGGAATTGAATTGCAGTGGGGAACTCCCTGAAAAATCCGGCACAAATTAAGTTCAAAATTTTGTGGGAGAATCGGTTGTGGGGGTGAGACCCACGCAGACACGGGGAGAATGTGTAAACTCCACACGGACAGTCACCCAGAGCCGGGATCGAACCTGGGACCTCGGCGCCGTGAGGCAGCAGTGCTAACCACTGCATCGCCGTGCCACCCTAACAAAACCTTAACTGATCTCAGTCTTAACCAAAGTATATTTTTTTGGCACATTTTAAGTCATAGCGGGTTTTGATGGAATAAATAGAGAGGGATGGTTTCCAATGACTGAATATTCTATACAGATTTACGGAGATTGGCAAAAGAAGCAGAGGGATCATGAGGAAATGTTAAAGGACCGAATGGCCTCATTCTGTGTTGCACTATTCTATAATTCCATGATTTTAAAGGTTGTACATTTACCCTGGCAGACAGAGAGAGAACCCTTCCTAAACCTCCACGAAATTCCAACAGAATAAAGCAGTGGTTAAAAAATGGACCCACAAACAGGATAGAGCTGTGTCAGAGGAGGGCACAAAGATCACAATGAACATTTCTCAATTATCTTCTATGTCATGTCAGACATACGTAAAAAAATTGGGGGTCCTGTTCTGTGGAACAGCGCGGTTATCCCACATCAGAGCAATTCACTCTTTTTTTAATCCTTTCACAAGCACAATTGGACTATCTGTTCTTATTTATCTCTGAGAATCTGCTGGGGCTGGCTCTCGATACATCACCACTGTCTGCTCCCCCCAGGAGTTAAAGTGGCCCTGGAGAATATGCTGCTTTTCAACAATAGGGGTATTATGTCAGGTCACATGCAATGTATTATCAGAAGTACTGGTTCATAGTGACTGAACAAGACATTTGTAATTTTATTACATTCACCCAGGAATTTGTCTTAATGGCCAGGGATCAAATTCCATGAATTTTAAGTTGTCCCATAAAATCTATCAACTGATGTAAGTTAATACTAATATATGCTTCTTTATGTATTTGGAAAGATGTGGATCTGTTTAACACCTTTCATGAATCAAGAACACCCAAAAGGGCTTTATAGCCAATTAAGTTCTTTTCCAAGTGTTGTGGAATTATACTGCACAAAAGGAGGCCTTTCAGCCCATCATGCCTGTGACAGCTCTTGATTATTTAGTCCCACTCCCTTACTTTTTCCCCATAGCAAGTCTCGACCCTGTTATAAGGTAGAAACCATATATTGTGTCTGTTTTTGTTCATCACCCAGAGGACACAGCATATAGGTGAGTGACGTGTATCAGGTTGCAGTTGGGTATTTGGCTTCAACTTAAATGAGGTGTGGATTTGGGGAGGTGTACTCTGAGCGTCTTTAGTGTTTGCGGATGGCCCTGGGATATTTGCTGCATGATGGAACCGAAGTGTTTGATTTATTCTCTCATGAGATGTGGGTGTCGCTGGCAAAGCCAGTATTTATTGCCCAACCCAAATTGCACTTGAACTCAGTGGCCCGCTCGGCGATTTCAGAGGGCAGTGAAGAGGCAACCACCTTACTGTGTGCCAGGAGTCACATGTAGGCCAGACCGGGTAAGGATGGCAGATTTCCTTCTCCGAAGGACAGGGGTAAAGTAGATGGGTTTTTAATGACAATCGGGGTTGAAGGCACGTCGAGAGAGATCAAAGGCCGGCATCTCTTGCGCTCAGCATCACCACTGAGGAGGCTGTGGTATCTGCCGGAAGGCTCTGAAACCAAAGTCCCTGGATCAAGGAGTGAGCCAGACCACAGGGTGAGTAATATGGTGATGTGAGGTTGTGGGAGGGGTGGGCTCACAAGGTGGGGGCTGCAGGGAGAAGAGACGGGGGGGAGGGTAAGAAGCAAGGGGAAAAGTGTGACTCTCAGTATCTCCCACCCCCTGACTCCCAAACACACCTTCCAGGATCCTGAATCCAGCAGGTACACTCTGTTGTCACATTTGACAGTGTAAATCTCTGCAGAATGAGTCTTTGCACCTTAATTAGAAGGTCAGTTTTAAAACCGAGGCCTTTTGCAACCCATCACTGATTTGATCAAAGATATTGCTTTCCAAACTCTGTGTGAGGGAGGAAGGGAGAGGGTATTTTTGTCAGGATGGCTGTCCATTGTCCATTTGTCCATTGTCACAAGTTGTATGATTGCAGGAGATAAGAATGATCAGACTGACCCCAGCAGCAATATAGTCAGACATTTTCAGACTGTGAATTGTTCTCAGTACTGGTGTCTGTACCCTTGGGTTATTGTGCTCAGTTAGTGGCTTTGTGACCATTTTAAATTCAGACCATAAAGTATTTTTGTTCACCGTGTAATCAGTCAGCCCAGCATAGATTAATGGACCATAAATCTGACAGGCTCAAGAACCATCCTGAGATACATTTGAAACATGGAACCAGATAGATAAATATATCTATCTTCATACACATAGGGACATGTGGTGAATGTACTTCACCTAATGCATGAGCTATCTGTACTGCCTGTATAATAATGTGACCCATGACCTGGAAGTGATGATATGGGCTACTTCCAGGTACTGTACTGGAACCCTGGTGGGCTCCGCCTCTGGCTCTGCCCTCACCGGGGCCATATATAGTCCGGCCACCTGTGGGTGGCTCTCATCTGTACAGCCGACTCTGGCAGCCGAGTTTATGGATATTAAAGCCTAATGTTCACTTGTTCACATGGTCTCACAGTGAATTAACGGTATCACAGGACAGGAATAGGCCATTCAGCCCTTCAAGCCACTCAATGAGATCATGACTAATCTGTAATTTAACTCCGTCCTTACGCCTTGGCTCTGTATCCTTCATTTCCTTATCTTGCCAAATCTAAAATGAATAAAACAGAGAATGCGAGGAAACCTCAGCAGATCCAGCAGCATTGATGGAAAGGGAATGGGGGCGGGATATTCCCGGTGGCGCGGGGTGGATTAAATGGGAAATCCCATCAGTGTGCTTCCCACCAGTACTGACGGTGCAATTCCGATTGCGATTTCCCCACTTAGTGAAGTTAATGCTCCCCGACCTGACTCGCCAGGCGTCTGACTCGCCCGCCCCGGGGTACAGCTGAATACTGCTATATATACAGGGATCCTTGTAGGGGAGGCTGAGGAGTGAGCCTTCACTATCAGCGAAGTTGTCCTGCACCTTAGAACTAAGGATCCACTGAGCCTCCATCCAGATGATCTGTCTCAAGTGGGTTGTTAACTGCGCACACTTTTGTCCTTCCCATTCATTGACAGTGTGTTCCTTGTCGTGCAGGATCACCATCGGATAAGACTGGACCACCCAAAGGCAGAGTCGCTGCCCCTGCAGCACTCGACAGCATCCTGGAGGGGATATTCAAGGGATATTCAAGGAAACCCGGAGTGTTTCACTCCGGTGTTGGAGGCCGCTCTTCGCCCCCTATTCTACCCCCCCCCGGGGGGCTAAGGGCGGCGTTGCGAGAAACTCGGCCGCCGGGCCTTGATGCTTGCGTCAAAGCGGTGCGCCGAGAATGGCCCTGCCAGCGGCGCCTAAGTGATGTTAGCTGCGCATGCGCAGGTTGGCCGGCTCCAACCCGCGCGTGCGCGGTTGCCATCTTTCCCTCCGCTGCCCCGCAAGACGTGGCGGCTTGATCTTGCAGGGCGGCGGAGGGGAAAGAGTGCGTCTCTTAGAGATGCCGGCCCGACGACCGGTGGGCACCGATAGCGGACCAGTCCCCTCACGAGCATGCCCATGGTGCTCGATCCTCTCTCCGCCCTCCACAGGCCCCACACTTACCTGTCACGCGCTGTTCACGCCGGCAGCGATCAGCTGTGGTTGCCGCCGGCGTGAAGCCGTCGGGGTCATCAGGCCGCTCGGCCCATCCGGGCCGGAGAATCGCCGGGAAAAACGGCAAGCGGCGATTCTCCGAGCGGCGTGTCCAAAACGCGAAAGAGTTTGACCGCTGCCGATGGTTTTGTGATGGGTTGCTTGGCCAGCAGCGTCCCAGACGGTGACTGAGATTCACCACCCGGGCCTGGGAGTGAAGGGGGCGGAGCGCTTTCCCGGGGACACCACCCGACAGCCGCCGCCCAGCGGGGGCCTTCCCCGAGAGGTCGATCCTAGAGCCTCGGAGCGGCTGCACACCCTCCACCAGCGGGTGTCCCGACGCCGTATTCACCCCGGCCGCTGGGCACCCGTCAGGGGTCTGGGGGTAGGAGAATTGCGGGGGGTGCCAGGGCGGCGTGGCATGATTTGCCCACCCCTCCCGCGATTCTCCCACCCGGCGTGGGGAGCAGAGAATCGTGCCCTTAGTCTCACCCATGGAGTTTGCACTCTCTCCCGTGTCTACATGGGTTTCCTCCCACAGTCCAAAGATGTGCCCGTTAGGTGGATTGCCATGATGTGGTGATGCCGGCGTTGGACTGGGGTGAGCACAGTAAGAAGTCTTACAGCACCACGTTAATGTCCAACAGGTTTGTTTCAAACGAGCTTTCGGAGCACTGCTCCTTCCTCAGGTGATTGGCCAGGGTTGATGCGCGGGGTAACGGAGGATAGGATGGGGTATGTGGGTTAAGGTAGGGTGCTCATTCAGATGGTTGGTGCAGACTCGGTGTGCTGAACAACCTCCTTCTGCACTGTGCGTGGGATCCATGGATTTCCTGGGCTGATTGGAGTTTTTTGCTTTAATCCTGCTCCAAACTACTGTCCTGATGTAATAAATACAAATGCATCATATCAATAAAGCAACTTTCAATCTGAGCAATATAAAGACGAGCGAGGTGAAAGGTGTAAAGAATGTGAAAGGCTATTTGAAGTTGCAATGTTGTCTTGTGTGCACTTTGGATAGCGGCCCTTTTGTTCCAGGCGGAACTCTGAGCGTGGGAGCCAGCTACCCGGAAGTAGGCGGAACTCCGAGCGGAGGACCCAGCAACCCGGAAGCAGGGGGCGGCTCAAGATGGCGGAGGTAAGGAGAGAAAGGGGGAGTGGAACTGACGGGTGCCCAGCGGCCGGGGTGAATACGGCGTCGGGACACCCGCTGGCGGAGGGTGTGCAGCCGCTCCGAGGCTCCAGGATCGACCTCTCGGGGAAGGCCCCCGCTGGGCGGCGGCTGTCGGGTGGTGTCCCCGGGAAAGCGCTCCGCCCCCTTCACTCCCAGGCCCGGGTGGTGAATCTCAGTCACCGTCTGGGACGCTGCTGGCCAAACAACCCATCACAAAACCATCGGCAGCGGTCAAACTCTTTCGGGTCAGGCTTCAACCAGAGGTCTGCCCCGGTAGAAGATCCTCCTTTGCTGTTTGGATGGAGAAGAGCCAGTTGCCTCCCCCCCCCCCCCCCCCCCCCAGAGTCCTGGACAACATTCATCTCTCCCTCAACCAACATTACTTTCAAAAGCAAATGTCTTGCACATGATGACATTGTTGGCTGCTGTATTCCCTGGACTGAGCTGTGAAAAGTCCATCATTGGCTGGGAATGGTGTTGCGCACACACAAGTCTCTCCTTTTTCAATCGGTGACTTCCTCCTTGTTTTGTGTTGTCCTATTGCGTATTTTCTTTTCATGTGCTGCATGATGTGTTTGAGCTGCATGCAGAAAAATACTTCTCACTGTTCCTCGGCACACGTGACAATAAACAATTCCAATCCAAGTTTTGTACGTGGCCATTTCGCAAGAGTGAAGTTTAAAAATGGGAACAGCAGAAGGAAGGGTGGACAAGGAAGTTCCCCCGTGTCAATCAGTGGTTGTGATCTTTCAGCCGATTGTACAAGAGGCTCTCCGAGGAAGAGTTACCCAGACTCGAAAAGTTAGTTCTGTTTCCCCTCCACAGATGCCTGTCAGACCTGAAACGATTTCCCAAGCATTTTATGTTTTTGTTCAGATTCCAGCATCTGCAATAATTTATTTTATATAATTATAGAAAACTGTATTAATTGTCAGAGGGGAATCTCAGGTTGCCGATATTTAATTCCGTGCTCCTATGCGGAAAAGAGATGTCTTTTCCTCTGCTTTTTTCCACTTTCAGGTGTGTGGTATATTTGGCAAGTAACATTGTGTGTAACAAGGTTATACATCTGAGGATACTGGACTTTGTTTTGGATAGTGTACTTTCCGTAGTGATTGCTCTTTTAATGAATTAGACTTGTGTACTATTGGGACCAACTGCTGTCTCTGCTTCTCCTTTTGAGTGATCTATTTAGTTGCTACTTGATCCCTTACTGCAAATCTGATGCCCCCTGTCTGCAATTCTCCGGTCATCAGATTCACTTTTCCTTCTGGCAGCGCACCGCTGCCAGTGGGTTTCCAGGTGGGGTGGGTCCCATGGGAAATCCCATTGACAAGCAGTGGGAGGATCAAGTTCCACCGTCAGTGAACAGCACATGGCCGAGAAACGTGCGGCTGGGGAACCGGAGAACCCTGCCCCCTGTTCTGAAGAGTGCCTGTTGCAATTGGCAATTGAAAGACACATTGTAATCTGCGCAGGGAACATGAGATTGCAACTGTGCAGGTCAACAATTTTATTCCCGCTCCAGCCTCCACTCACTGCCAAACCTACAACACCCATTTTCTATACAGATTTGTGCTGGCAGCATGTCAACATCTTAATGTCTTGGTTTTGGGGAAAAGAACATAAAGCTCTTTAATTTGCTGCTGATTCATTGATTTATTTATTGAAGATGTGACTGCCAGCAAGTATGTTTCTCTTCTCCGAACGTGACATGATGCTGAAGCTTCTGTGATAGGTGATTGATTTTGTTTTCTTTCTGTGGGAGTGAGTCAGACTGGGAGATAAATGAGTGGTTCAGCTGACCTCATGAATTGTTTCTCATCATTTGAAAATGTGATTTCATAATAAACATGCAAATGCTTCTGAATTCCCCTGCCCTTCACTTCTGCTGCTTAAAACTCTGATGTATGCTGTTCACACCTTAAGTCATGAAGATGATTTCTGTATTATGTTTACCTTGCTACGTCTTTAGGTGCTGTGCATGTCAGTAGTTCTGTTTCGCCAGACTCTTGCAAATGATGCTTGGAATTTGTGAAAATGTTTGGTGTCAGATTTGCAAGATGGTACAGCCTATAACTGTTAAGCTATTGTTTAATATTGGAACAATTGATTACATTATGCCGTAAAACAGTACCTGTGTCAGATGAAGAGGATTCATTCTGAACTTGTCCTGCAGATTTATTTTATTATCTGCTAAATTCTGTGACCTGGTGATGAAAACGAGTTGTTTCACCCTAAGCTCTCTGAGCTACCTGTGTCCCTTCACATTCTCCTCTATTTTCATCACTCTATTCACTATTGGTGCCTGTGCTTTCAGCTCACAGGGCCTGAAGCTCTGCAGTTCCCCTCCCATATATCTCTTCCCTTAAGAAAACTCCAAAAACCTGCCATCTCCACCAAGCTATTGGTTATCTGTTCTAATATCTGTTAATGTGGCTTGGTGATAAAGTTGGACATTTCTGTGAAGCATCAGGTATTTTACTGTTTTAAACTATATAAACTATTGATTGTGTATTAGTGGGCAGCACGGTAGCACAGTTGCTTCATAGCTCCAGGGTCCCAGGTTCAATTTCCGGCATCGGTAACTGTCTCCACGGCGTCTGCACGTTCTCCCGAGTCTGCGTGGGTTTCCTCCGGGTGCTCCGGTTTCCTCCCACAGTCCAAACATGTGCAGGTTAGGTGGATTGACCATGCTAAATTGCCGTTAGTGTCCAAAATGGTTGATGGGGTTACTGGGTTAAGGGGATAGGTTGGAAGTGTGGGCTTAAGTGGGGTACTCTTTCCAAGGGCAGACTTAATGGGCCGAATAGCCTCCTTCTGCATTCTATCATCTATGAGCTCTGTTGCCTCTCCTACAATATAACATGAAAATCTCAGATTTCGTAGAATTTACAGTGTAGAAGGAGGCCATTCGGCCCATCGAGTCTGCACCAGCCCTTGGAAAGAGCAGCCTACTACCCAAGCCCACACCCCCATCCTCCCCGTAACCCTGTAACCCCACCCAACATTTTTTTTAACACTAAGGGCAATTTAGCATGGCCAATCCACCTAACCAATGCATCTAGGGAGGAAACTGTGGTGGTACTACTTCAAGGCGTCTGACATCATTTCAGTTTGTTTTAATGAGAGATTTAATCACGGGCTCTTTAAAATGAAGCCTCGGTTCCTTACCCACATTCCATTTTGAAATTGTCAATTGAAAAAAGGGGAAACTGCTTTGAAGTCATGATGTATCATTGGAATGATGCTAATCAATGGCTTGTTTAGTGTCCCATCTTCTGATGCCATTTTGAACCACTGTCAGTCAATACTTGACACTTTGGTGATGGTACTATGCTGCATCTGATGTCAAGTGTCCTTTCCCTCAACTTTCAGTTTACCCGCAGCTATGTTTCCTTGCACTTAACATCTGGCAGAGTAAGGAAACCCTGATTCAAAGCATGGCTTGTTTTATAAAGCTTACTCTTTGGCACATTACAGGAATTGAGTCAGTCTCTTGTGTTCCTTGGACATTGACAAACTGTTTCAAGTTTCACTGTGAAATGGTGTGATGTCATCTGACGGGCTTGAGTGACTTGCATCAACTATCAGCATAAATATCTGCAGAAAGTTGAAGAGCTGGCTTTGGAATAACTTACCTGCCAAGCCACAGGGGTATAAGTAGCTACACAGGTGTAGCTACACACCTGAATACTTGAACCACTTTTTATTGCACATTGAGAATGCAACTGACCGCCAAGATAAAGCAAGAGGCCTCAAAGCAGTTTAGAACCTGCAAAGTACTTTAGATTTGTGTTCACCTTTTGTTTTTGTAGGAAATGAAGCAACTAATTTGTGTCCAGTTTTCCCACAGAGAGTAAAGGAGCAAAATAACCTTGTTGTTAGAGTTGATTGAGGGATGTATGTTGGCCAGTGCACAGTGAGCACTCCTTTGCTCCTCTTGGGAGAGTGCCAAGGGATCTTATTAGGTTTACTGAACGGGCAGGCAAGACCTTGATTCAGTCATTGCGATAAACCCAAATTCACTTAATATTGCACTGCGGTGTTCGCCTAGGTTATGTGGTCAAGGATGGTGGTGGGGTTTGAACCCACAAGCTTTGGCTTGGAGGGGAGAAATCTTTCACTGATTTGGGCGGTCTGGGGCGGGAGGAAACTAATTTTTCTGTATTTAAAGCTGCTGCTCCTTGCTGGGGTATTTTCTTGTTCTTTATTTTGCTGGAAAGTCACTTTGGGTCCAGATCACAGCTGCTGGCTAAATCATAGATTCATAGAATTTACAGTGCAGCAAGTTTGGAGGAAGGGGAGAGATTGGAAAAGGGGGGGGGATATATTGCCAAGAATGGATCAGTTGAGTTGTGCAAAACAAATGGAAAACCCAGGATGCACAATAACTTCTTTTAAACTGTAGATTTTTTGAGTTCATGGTGTTCAAAGAAGAGTGCCTTTTTCTCTATTTATTTGTTTGCCTCATGATCTGCTTGGCAGTGAATGGTTTGGAGGAAAACCCTCTGTTGTCGATGAAAGTGAAATTCATCTTCACAGTTCTGTTGAGGAAATAACACAATTCCTGCACTGGGGCCTACCCACAGAATGAAAGATAATGTTTGAGTGCAAGCATATTTTTCCGCTCCTCTTCCTTTTCTGAATTCCAAAGGACCTATTCTTTCTTCAACACCCGATTTAATCACTCCCAATAATCACTTCTCTTCCTTCCTCCCTACCTTGCAAGCAAAGGAGATGTAGCACCTGCCGTTTTATTCCCAACCTGACCACCCCCAACATGTTCATTCAGTTGAAACAGCAATTTACCTGTGCTTCTGTTTACAGATGTAGCTGCTACAGTAGTAATCTTCTCTACATCAGGGAGACAGATGCCGATTTGTCCACTAGTGTGACCCTGAGCTCCTGGTTACCGGCCATTTTAACTTGCCACCCCTCTCCCACACTGCCCTCTACCTCCTGCACTGTTCATTCAATGAATGAAGTTTGACGTAAACTCCAGTGACACCTCATCTTTCCACCTGGCACCTCCAGCCTCCTGAATTCAACATTGAGTTCAAATGTTTTGGATCACAACCTCTGCTCCCATTTCTTTGGCCAGCAGCCGTTGCTGATTCTGTAGTTCCTATTTATACCTCTTAGAGCCCTCTTTTTGTTTATTTACTTGCCTCATTGCCATCTCCTTTGGCCTTGCAATACTATCGCCGTTGTCGTTCACTCTCCTTGCATAGGTTATAGACTTGGCCTTTTGTGCTGTCCCTACCTCTGAAATTGTCTAAATCTCTGTTACATCTCTGACATATTTCCTGTTCCAGTGAAAGGTCATCTGTTTGTCTTCCTGTAGATGCTGCCTGATTTGCTGAGTATTTCAATCATTTTCTATTTCTTCTGTTGCAGTGTAATGTATCTCTATGTCACTGTAGTGCGAAAATAGGGACAACAAGATAAACCGCCCTCAGTGGAATGGCAAAGCACTCGTTTTAGAGCTGAGAAAATAAAGTCATGTGGGTGGATTCAATGCTCATGTCTTTTTGAAAAATAAAGCAAAGAAATATTTGTATTGGCTTGAACTCCCAGGATGTTGAATTTGGCAAAAAAGCAGGATGTGATCCAGATACACAGAATGGAAGGCCCCAGGCTTGATTCTTATCTTGAGCTGAACCAGGGCAGCAGATGGAACGGGACAGTCAGAGTTCAAAGTAAGCCAGAGATGGGATTCCTGATCACCAGCCAGTGACCAGGCATAAAATGTTAAGTAGAGGCACCATTGTCTGTGAGCTTCCCACCCCACCATGTTCCAGTACTCTGCTAACACATTCCTGTGGTTACCAGCATGCGCATCTGGCTTTGCACTCCACCATGTTTGGAAGCATTCATGGCAAGAAGCACAGAAATTGTCTGGATGAGTAATATTGGCCTGTTATTTTCATGCTATCATTGTGCAACCTGTATAATGTGGACATCTCAATGGAAACTATTTTCCCAAAACTGCTGAGAGTGCACACAGCAAGCCAGTTGAAACTGGAGCTCTTCAATTGGCTATGGAACAGAACCAGTTCACTTTAAACCTTGTTTCACCATGGTGGGTTCAACCTTTCTGTCTGGTTATTTCTGGCACTGTCATTTTGGGGGTTTTAGCCCAGGCAACATAATTTTGTTGTGAAAAGATTAATAATCAGTACTTGTATATGGGACCACAGAATGTTTTCTTTCCACTCCTTGTGTACTTCACTGATTGTGTTTTGGGGGGTGTTGAGGAGGGTGGTGGATATTGTCAGGATACACAGGGGCTGGGATATTCATATAGTGGCAGAGATTGACCTGATTTTGCCGTTGCAGCCAATCAGATTGACTATTGGCTGGGAATGCCTGTGGCAGCAGGCCACAGCCAGGAAGAGATGGTGTGTCTCGGTATGAGGAATGGGGTTGGGTGTGTGGAAGATCTTGTAGATTTAGCTTGGTGGGAGACTGTGGCTAGGCTTGCCGTTGTTTGATTATGGGGCTAGGAAGCAGGAACCAAGGTGCTCAGTTTCGCTGTCAGGTTTACTGAGGCCCAGGTGAAACATGATTGGCCCAGGTGAAATTAAAATGGAGGTAGAATCAGAGGCATGCAGCTTTCTAATATTTTAATGACCAAAGTGCTCTCGTCCTGCCTCCGTGAAAACTGGAAGTGGGTGGGTTAGGATCGAATGTCATCTTTTGAAACATTTTTCACATCTCTTCCCCCCCCCCCCCCGCACCACACACTATCTTCTGAGGGTTAAAATCCCCCTCCCACTAGCCCCCAAATGTATTAGCAGATGATTCCATTTTATTTCTGCACGTAAAGTTGTGAAGTTTTAATTTAATGTGGCATTGTAGGAGAAGTGTCATAGAAAGAAGGCTGCATTGTGCAATTTGCACAATGCGCTTAGTTTTATTTATTGACAAAGGATATAGAATTGCAGGAGGATACATGACTTAATGGGTCTTGCCTGATATATCAGTTGTGTTCATAAGGGTTGAGCTTATGGCGTGTCAGGTTATCATGCTGATGTTTTCTATATCACCTGTTTGGATATACTCAACTTACACCAGCCAATACCTTGTGACTTCCAGTTCTTGTGACATGCTTAGCGTATTCATGTGATTGGAAATTAATTTTCCTGTGAGCATTTGTTTGAGGATACTTGGCCACATCACAGAGCAGTCACCTTTGTTAGCATTTATTGGAACCGCACACTTAGACCTGATTGAATGGTGCACTTTCTGCTTTATATTTTGATCCTTACCCAGCCTCCCTGACGACTTATACCTACACAGACCAAGCGATCCCAAAGAGACAGCAGAATCATAGAATTTACAGTGCAGAAGGAGGCCATTCGGCCCATAGAGTCTGCATCGGCCCTTGGAAAGAGCACCCCGCTTAAGCCCATCCCTCCATCTATCCCAGGAGCCCCACCTAACCTTTGGGGCACCAAGGGGCAATTCAGCACGACCAACCTACCTAATCTGCACATCTTTGGACTGTGGGAGGAAACCGGAGAAAACCCACCCAGACACGGGGAGAAAGTGCAAAGTCCACACAGACAGTCACCCGTGGCAGGAATTGAACCGGGGACCCTGGAGCTGTGATGCAGCAGTGCTAGCCACTGTGCCAGAATTGTTGCCAGATCTGCTAGTTCAGGTTTCCATGTGCTCACTGTCACATCACTGACTGCACTCACTTTACATCTTTGAGAACACAAGGCTGCAATGCATCTGGGATTTCATTTTCCAAGGTGCAGCATTTGGCAATCAGCCGGTATGACAAAAATGTTTGCCATATCATGAGAAAAAGGAGTAATTCTTGTGGCGATGCATTGGTTCAAATGTTGTTCCAACTCTCCCTACATTTGAGTGAAATGATGGACTGAAAATCTTGTCCCTTCATTGATTGCAAGAACCTATATGTGGGTGGCATGTGGCACAGTGGTTAGCACTGGTACTATGGCGCTGAGGACCCAGGTTCGAATCACGGCCCTGGGTCACGTCTGTGTAGAGTTTGCACATTCTCCCCAAGTCTGCATGGGTTCCAACAACCCAAAGATGTGCTGGTTAGGTAGATTGGCCATGCTAAATTGCCGCTTGGGGAAAATAAATAATTGGGTACTGTAAATTTTTTAAAAAATCTATTGTGTAAGAATCTGTAGCTGTAAACCAATTTCAAGAGAGTGCAAGTTCCCTGTATATTTGGTGATGATTTTGCACAAAGTATGGATGCACTGAAATCCAAATTGTGCAATTGTGGAGAGGGAGATGAAGGTATTTTAGTAATGCGCCACCAAGTTAATTTAGCTTCTGTCGATGCCATTATTTGTCAATATGTTTGCTGTCGACTCTGCATATGAAAAGTGGGCATGAGTTCTGTACTGCCAGTATGATCATCACGGCTTGTTGACCACAGAAATTCAGCCACCTTTCCCTGTCTGTGGCAAAAATAAAATGCACTCAAATTTACCTCATCTTTCCATTGTATTCTGTCTATGTCTAAATGCGCAAAATAGTCTTTTTCCTATAATATTGCAAGATGATTGGGATCAGCAACCCCCTCCACGTATTGTGAAAAGGACAGAGTTTAGACGTGTACAAAATATTCAAGTATACAAATATTTCTTCCAAGAATTGCATGTGCATAATTTGTGGTGTGGTATATGTGACACTTTCTCGGAAGTTTATCCTTTGTTGTGGCCAAATTTGCTGGGATGGAATTGGCTTCATGTTTTGCCATTTCATACATCCACTTGCATCAATTGGAGAAAAGTCAATTATTTTCCATGTTTCCCCTTCTTGTTGCAACACCGTATGTGCTTGTGACTATCTCAGTCATCAGGTTACCCAGCACACCAGCCTTTTCCTGCCATCCTGTTCTCCTGTCACAACTTGTGAAGCAAAACTGGATATCTGTTTGGTGCTGGGGAAGATCCTTCTTATTTCGGTTCCTGTAATATATTGTTGAGAATGATATCTGGCATTAAAATCACTTCTTTTGTGGAAGGCCTGTGAAATAGTAACTTGTCCTATTTTAGACGTGACTAACATTTGGGAGTTTTCTTTCATGTTTGCTGCTTTGTAGACACACTGCTTGCAAGACCTGAGGCAGAACACAGCATTGGCATCGAAAGTCTTCATACAGAGAGACTACTCCGGTGGAACGGTCTGCCAGTTTCAGACTAAATTCCCTTCTGAGTTGGAGACTAGGGTAAGATGAAACTTACAGTATTGTTTGAGAATACAGCAATGTTTAGGAATAGGTCATTGCCACATTAAACCCTACACCTGTTAATGTGCCAACCCCACACCTTTGCTTTCATAGTCTTATTTCTCTGCTGTGTCTTTCATTCTTTTGTGATGTGTGTTGTAGCTGTGATTCCTGTCAACTTGCATTGCAAGTCCTTTTTAAAAAAAAAAAGAGAGAACCCTTTTTTTTCCAATTCTGGGGCAATTTAGCGTGGCCAATCCACCTACCCTGCACATCTTTGGGTTGTGGGTGAGACCTATGCAGACATGGGAGAATGTGCAAACTCCACACGGACAGTGACCCGGGGCCGGGATCAAACCCGGCTCCTCAGCCCTGAGAGGCAGCAGTGCAAACCACTGTGCCACCGTGCCACACTAACTTGTACTGTAAGTTTTGTGTTCTTTGTGTTCTTTGTTCTGCCTCAATAATTTTCTGCTGACCTGTCCACTCGGGTCCCCAAATCTTTTCTCATTGTGACTACTTCAAGTTCACCCCATTTCTTCACACAAAATGTTTTTGCCCTTGATGCCTGCTGTGTGTGAAGGCTGAAACACAGCTTAATTAGCAGAAAGGTGGACAGTAGAATGTGCCAAATTACAAGGAGAGGACATTGTAGGTATTTAAATCTGGTAAGTATGGTGTGTGTTGTGTGGCTCCAAATATGCTTCCTTTTCCCCCTCAGACGTGCACAGTTACAACTGATTAGACCAATGGGGTTGGCTTTCGGTTGACACATCCTTTGATTTGACTTTCAATTACTGCTCAATATGAGCTTTGGTACAGTCCATGCAAGCAGTTCCACAATGGGTGACAATTTAATGAGAAATGTGGTACAAATGACAAAAATCATTCATTTAAAGGGCTATTGTCTATGACTTGTGTGGTCCTCAATTGCTGGAAACTTTCTATGCCAAACTGTAGTAAGAGCTATTTAAGCTGACCATGTCTGTTAGAGGAAAGATTTCTGTGGACTGGCCGTAAGGTGACTAAATCTTGCCCATCTGCTCGAGAGGGCGGATTGCTGCCAGGAATTGGACCCGAACTTGACTCTGATATAAACAGCTAAGCTTCGCAGTTGACTGTTTTGTTTGCGTTACCCACTCATTTCCATAGCTCCCTTAACCTTCTCAGTCAGTTGTAATAACAGAGAATGCTGGAAAACCTCAGCAGGTCTGGCAGCATCTGTGAAGAGAGTTACAGTTCGTGCTCCAGCTCTGGGAACTTTGATCAGAACTCCTGCTGCCGATTTCCAACATTTGCTGTGAATTCCGATTTCTAGCCTCTGCGGTATTTTGACTTTGTTTTGTTCAGTCAATTGCTGTACCTGCGAATGGAGATGTTTCTCGCAGCTGGCTGAAGTATCATTCGAGGGGGGGGGGGGGGGTGAAACTGAAGTCAGCTGTCCTCTCTGTGGGGGGAGGAAGGGATCATTGCTGTGATCTGCTTTGTACTGATGAGGAAGCCAAACGGCAGCATTTGGTGCTTGGCAAATCTCGCATTCGTCAGCAATAACATGATGGTTCTGCCACAAAACCCTTGGTGCAGATTAGTCTAAGCACGGACTTTGATGATGTGGAAGCACATTCTTTTCTCGCGTACGTGGGCCCTGTTTTGTGTGCTGCTGTTCCATTCTGTTGCTGCCTAATCTTGGCTCCCTGGTCGCAGTTATGGAAACTTCTGCCCAGACTGGTGGTTGCAAACTGCTGAGCTAGTTTGGGATTTTATTTTCCTCCACATACTCCTTGGACCACACCCCAAAAAAGCCAGGGACATATTTGAGAAACGTGATTAGTTTTGATTTTCTTGGTTATTTTCTGTATCAGGACTTTACTAGATCTCCCACCCAGCCACTTATAGTTGAGTTTTAATTTGGGAGGTACGTTTATTGGCAATAAACTGTGAACTTACTTTAGTTAATTGCAAGTGAACAATAACCTGTCCGTTTGGGAGCTGTGGTTGAATTAAAGTTGCCTTTTTGTATTTCTGATTCCTGTGTGAATACTGTGCTCTCCGCAGATTGACAGGCAGCAGTTTGAAGAAACCATCAGGGTACTAAACAACCTATATGCGGAGGCTGAGAAGGTTGGGGGGCAGTCCTATGTGGAGGGATGCTTGGCATGCTTGACAGCTTACACCGTTTTCTTGTGCATGGAGACCCACTACGAGAAGGTGAGTAGATTCGCAGTACGGATATCAAGTCATGTCAGTGGGTAGGACTACTCCAAGCTAAATGGTGTACTTTGGTTCTACAGAAATTGGAATGGCAATAAGACAGTTGCAACCCCGAATCTGTCCCACCTCACCGTCTGAAAATGGTTTTAAATCTGTAAAGAGGGAAGGTGGCAGCTTGTATTTGGGGTAGATTAGAACAGCTAATCTCTTCCTCTACAGATTCTGACTAACTAACCTGCTGAACATTTTCAGCATTTGTGAATTCTGCCAGTTCCTGTTTGCAGAACCTTGGTGGTGGTGTTCTGACGCACTCTGCATTGTTAGTTTACATTAACTTTGTCTTGTGTAGACCAGTATTATGAATACAGGGTGAATGGGCAACATGTTCCCAAACTTCTGTCCCTGCTTCTGTGCGAGGCCTGTGGCACATGACCAGAATGAAGTCGTTCCATGTTGCTCTCTCCAAATGCACAAAGAAGAGGAAATCAGCCATTTTTTTAGCAGTGAAAATTGTTTCCCTTGCCAGTGCTCTACTGGCCCCCTTATTACTAATCTTCTGCCCATAATGTGAGTTTTGAATGACTCCCATTGTGTTTTTTTTTCTGGAGAATGGTGCATTAGTCACTTGAAGTCTTTCTGACACTTACCCCATTAATGGAAGCTCTATGGAAAAGATAGCCTTTTAAAAGAAATGTGGAAATTGTTCTCCTTCCACAGATTGTGATGGAAACTTGAATTCATACTGCAGGGATTGACTGACCAGAATCAAATCTGACTGCCGCTGATTGTTTGTGCCTTTCTTGTGACCTGAAATAGTATGCATGAGCTAATTAAACTATGAAGGCTCCCTTTTATAAGCAGGCAAGAGAGAACTAGGCACATTTTCTACCCAGTGAGAATGTCTGTCACAAATTATTGATTTTGAAAAACGATCCAGCTTCTCCCATTTCAGTTTTGGCTTGTCAGAGATCTGGAGAATAGCGGAGTTGAAGTGACTTCAGCCTGCAGTTTGGCAGCCTTTCTGTCGTTCATTGCCAGAGTGACTGACGAGCAGTATTGATGAATAGATAATACACATTCCACGCTGGCAGAGGCATGCTTCGTCCTTGCATTTAAAGAAACCTCCTTCTGCACCCCTAATGTTCACAGACAACGTCCCCTGCCCCCCAAGAATAGATGCAGCGAGCCATTGATTTGTGACTTCCGTTATATTCTGTGTTTGAAGAGTAAACTGGACCTCTTAAAGAAAATGCAACATTTTTTTCAGCAAATGTCTGGACAGACAGTGCGTCTTCGGCCTTAAATTGAGTATTTTGCTTTCTCTCTGACCCCACCATTCAATTTAACCTGAACTTCTGTGGTCGAGAGGGTGGTCCGATAACCTCATCCCACCTCTTTTTCACCCGCATCCGAGAGCATGCCTCGCCCGATCTTCGTCATAAGCCCTTAATGTGCTCGCTGCTGCCATCTCGAGGGTGATTGGTGTTGGGAAGCAATTGCTGGGCTTGCCAGCAACACCCACATTTCACGAAAGAATGGAAAAAATGTGTGTGGTTGCAAAATTATGCACCAGTGGTCTGCTGCAACCCCCATTTTTGGTAATAAGTCATACTTAAACAGATCAAATTGATTTTTAAAACTTATTTCCTGCATTTATGTTGTTGATCCTTTTAATTTTTTGGCTACAGGTGTTGAAAAAGATCGCCAAATACATCCAGGAACAAAATGAGAAGATGTATGCACCGCGAGGCCTCATCATTGTCGATCCAATTGAAAGAGGATTGAGAGTTGTATCCTTCTCTGGTTACTGGTTCCTTAATCCACCTGCTAACCTGTTCTGAACATTGTCGATCTTCCTTCCATAGCTGTATGGAAGGAGATTTCCCAATGTTATTTTGGTGGCACATATTTTAAGCATAAAAGTATTGCATTTTCTATTCTCATTTAAACCTTGACAAAAGCTGGGCTGGAATAAAAGACGCCTTTTTGTATTTCTTCCAGTTCCTGTGTAAATACTGTACTGATGGGCAGTAGTTTACATGTCGTCAACAAGGTTGAAGTTTCTTTTTAAAAATAAACTCGGAATCTCCAGAAATGATTTTTTTTTACACAGAGGGTAGTGGGTGCCTGGAACTCGCTGCCGGAGGAGGTGGTGGAAGCAGGGACGCTAGTGACGTTTAAGGGGCATCTTGACAAATATATGAATAGGATGGGAATAGAGGGATACGGACCCCAGATGCGTTAAAGATTTTACTTTAGACGGGCAGCATGGTCAGCGCATGCTTGGAGGGCTGAAGAGCCTGTTCCTGTGCTGTACTTTTCTTTGTTCTTTGTTTAATATAATAAGCTTCTGTTTTTGAAAAGGGAAACTGCAGATTTGAGAAGCTGTTGTGATTTTGCCAGTTATTTTTCCTGCCATTCATTTTTTAAAAATCTGATCCCCTGCATTGCCCATTTTGTTGTGTGTAGAGGTAAGTTGGACAGCCTCCTGCAGAACCACAGCATTGTCGCTCACTTTGGGTGAGCTGCTTCCCCTGGCTGAGGAGGATCTAGAATTTGGGATCTTTGCTCCAGCCCAAGAGTTTGAATTCAGGGTTGAGATGAGGAGAAATTTCTTCATTTGGAAGTTTGAAAATCTTTGGCATTCTCTGCCACAGCAGTCTGAGTATATTCGAGACTGAGATTGGTAGATTTTCAGGCACTACTGGGGGAGAGTGGGCAAGTTAAGGTGGAAATTTGATTATAACGTTGAATAGTGGAGCAGATTTGAGGAGTCCTATCCACCTTTTTTTGTTCTGTTCTTTTAAGGGGCTTTCGTCTTCCCGGTCCTGGACCTCCTGCGCTGTTGAACTGCAGTTCAAAGATTTTGGAGAGTTCTTAATTTAACTCTCAATGCATCCTTTGTGTAAAGCAATATAAAATTGACTGCAGCACCTTTGTGGTGCTTTGCAAGGTATCTGAGGACAATGAGCAGCAAGTGAGTGAGGTTAATTGGTAAAGTTGAAGACAACAGTGCAAGTAGAAGATTATCTGACTCCTTAATGTGCAGATAGAGGTTACCATGTAAACCATATTGTTGAGTGTCATGCTGCGCGTTCTGATAGCAACAACTGAACAGAAATAAGGAATAGTTGAAAGTACATTTGGGTCAAGTCAGAAACATCTGAACTAATTTGGAAATTTTTGGGGGTGCAGATGGCCACAAAATCATGAAACTAAAATATGACTTTTTGAGCAAATGGCCGGAAAGAGAGGCGGCAGTGAATTTGGGAAGAATGATGTTGTATGGCGAAGGGTTGAAGAGGTTTGTGAGGATGAGATCAGTCTTTAGGACTTCATACAGAATGGGATATAAGCACCTGAGTTCTGGATGAGATTGGGTGGAGTTTGGGTAGACTGCTGATTAGGATGTTAAAGATATCAAGCCTTTGTTGAAATGGGATTGCAGTTGGATGAGGCTGAACTTGGCCATTGCACACATTGTCTTTGGTTATATTTGCTTTCGGTCTCTGTTCTCCCCACGCTGGTGGGGAAACCCACAGCGGGAGTGTGTTGTCGGGAGATCTCGCCCACAGGATCTCCTCAAGTTCCTTGTATTGGTCTTCTATTTGGAATTTGCTTTTTTTTTTCATCAGTCAGCAGAAAACCCAAGATTCACACTTCAACAGTCCAGATATTAAGCAGTAATGCATAGCTCTAAGCTCATTGAAGTGACAAAGCACTGCTCAAAAACTTGGCATCTACTGAAGGAATTGTGTGTGAAACTTGCAGGCTGGTCCATTTTTAAACTCTTTTGAAGTCCTGTGTGATAATTGGAGAATCAGCTTAGTTTCTTGGCAGCCTTTAATTCATAAATGTTTAGATTCCTTTTAATGGCACAGTAGCACAGTGGTTAGTACTGTTGCTTCACAGCTCCAGGGTCCCAGGTTCGATTCCCGGCTTGGGTCACTGTCTGTGTGAAGTCTTCACGTTCTGCCCGTGTCTGCGTGGGTTTCCACTGGGTGCTCCTGTTTCCTCCCACAAGTCCTGAAAGATGTGTTATCAGGTAACTTGGGACATTCTGAATTCTCCCTCATTGTACCCGGAGAGGCGCCGGAGTGTGGCGACTGGGAGATTTTCACAGTAACTTCATTGCAGTGGAAGCCTACTTTTGACAATAAAGATTATTATTATGTGCCTGAACATAGTGGCCCATTTCTAAGATAGATCACAGTCAGAGACCATCTGCTTGTCTCACAAGCAACCTTGGTTTGATAAGTGATCAGAAAATGCTGTCTGAGCATTTAAAGAATGCTCACTTGGTGAAATTCTTTCTGGATAATTGGATGGAAAAAAGATCCGCCTTGGGAAATATTTGTACTGACTTTATTTTCACTTGAATTAAGGGCAGGTGAAATTTATCCGATTGTGTGGTGTTGCAAGTATTGGTTCCTTTGGGTGCAACCCTGGGTGGTATTGGGAGTTCTACAGTGCTCTGCTTTTATAAGGTAACTCCAAAGCACAGGCGCCTGTAATGATTCCACTTGCCAGAATGTAAGCCTACACCTCTGACAGGCTCCCGCATCCATCTTTCTATGTAGCCATGTGATAATTTAATGTCAAAGATCTCAGCTGGTATTTGATGTTATTGAGTGTCAACAGGCAGTTGTTGCTGATTAAAATGGAAGTTCTGTGGTAAAAGCCTGTATGGTGCCTGATTTACCACTGAGGTGCATTGCTTCTCTGAAGCAGCTGTCAGCACTGTTGACTGCTGTTCACTAATAATGATGTTTCACAGAGGGAGGTTCATCCTTGGATCCCTGGCTATCTGGGATCTGAGACTGCGTAGAGATTATGATGTTGTAGGATGGCCTCTAAATCATGTGGAAGAAGTTCAGACCCCCAGCATTAGGAAAGAGTTGTGCAGTCATTTACCGTGAATAAATTTTTAAAAAATGTACCACACTAGTGAAGGCAGTAAAACAGTTGCATAGTTCAATTCTTTTCAATGTTGATCAAGCTTAATAAAAACAAAATATCTTTCTGCCACAGAGCACATGGTGTCATTCCTGTCGCTGAGTATGGAGAACAAGCAGCAGTATGTAAAAAAAAAAATATATATATTTCCTATATGTATATTCCATAGAAGAAGGGCTTAGAGGATGGGACTCGTGTTCACTGACTCTATATTTTCTCTTCCATTCCTGTGCCCTGTACAGTGGAGTCTCTGGGGAATATAGGTTCCTTGGGGGCCAGCAGTGTGACTTCTGCGCTTCTTATAATAAAAGTTAGAACCCATGCATTTAATTTATTCCTGAGAATATTACAGAAAATAAGCTTTTTTTTAAGAAACTCCTTAGTTACAAAGTAAATTATTTTTGTATTTGCATAAGCGGCACAGTAGGACAGTGGTTAGCACTGTTGCTTCACAGCTCCAGGGTCCCAGTTTCGATTCCCGGCATGGATCACATCTGTGTGGAGTCTGCACATTCTCCCCGTGTCTGCGTGGGTTTCCTCCGGGTGCTCCGGTTTCCTCCCACAAAATCCCCAAAGACGTGCTGTTAGGTGGATTGGCCATTCTGAATTCTCCCTCTGTGTACCTGAACAGACGCCGGAATGTGGCGACTAGGGGATTTTCACAGTAACTTCATTGCAGTGTGAATGTAAGCCTACTTGTGACAATAATAAAGATTATAAAAAATCTTAAGAAAGACAGTGGGGCTACTGACCCACCTCTTCCCTTCCCTCAAGAACAAGATTTACCCTTCTTGAGAGCATGAAGTATTGAACAGAAATTGGAGGGAAATTAGGGAGGAGATCAGTGGAGTGATTGAAGAGATTGTTTTCAAGTGGGAGCATAGGGATGGAGGGGGATTGCAAAACACAGGGATGTTGGAAAGAGCTCCGTAGTGCAGGGTCAGAATGGCCAATGGCTCTGCTGACTGACTTCTTGAGCTGCAAGTTCTTTTGCATGGTAGAACTTGCCTTTTGGGAAAATCAGCTTGTCAGATCACAGTCTGCCTTCTTTTCCAACACCAGCTCCCATGCCCTCCTCCCTGCTCCCATCAACTGACCTCTCTGAAGATAGTGAAAGGTGCTTCTCTGCCGTGACCAGTTGGGCTCCCGGACTCCTGCCAAATCACCATTTGTTTTTGTCATGAGTGCATCAGCAAGTTTTTTGAACCATGGAGGGCATTTGTGCCATTCCTGACCCTGCCTTCAGAATGTCTATGTGCGAGGGCAGCACGGTGGCCTAGTGGTTAGCACAGCTGCCTCACGGCGCTGAGGTCCCAGGTTCGAATCCCGGCTCTGGGTCACTGTCCGTGTGGAGTTTGCACATTCTCCCCGTGTCTGCGTGGGTTTCGCCCCCACAACCCAAAAAATGTGCAGAGTAGGTGGATTGGCCACGCTAAATTGCCCCTTAATTGGAAAAAATAATTGGGTAATCTAAATTAAAAAAAAAAATCCGTAAAAAAAAAACCAAAAGAATGTCTATGTGCGTTTGCTTCTCATCTCCCGGCTGTTGTGAAGCCTCTGTTGTGATCAGCTACCGAAATGGCGTGATGGACGTTTCCTAATCTCCTTAGTTCAGGAATGTGCGATTTGTGCATTTTGCTCACTCCCTGACAATCCAGATTAATTGTTTTAATAAATGGCAGATTTCTGCGAATGAGTTTTAAATGGTGCCAGTGGAATTGACGCGCTGTGTTTCGTATGGTTAGTTACCTCTGTAACCCCTACCGGTCTTGGCGAGATATTCCAATTACTTACGGCAATTACTTATTGTAACCACAGGGATCTTAATTTTGATTTTCTTGAACCGTGGATGAGACATAGTGAGGAAAGTGACTGAAGCAATTGGAGCATCTTGTGCTTCAGATTCAAGTAGCTGCCTTGTGCTGTGGGAAAATAAAAAAGTGCTGTGTTTGCCTGCATGTCATACAGATGTTCACACAGAATGGTTGATGCTTGGGACACATTCAACACATTGTACTTATTTAATGTTTGACAAAAATACCACAGCAATTTCACGGTCTCTGCTCTTTCACGGAGTGTGTTTTGAATTATGGGCGTGTTCTGCAAGGCAAAGAATATGAGACGGACTAGCAGAAAGGCTGTGTAACTTGAATAAGAGCACAGTAGACTGATTTTATTGACGTTGGCAGGAGGTGCACTTTATGTAAAGAGTGGGGTTGGGGCGGGGGGGATCTCTGTACCCAGACATCCAGGTCCCAACTTTCCTTGAATCATGAACAGCTGTTGGGAGCTGATGCTTTCTGCTTCCTCATCTCCTTCAGAGTGACTTATTTTCTTGTGTAGATTTTGTCAGCCGTAGCTTAGTAAGTAGCTTCTGGCCTGAGTCATAAGGCTGTGCATTCTGAGCTCTTGAACACAAAATGTAGTCTGGCACTCGTGTTGTACTGAGGGAATACTGTATTGTTACAGGTTACCATCTTTCAGAAGGGTTGATAAGCAGAGGCACAATTACTGCTCCCTCTTATGGCATGACTTAAGAGGTCTCTCCCGGTGTCCTGGCCAACATTCATCCCCCTTTTAAAGATAAATTTAGAGTATCCAATTCATTTTTTCCAATTAAGGGGCAATTTAGTGTGGCCAATCCACCTACCCTGCACATCTTTGTGTTGTGGGGACGAAACCCACGCAACACGGAGAGAATGTGCAAACTCCACACGGATAGTGACTCAGAGCTGGAATCGAACCTGGGATCTCGGCGGCGTGGGACAGCAGTGAGACAGCATGCTGCGCCACCATGCTGCCCTAACATTCATCCCTTGACTAACACCTAGGAATAAATAATGTGGTCATTATCACATTGTTGTGTGTGGAAGTTTGCTGTTTGTAAATTAACTGCTGTATTTCTGACATTACAACAGTGATAACACTTCAAAAGTATTTCTGGTAGACACTTTGGGACGTCATGAGGTAATAATCTTTATTGGTGTCACAAGTAGGCTTACATTAACACTGCAATGAAGTTACTGTGAAAATCCCCTACTTGTCACACTCCGGTACCTGTTCAGGTTCACTGAGGGAGAATTCAAAATGTTCAATTCACCTAACAAGCACATTTTTCGGGATTTGTGGGAGGAAACCGAGCACCTGGAAGAAACCCACGCAGACACTGGGAGAATGTGCAGACTCCGCGCAGGCAGTGACCCAAGCCAGGAATCGAACCTGGGACCCTGGTGCTGTGAGGCAACAGTGCTAACCACTGTGCTACTGTGACGTCCATTGTATGTGGCCTTTTTGCTGGATTGGATGGGATTCAGAGGACTTTAAGTCCAATCTCTTTGGGGTTATCGTGGCGTTCATGATGTCATTAAACTAATGTGGCAGGGGGACCAATGTATGAAGTCGGAAGGTAGTAAAGCAGGGACAGAAACAAGGCAGTAAGGGGGTAAGTGTAAAGCAGAGAAGCCATAGTCAAAAATCAAAAAGGGCGACAGTACAATGTATGACTGAGGGGAGCTCTGTGAATCGGCCCAGTAATACTCAAAGGAATAAAACGGGAAGTAAAAACATAAATGGTAAGCAACGTGGCAGGTTGTTGCATGAAGATATGGGTTCAACAACAAGGAAAATTAGGAGAAAAGTTAAGAGGAAATATAACTTTGGAGAGGTTACTGATCGAGGTGTTAAGATTCAAAACAGAGGTATAAAAGCCAACATAAGTGTACTTTACCTGAATGCTCGTAGTATTCGGAATAAGGTAAATGAGTTGGTGGCACAAATCATCGTGAATGACTATGATTTAGTGGCCATCACTTAAACATGGTTAAAGGATGGTCTAGACTGGGAGTTAAATATCTGAGGGTATCAAACTATTCAGAAGGACAGAGTCGATGGTAAGGGAGGTGGTGTAGCTCTGTTATTGAAGGATGACATCTGGGCAATAGTAAGGGATGACTTCAGTGCTATGGAGGATAAGGTTGAATCCATTTGGCTGGAAATCAGGAATAGTAAGGCAAAAAAGTCACTGATAGGAGTAGTCTATCGGCCACCAAATAGTAACATTACGGTGGGGCAGGCAATAAACAAAGAAATAACTGATGCATGTAGAAAGGGTACAGCAGTTATCATGGGGGATTTTAATCTACATGTTGATTGATTTAACCAGGTCGGTGAGGCAGCCTTGAGGAGTAGTTTATAGAATGTATCCGCGATAGTTTCCTCAAACAGTATATAATGGGAACCTACGAGGGAACAAGCGGTCCTAGATCTGGTCCTGTGTAATGAGACAGGATTGATTAATGATCTCATAGTTAGGAATCCTCTCGAAGGAGCGATCACAATATGGTTGAATTTAAAATACAGATGGAGGGTAAAAGAGAAGGTAAAATCAAACGCTAGTGTTTTGTGCTTAAACAAAGGGGATTACAATGGGATGAGAGAAGACTTTACAATGGGATGAGAGAAAATGAGAGAAGAACTGGGATAAAGACTTTATGGTGAAACAGTCGAGGAACAGTGGAGAACCTTCCAAGCGATTTTTCAGTGCTCAGCAAAGGTTAATGTCAACAAAAAGGAAGGACGGTAGAAAGAGGGAAAATCGACCATGGATATCTAAGGAAATAAGGGAGAGTATCAAATTGAAGGAAAAAGCATACAAAATGGCCAAGATTAGTGGGAGTCTAGACTAGGAAACCTTTAGGGGGCAACAGAAAGCTACTAAAAAAGCTATAAAGAAGAGTAAGATAGATTATGAGAGTAAACTTGCTCAGAATATAGAAACAGATAGTAAAAGTTTCTACAAATATATAAAACAAAAAAGAGTGGCTAAGGTAAATATTAGTCCTTTAGAGAATGAGAAGGGAGATTTCATAATGGGAGATGAGGAAATGGCTGAGGAACTGAACAGGTTTTTTGGGTCGGTCTTCACAGTGGAAGACACAATAACATGCCAGTAACTGATAGAAATGAGGCTATGACAGGTGACGACCTTGAGATGATATCACTAAGGAGGTAGTGATGGGCAAGCTAATGGGGCTAAAGGTAGACAAGCCTCCTGGCCCTGATGGAATGCATCACAGAGTGCTAAAAGAGATGGCTAGGGAAATTGCAAATGCACTAGTGATAATTTACCAAAATTCACTAGACTCTGGGGTAGTCCCGGCGGATTGGAAATCGGCAAACGTGACACCACTATTTAACAAAGGAGGTAGGCAGAAAGCGGGTAATTATAGGCCAGTGAGATTAACTTTGATAGTAGGGAAGATGCTGGAATCTATCATCAAGGAAGAAATAGCGAGGCATCTGGATGGAAATTGTCCCATTGGGCAGACGCAGCATAGGTTCATAAACGGCAGGTCGTGCCTAACTAATTTAGTGGAATTTTTTGCGGACATTACTGTGCGGTAGATAATGGGGAGCCAATGGATGCAGTATATCTGGATTTCCAAAAAGTCTTTGACAAGGTGCCACACAAAAGGTTGTAGTATAAGATAACGATGCTTGGCATTAAGAGTAAAGTAGTAGCATGGATAGAGGATTGGTTAATGAATAGAAAGCAAAGAGTTGGGATAAATGGGTGTTTCTCTGGTTGGCAATCAGTCGCTCGTGGTGTCCCTCGGGGATCAGTGTTGGGCCCACAATTTTTCACAACTTACATAGATGATTTGGAGTTGGGGACGAAGTGCAATCTGTCCAAGTTTGCAGACGACACAAAGATGAGTGGTAAAGCGAAAAGTGCAGAGGATACCGGAAGTCTGCAGAGGGATTTGGATAGGTTAAGTGAATGGGCTAGGGTCTGGCAGATGGAATACAAAGTTGACAAATGTGAGGCTATCCATTTTGGTAGGAATAACAACAAAAGGGATTATTACTTAAATTATAAAATATTAAAACATGTTGCTGTGCAGAGAGACCTGGGTGTGCTAGTGCATGAGTCGCAAAAAGTTAGCTTACAGGTGATTAAGAAGGCAAATGGAATTTTGTCCTTCATTGCTAGAGGGATGGAGTTTAAGACTAGGGAGATTATGCTGCAATTGTACGAAGTCTTAGTGAGGCCACACCTGGAGTATTGTGTTCAGTATTGGTCTCCTTACCTGAGAAAGGTGGAGGGTGCGCAGAGGAGAAACACTAGGTTAACCGAGAGCTGAAGGGGTTGTGTTATGAGGAGAGGTTGAGTAGACTGGGACTGTACTCGTTGGAATTTAGAAGGATGAGGGGGGATCTTATAGAAACATAACATTATGAAGGGAGTAGATAGGATAGATGCGGGCAGGTTGTTTCCACTGGCGAGTGAAAGCAGAACTAGGGGGCATAGCTTCAAAATAAGGGGAAGTAGATTTAGGACTGAGTTTAGGAGGAACTTCTTCACCCAAAGGGTTGTGAATCTATAGAATTCCCTGCCCAGTGAAGCAGTTGAGGCTCCTTCATTAAATGTTTTAAAGATAGAGATAGTTATTTGAAGAATAAAGGGATTAAGGGTTATGGTGTTCGGGTCGGAAAGTGGAGCTGAGTCCACAAAAGATCAGCCATGATCTCATTGAATGGCTGAGCAGGATCGAGGGGCTAGATGGCCTACTCCTGCTCCTAGTTCTTAAAAGCCAATTCAATCTCGATAGTCAGAATGATGATCTGATAACTACTGCAGACTGGTGTAGTCGGGAAGAGAGTTCCATACTTTTGTTACCCTTTTACGCAGGAAAAAGTGCATTCTGATTTCATTCTTAAATGGCCCAACTCTAATTTGACGATGTTGCCTCGTTCTGAGCAGTGCAGCCCTTACCCACACTCCACCCCAAGAGGAAATAGTTTCTCTATTTCTCTTGGAATCCTTTCATAATGTTAGAGCTTGGTTTAGTTCACCGTATAACTGTCTGAACTCGCAGGAATACAAACTGTTTGTGTGACAGCTCAATGCAGTGATGTTAAATCTACTGTACTCCTCCCTCGGTGCAGTGCCCAAAGGTGAACAGAATCCTCTGTCTCGGAGCTGACCGAGGGTCTGTACAATTGAAGCATCTCTTCCTCGTGCTTAAAAAATTCACCCCTTTTGAGATGAAAGCCAAAAATTCAAGATCCTTTCTAATTGGTTTTTATACTTGCTGACTATCTTTTAGGTTGTGTATGTGGCCAGATAAATTCCTTTTCTTCTCCACTGCTCCTAATCTCTCGCTGTTGTAGAAATTAGTTCAATTTGTGTTGTTTGATTGAAGACGGATAATCGTACCATTCTCTCTCCCTCTTTTGATGTGAAACTTGGCCCTTTAACCCTGCTGCACAGTTCTGGATTTCTTGGTTACAAATAAAAGTGCTACAAGCATCTTTATTCATAGAATCCCGACAGTGCAGAAGGAGGCAATTTGGCCCATCGAATCTGCACTGACCCTTGGAAAGAGCACACTTCTTGGGCCCAAGTCTCCACTCTATATCCTGGTAGTCCCACCTAACCTTTTGGACACAAAGGGGCAATTTAGCATGGCCAATCTACCTACCCTGCAGATCTTTGGACTGTGGGAGGAAACCGGAGCACCCGGAGGAAACTTGCTTTGTCACAAGGTCGGTGCAGACTTGATGGGCTGATTGGCTTCCTTCTGCACTGTAGGAATTTCCATGATGCACCTGTATATGCGGAGTGTGTTGTTTGGATTTGATGGTTTCCCTTCCTTTTTTACTTTTCCTACCTGCTGAAGATGCTGAATGAGCTGGGATTTGCTTCCTTTGATATTTGAAGTCCTTGATGCTCCATTCAAATGTTGGGTTGATGATTGGGCAACTTTACTGTGGAAGTCTTCACAACGGTCCTTGCCCAGGATCCCACATGTCACATTCATATTGGATGTTCTGCTTCTAATATAATGGCATAACTACAGTCTAACAGGAGATCAACTCACTCAGCACAGAACGTTTTCTACTTATTTTCCTGGATTCACATTCTGCTTGATTGGTATATTTGCCTCCACAGGCTATATCTGGCCACATACCGCATACTAATAGATAGTCATCAAGTATAAACAGTTACTATTGACAGACACCCTCCTCCAAGCCAAAGCTCTTGTTCGTGAGAACCTGCAGATATCTCCTGGGACCGGCTCCAGGTCAAAAGCATCGCAGCCCAGTGTGCCCTTTATTGTTTATTTTCTAAAGCCTATCCTTCAAAGCCCATCTCTGCAGAGACCCTATCTGTTTGTCCTTTGTTTGTGGGTGTGCGCTCGGGTATTCTTTAAAAAAGGGGATAGATAATTATACTTCCAGAGGACATTTGTGTCAGCCAGTTCTTGCAAATTATGAAAAAAGTTTAGTTTCGTAATTCAATTATTCTGAGTTTTTTGAAAGAATTCTTGTGAAAGTCTCTTATATTCTGAGAGTAACAGTAGTGAAGGTAAATAAGTGGCCATTTTGATACTTTTAATCGCATGGTGCAACCTGTGGAGTTGTACGGTGAGATAAACTGAGCAGTCCTCCCATCCTGGTCATCACAGTTTACATATCCCATTATTTTCAAATGACTCCAAAGGAAGTCTGTGTTATATTATCTCCGAGATGCTTTGAATACTCCATTTGTTTCCTTAACTCTGGCTGCTGCAGATTGAAATCTCCATTTATGAAGATAGAAATTTCAGCAGTGGAAGATGAAGTGTGCAAAAACTAAGGTAGGAACTTTCAGGATTGGTCACAGCTCTCTCTTAAACAGCAACACAAGGTGAAGTTCTTTCTCACTGAAGATCTTAATGTGCCATCACTGTTGAATGATAGATTGGTGTTGGCAATGTTCAATCATGAAGTATGGAGTGTCCCCGCTCAAGCATTCCTGACATCCGATACCGAAAAGCAGCTTTGTTCAACGGGTCTGCAAGTGAAGTGGCGGGGGGGAGGCGACTTCACTTGTTGTTGGGCTCCTTTCACTCCTTTCACTAGTTTGAAGTTATTCTGGCTGGTATCTAGCAGTTGTGAAGTAACACGAGGAATCTGCAGTGTACAATTGTACAAAATAGAACCCCAGCATCTTAACAAAGTGTGTCTCGATGAAATAGGTGGTCTCACACCATTGTAGATGCGGAATGAAATTTGTTCAAAAGTTGCCCAATTGGAGACCATCCATATTTCAAAAATGATCCCCCCCCATTCTCTTTTTAATGCAGATTTGCATTGAGGCAAGTGAGTGAAGATGAAATTTCCCCTAGTATGAAGTCTGCGCGACTGGAGATTTTAAACATTTGCCCTCAGTTATATTCATTACTATGATGGATGTTTGGGCCAGTTAAACAGTATTTGCATTATTTCTCGAACACGGGATTTAAATGGGCTCAAGGCAAGTTAATATTTGGCTGTCCTCATTTAATTTTCCTATTTGCTGTCCCTGCATCTGCTTCCCTCTCCCCAATCTGAGCCCCACGTGCAGAAGGCTGGCAGTTCATGCCATTGCTGTGACTTCTGAATGACCATTACTAGGTTGTGTGCAGTTGGATGCGATCACTTTAAGTTCAGAGTTTATTGAAGAACCCATGTCACCAGCAAAGATGCCAAGTTTGTATCCTGTTAGTTTGTGGTGGATTGGCGATCAGGTTCTGGAGTTGAAAGATTGATTTTAAGATGGATGACGGGAGAGGCAGTGGCAGAGTAAAATTGTCATTGCACTTGTGACCCAGGAAATGCTCTTTGGACCCAGCTTTGAAACCCACCCCGGCCGATCGTGGCATTTGAGTCCCGTGTTTCTTTTTTAAAAT